>NC_072734.1:37665970-38033034 GCF_026930045.1 Uloborus diversus
GTCCTGCATGATGACTTTGATTTTCCCTTCCAACTTCTCAATTTTAAGGTATTTGACTCTATTTAGTAATTTATTACATTCTCTCGTTGTCGTGAATTTTTAATGGAAGCGGTCAGTGCCGGATCTAGAGGGGAGCAAGTTTTAAAAAAGGGAATTTGTAATTGTTCAAAAATGGTATAAGATTCGCAGTGCGCGTGATTGAGAACGTGCAACCACACACTGTTAAAAATTTCATTGAAAAAACGGTAAAATAACAGTTCATTTTATGGTCGTTTTACCGTATTCAGCCTTTGCAGTCAAAGAACCATTAAAAAGGTGGTTTCCAAACCATTCATTGTAATAAAAATAGTATTTTGACCGTATTTTGGAAAACTGGTTATTTCGCCGTGAAATTCCTCGATTGTACTACGTCATTTCTGACTGACTGCCAATAGGAATTTAGCGCGCTGAACGCCACGGTTTTTTAACCATTCTAGTTGAAAACGGTTTTGAACCCGTAAATGTGAGGTATCAACCCTAACCGTTAACTTTACGGTTAATCAGACGGACGCATTGCTGCCGGTTATTTCACCGTAATTTTACGATGAAATTTCTAACAGTGCATTTACCTCATATGTGGCAGGCAGTGAGAAGCTAAGGAATGTAAGTGAAACTTTTTTAAAGTTTTGAGAAAAACGCATTTAAAGTTCAAATCTTAGGTAGTCTTTCACTGAAGATTTTTTCTTAACTGCTGTATAGCATGTATAGCAGCACTTACTAAGAATATTAGTTATATATCTTACCCCGAAACAGAAGAGAGGCTCTTATACTATGTGTACAGGTTACCACAAAATTTTTAATTTTGGCACTTACATCCCTTTGCTTCTCACTGCCTCATATGAGGCAGTGAGAAGCAAAGAGATGTAATTTGGGCTTTATAAAGCTTAAGTAAAATACGTTTAAAGTTCAGATCCTAGGTTGACTTTTATTGAGGAGTTTTGTAAATCACGCTGTATAGCAGCACCCAACAAGGCTACTAGTACCATCTCTTGTACCAAAAATAGAAGAGATGTTCTCATACCTTTTTTACATATTACCTCCATTTTTTTAATTTTGGCACTTACATCCCTTTGCTTCTCATTGCATCATATGAGGCAGTGAGAAGCAAAGAGATGTAATTGGGCTTTATAAAGCTTAGGTAAAACACGTTTAAAGTCCAGGTCCTAGATTGACTTTCAATTGAGGAGTTTTGCAAATCATGCTGTACAGCAGCACCCAAATAGGCTACTAGTACCATCTCTTGTCCCAAAACAGAAGAGAGGGTCTTATACCTTTTTTACTGATTACCTCCATTTTTTAATTTTGGCACTTGAATCCCTTTGCTTCTCACTGCCTCATATGAGGCAGTGAGAAGCAAAGAGATGTAATTGGGCTTTATAAAACTAAGTGAAACACGTTTAAAGTTCAGATCCTAGGTTGACTTTCAATTAAGGAGTTTTGTAAATCAGCACCCAACAAGGCTACTAGTACCATCTCTTGTCCCAAAACAGAAAAGAGTTTCTCATAACTTTTTTACTGATTACCGCAAATTTTTAAATTTTGGCACTTGCATCCCTTTGCTTCTCACTGCATCATATATGCTCAGGTAGATATGACACATTAACGTAAAAAGGAAAGCTGCCCTCCGTATGCCTTTTTGCATAAAACATTTAAATCTGAAAATTCAACAATTCTTAGAACTCAATTACTTTCTATTTTTTAAATTAATATTTTTAAATTATAAGTTAGTATTTTTGTTGATTGATGTGCTGAAAAAAAATTATTCACGCAGAGTTCTATGTTCTCGCCCGTATTATGTAAGCTAGCACGTGTTCACACAACATTCCACTTACATAAAATCTTACTTAAGCAATCTGGCTTAGCGCGTCAGTGACCTTAAACACTCGATTAACATGTGCAAAAAAAAAAAAAATCTGAATCAGGGACCGGCAGCTCGTGCGGCCGCCATGTTGGTCACATCCCCTCTTTCCACAAATGCCTGCGCAACTTTGGGGGAAAGTAGGCGTGGCCTTCGTGGGATCCTGACAATGATGGATGAGAGATCGGAGGTAAAGGGGCTACCAGGCATTATCTGCAATCTATAAGAAAAGAGAGGTTTTTCTAAAAGTCGATTGATGATTACTCGGCCAAAAAGACAGAGAAGGGTAAAAAAGTATTTTTTTCTCAATCTTCTTTTTTTCCTATACCAAATGTAAAGACAGTTTCGAAAGAAGAAATCTGGAGCTCGTGTGGTCTTAAAAGAAAAAGTTAGGTTTTGGCTGCTTAGAGAAAAAAACAACATCGAAGATTTTAGCAAATAACTTTCCACCGTTGCTCATACGCGGACACTGAATCGCTATCAGCGCACCACAATTTTTTGATGTGAATTTTCCCATGCACAGAACAGTGGTTGTTTCGTTTCTGCTGAAGCGGTTCCTCCAATAGTTTTTTTACTCCGCTTCACTGCTTTGCATTAGAATTCCAATGCTTCATGCTTTTCAGTTTAAAAACGCCCTTTCCCGCTTGCTTTTATTTCAAGTAAAAAATGTCTGATATTGTGCACTAGAGGTATCCGCAGTGTGATTCCCGCGCTAAGAGTTCAAAGAACATCGCTGAAGGAGACGTGGGACGTTATTTTAATTCTTTACTACTTTTTCATGCACCATGAATTCATTAAAACAAATAATTTTCATTTGAAGAGAAATACCATCATCTTACCTAACAAGGGCTTTCGCTTCCTTTTGCATCACGGACTGTAAAAACATTTTGAATCGTTCAAAATAATGATAATGATCCTAAAAAGTTCCCCGCCATCACCCGACGTGGCACGGGCATGTCACCTCAGTTCTTCTTCAGTATGTATCCTAATAATGTTTCAAAAATAAATAATGTAATTTTTAAAAATGTGCCATCACTACCCAACGTACCACAGAATGTCGCCTGAAGCATGGATCCTAAAAGCATTTTAAAATAGTGATGATTTCAAAAAGTCCCAACACCACCCGACATGTTGCTTCAAACCTCCCTCTACACGGATCGTGTTGTGTGAGCCCTTTCTTAAAGGTTGAAATTCTTAGTTGTCCCTATATAAACAGGCATTTCTTCAAGGTGTGAACTGTTTTATATTTCGGTTTCCTCTGTTCCAAAGGGCTTTTGGCAACGGCAAATCTCCTTACAGAGCTTGAGAACACATCCCATTGTATGTTGTACACTCCATACAATATTCTTCCTCTAACAGCTAGTATTTTAAGATTGCCTCTTTTTACCAACGCTTGAACAACCTACGTATCTTTTACCATAAAAGAAACTTGGTTTATGTAATTGAGTCCAAAGATATTTAATCATTGAGAGAGAGAGATCATGTGCCTTGTTGAAGCTAATTATGGCAAAACTCAAACGAACTGGGCAATGGAGACGCTTAACGTGAAATGGGAGATCTGATGACATAATTGAGGTTCAAACAACTAATACGTCTTCTGCAGCAGCCTGTCCCTTCATAATGGTGGAAACTTCAGTAATATTCGACACACGTGTCTTAACAGAGAGTCTGGTTCCACTGCAGAATGAAGTTGGATACATATTTTCAAGAAGCATACTGGATGCACTAATATTCAACTCTGATAAATGTGAGCGTATTGTAAACGGCAAAAACGTGGTTAAATCATTCTGATGCAAATTATGTGCACCACTGCGCTGTATTCCATGTGGCTCAGCCATAATAAATTATTGCGCAATGTTTGGGAACATCGCTTCCTTCTTGTTGAGTTTCGACAATACTTCTGTTGTCGGTGGTGGTGGTGGCTTGTCTATAGAAAATCTAAATTAGACTGAAGGTTTCCCAGACAACCTCGTTAAGTTCAGTGCAGTTATCTTCATAAAGGTCTGCGTATGCATTTTCAGTAATTTGTTGTAGCTTCCTTTGGATGGCTGGGTAGAAAAAGAAGTTAGCGTGAGCCAGCTTAAATGCGTACTCGGGGCAATAATTTGCAATGATTCTATCGGTAGTTAGTTCGCAGACTTGATGATGGATAGTCTATCAAATGTTATTGACAATACTTCTAATGCTCTGAATAGCTACATGTACACCCGACAAAGCCCGAATGAAAGGTTGCCCGTACGAGTAAAAAAATACTCTGGCGAACCGATTGTTAAGCTATATCAAGTAAGAAACAATATGGTTGGTGCCTAAAATCTCCTTTTGACTCCTAAGATTTTAGTTTTTTCAGATTCTGTGCATTTCTTGGTTGAGCGAAATTATATATATCCATTTCCTAAAAAAGTATTCCGTTACCTTGAAGAAAGTTTTCCGCAAATTGTTGGATATATTCATCACAGTTGATATGAACTCTACTCATAGTCCCAATCTATGAATACAATTCCGAATGTAAGATGATTTTAAGTTGGTCCTAAAGAAATCAACTTTTGTGAAATGAACACATTGAATACAATGATAATAAAAAGATGTAATTTCCTGCTGAAATAAAGAAATACATTGACAAAAATTATTGGCACTCAAAAGACATTTAATGTGCTAAAACTAAAAGAATTCATTCTATAAAATAATGTATAGACAAATTTAAATCAGAAAATCAGAAAAAGGGCTTTGTGTTTGAAGTAATAAACTAGAGAAATAAAATATGTTAAATTGAAAAAAAAAATTGTACCAATTCAAAAGATTCAAATAGCAGAAATTAGAAGAATTCACATTTAAACTGATAAAATAAACATGTTGAAAAGGTAGCATAATCTACAAAAGATGATCAGCGCAAATGTAATATTAACACAATTAAGAATTCAAAACGTACTCAAGCAGCAAAAAGTAAATAAGAATTCACACGTCACCACGTTGGAAACATATTTATGCTGCGAGTTTTTAATTTTTTTTTCATAAAAAATATTAAACATGATATCAAATTATAAATTAGAATTAATTTAATCATAAGTAATTTCAGAGAGAGAAAAAGAAATGATAAAACAAAGACGCGTAAAATTTACGGAGATTTCAAATAGAAATGATAATAGTTTAAAAAAAAAAAAATACATGAATATCTGAACTCACCTGAAATACGCAATGAATTTTTGTGTAACATACACAATATTAACATATATCAAGCACAAATTAACAAACTGATTACACGTGATTCGGAGGTTCAATGCTCTGTGTGGGATGACTTTTCATCCTGAAGCTCTCACTTTGCATTTACAAAGTTCTTTTTTTTTTTTTTTTTGCAACCCCGAAACACGTGTTTGCTGTCAGTTTGCTAGTTTGTGCTTAATATGCGTTGTTTACAATTGTTACTTCACCTGAAATAAGTCTTATTTATACATTCGTAGTTTCATATTGATGTTTATTAAAAAAGCTGTGTAAATCCATCCATGTGTAAAACGCGTGTTACAAAAACTTGTACAGTAAACTCCCGATTATTCGCGATTCGGATTATCCGCGGATATTTTCGCATTTTTTTTAACGATGATGACTTACAACTAACCGAATTTTTTTGGTAAAAATTTAAGATATGTTCTAATATTATAGTCATTAAATGTTTTTTAAACTTATGATTGTGCTATTGTTCGTTTTTAGCTTTTACATGTATTTTTTACATTCAATGTTATCGTTTTTAGCTATTCATTCAAAAGTGTGAGGGAGTGTTTCTTTTCTATTATTCGGAATATCCGCGGTTATCGTGCCATCCTATTCCACGGATAATCGGGAGAGTGCTGCATTTGTTAGTAAAAAAAAAAAAAAAACAATGTCTAAAGTATATGGTAAAGTAAAACCTGTGAAGAGTTGACCACCTCTTTAAAATGACCGCTTTTTTCAGGCACGGAATTAGCCCTCATCAAATAAATCAACCTCTGTATGTTGACCTCCTGTTTAAGTTGACCACTAAAGTAGTGCACCGCAGGTGGTCAACTTACACAAGTTTCACTGTACTATCAATTTATCGTGCATGTATGGGAAACAAACTTACACTGCAATAATTTGTCCCACTACGAATTGGCGTTGAATTTTCAAATCAACTTTCGGAAATGCCAATTGGTACAAAGTATATTTTTTTAATAACTTCATTTCTTGTTATTTTTATAATGCAGAAAAAAAAATATTGAAACACGTGTCACGAGTAGTATCGTGATAATTTGAAGTTACCGCTTGACAAATTGACTGTCTTGAATGGACATGAAACTTTAGAATTGAGAAATTAAATGATTATTTCTCCTCATTATTATTCCCCCGATTGTTTAGGTAATATAAAAGAAGAAATTACCCAAGTCTTATCTTGGAGGGAGAGGAAAGGAGACGTTCTTTTTTGTCCATAGAATTGCCTGTCACTGAATATCCAACTTTGAGCGAGAACTGCCCTCTGTCGGGGTTTTGACACACTAATTATATTCTTATTATGATGGGAGAAAAAAGAAAGGGGTGGGTTTAGTGGAACAAAGTGACGTTTTCACTGTGCAAAGAAAATTACTTTCCTAGTTTGGAAAGAAATTTCGGGGAAGGACTCATCCAAAACTCATTAATCAGCCTCCCCGGTCTAATGTCTATGTTTGACATCACAGTTAATAATGATGAGAGGATATAAAGTCAAAATTAGGCCACTGAGAATTAATACACTGCTTTTCTACTTGGTTGCCATTTTCTTTTGATTGAGATGTCGTACATGAAGGATACACGAGTTTTGGACAGCTGCGACACTCCTACGTGACATATTTATGTTCTAATTGGTGTCTAGGTAATCAAGTGAGGGTAGTAGGGTTTAATTAAAATGGGATTTTATGGACTGGGCACTGTTTTATACAACGTATCTTCTGGGATGTCTTGCTAAATGGGATGTGTCTTCTCACTCACGAAAGTTCGGAAAAAGAACAAACTTAATGGTGTGTTGAACAGGAATGCGTATTTTTACGAATTCTGAACTCGATTAATTTAGATGAAAGGTCTTTATGAAAATAGTTTTAAAAAGAAAAATCTTTCAACTTATATGATGGGCACTAAAAGCTCAAAATTATTCTACTATCCCTGTTCTCTGACATATTTGATGTGGGAGCTTTAGAATATAAAATGGATTATCAATAGAATTAATGATTATCTGCAATGACAGCTGATAAATTTTACCAGGGTCTCCAGCATACGGCCCGTGGGTCATATCCAGTCGACGGACAAATTTTGTCTGGCTTGCGGGAAGTTTACTATCTAATAAATAAACTTTGTTGTTTTATTATTTAATAATATATTTTCTTTTATGCATTTGTTAAGAAAACTAAGACCAGAAAATTTCAAAAACGACCCCTGAAAGAATTTCTTTTTTTTTTTTTTTTTTGAGCAATCACGATTGCTTATTGCTCTCATTTGACTGTTTTTGGCGTTACGCTGATTTTTCCCACCGCCACCCTCCGCACCATCACCGTGGACCGGCTGGCTCCTCTCGATGCTACTCCTATAGCGAAAGCCGTCTCCAGGTTTCATCCATGTCCTACACACACGCGCATACATACACAACTACACACACACACGCGCACATACACAAACACATACACACATACACACACAAACACATACACACATACAAACACTTACACACACGCATACATACAGACACCCACACATACACACACACATACACAACTACCCACACATTCATGCATGCACACAGACACATATGCCTACACACACATACACATACCCCCCCCCCCCACTCACATTCATACACACACATACACATAACCCGTATACACAAACACACACGCCTACATACATACCCTCGTGATTGCGAAAAACATACAGTAATTTCCGGAAGAAACGCCGCGGCGCATACGTGTTTAAAAGTAAAATTTTATTCAGCTGCGGCGCTTGTAGCGATGCGGCCTTTACGAGCGAAAACAAATTTTTCGAGCCGCGAGTCCGAACAAGCAAGCACGGGAGGGAAAAAAAAAAAAGATTTCCTCCGTGCGAAGGGAAAAGGTTTCCTCCACTCTCCACTTTTAATGTTCTCCTCCAACTCATTCCGTGAAATAGACCTGTCCACACCCCACCTGTTCAACGAAATGGATTCATCCACACCTGTTTCGGCGGTGGCGTGCTAGGAGAAAGCGCGCGACGTCATTTGCATTCGTTCTTTCTCGTTACTTGTTGCGCTAAATCTTCGATCTTTCTTTGCTCTCGTTCGTTCGATTTTTTTCTTAACGATGGCTCCTAAGCGAAATCGCAGCTACACTGCCGGCTTCAAATTGACAGTGATAAATAGAGCTGCAGAAATTGGTAATCGGGCGGCTGGAAGAGAATTCGAAGTCGACGAAAGATGTGTTCGTCGCTGGCGTTCCGAAAAGGACAATTTGGAAAACATGCGTAAGACGAAGCGTGCTAGACGAAGTGGCACGGTGAAATGGCCCCAGCTTGAGACCCAACTTGCGGCGTGGATAAAGGAACAGCGGGAAAAAGGCGTGCCAGTGTCCACCATTAAAATTCGGCTGCAAGCCAAGAAAATGGCTCAGTTGATGAGCTTTGACGACTTCAAAGGCGGGCCATGCTGGTGTTATCGCTTCATGGCCCGTCACAAAATCTCGGTTCGTTGCAAAACGACTATAAGCCAACAGTTGCCTAAGGACTGGGAAGAAAAAAAAACTGCCTTCCTGGACTTTGTTAAGGAAGCAATCGCGGCTGGGAAGTTCAACCATTCCCAAATCATCAACATGGATGAAACACCGCTCACCTTTGACTGCCCGGCAAACCGAACCGTGGACCAGACCGGCGTGAAAAGTGTATCCATCACCACGACCGGCCATGAGAAAACATCGTTCACCTGCGTGTTGGCTTGCGCCGCGGACGGAACGAAGCTAAATCCTCTGCTGATCTTCAAAAGAAAAACGCTTCCGAAAGGGAATTTCCCGAGTGACGTAATCATCTCCGCGAACGAGAAAGGATGGATGAACGAGGCGGTGATGATGGAGTGGCTAGAGACTGTTTGGCGGCGCCGGAAAGGAGCCTTTTTCCAGCCCAAAGGACTTCTTGTGATGGACAGTATGCGTTCCCACCTGCTAGATAGTGTGAAACTAAAGTGCAAAGCTCTATCGGCCACATTGGCCGTAATTCCTGGCGGCATGACAAAAGTTTTACAGCCGTTGGACTTATCCGTAAACAAGGCGTTCAAGGCGGAAATGCGACGACAGTGGGAGGAATGGATGACTGAGGGTCTGCATTCCTTCACCAAAGGAGGGAAAATGCGCCGAGCCACGTACGAAGAAGTCGCTAAATGGGTGTCAACTGCGTGGAACTGTGTAACAAAAAAAACAATAGTGTCAGGATTCAAACAATCCGGCATTTGTTCCTATGAAAACGACTTCGTTGAGAACGACGAGGTTGATGATCTTGATGAGCCAGAACCTCGCATCACTTGCGTTGATGAGGACATGTTAAAATTGTTTACTTCAGACACTGAAGAATCTGATTTTGATGGATTTTAAGTTGGAATTTTTGCCGTAATATATTTTGTTCACGTATCAAAATTTGTTAAAATGTTATTTTCATCAAAATGTATATATTTGCTTGTATTGTGTTTTCTGTTTTTCTAAATATAATTTAATTCTTTCAATCCCTGCATTTTATTTACTTGATCATTTATGCTGTTTTTTTGCTTGTATAAAGGTAAGTCCATTGAAAATTCAATTTTTAGTATGCGGCGTTTACGATGATGCGGCGCTTCTGAGCATTTCTTTTTTTTTGGAAGCGATTTTTGCGGGGTGCGGCGCTTCCGGCGATGCGGCGTTTCTTCCGGAAATTACTGTAATTTGAATTCAAGATGTCAAAATTCAAATTAATTTTTTTAATCTGGTGTTTGCCATCTAAACTAAAGTATTGTTAGAGTGTTGATCCGCCTTCCCTCCAAAAATTTACAACTTGGCCCTCGAGTAAAAATGGTCGTAGACCCCTGATTTAAAATAATTACCAGTTTTTCAGAATAGCCGTTTTGAGAATAATGAATGTTAGCTATTCAATGCTCATTGCATAAATGTGTTTCGTGTAACAGTTAACAATCGAAAATTTAAAAGTTCTACATCTCTGTACCCCTATCTAATCGTAAATTGCTAATTATGGGTTTGAAATGCAAAATAGTTTTTTATTCAATAAATCAATGAAAATTTCCTATTATAAAAATCACTATTAAAAAAGCAAATCAAAATCATCATTCTTTTTAAAAAAATACTTTTTCTGCCAAAATAAAAAAACATAAAAAATCTCGAATATTTATTGCTGATCTTATAAAACAAGGGGAAAAAATGCGGCACATCTTAAACTACTGTCTATTTTTATTCGAAAAACAAAATTAAGACTGAGTGATTCCGGTGTTTAAAATTATTTTGAAAAAAACTAATTACACTTGGTAAAACACCTCCTAATAGTTTCAGAGAAAAGGAAGCATTACTTATTCGCTAAACGTTCTATTTATCAAGAAGATAAAATAAATAGCTCTGAACATCCTATCTGAAGCATTTATATTCTAATGAATGTCTACTCGATGCAAGTAAGGGTGGAGTAGTGTTAAGTTAAAATGGAATTTTTGAACTAGTCTTAGCTTTCTGCAACAATGCTTGAACACTTTTTCACAACTTGATGTATCGCCTCTCTCAAGGTATTTACAGTGTAACAGAAGCAGCTGCTGAATAGGTATTGGTCAAATTAAGTAATGCATCATGACACCGAGAGAGTTTGTAAAGAAAATTTTTGCGTGTGTTTTTATTTTGTTCCCGATTCCTTGTTTTTTACTTTTCATAGCTATATGAGATTCTAGAGAGATGATATAGCTCGTATTTGTGTTTGAATTGTCAGGGTTCATTGAAATGAAGAATTATTTGCTATTATGAGCACTGACAGGTGATGCACTTTGGGATTTTGGATTATTTTTGAGTATGTTATTCTTTTAATTCTAAATTGATATTTTTGAATGTTAAAATTACAAAAAAAAATTTATTAAAAAAATAAAATTTGAATAATTTTGAGCAAAGGACAAACTACAAAATTCTTAATCTACAACATCACGAAAAATATTTATCTCATGTTTATGCCTATGACCACTGGCAGGGGAGTGCAATGAGGTGCACTATCACCCCCTGGTTTTTAAAAGTAAAATTTAATTAATGAAAAAGATACTAAGTAGAAAATGCTTCAAAAACTACAAAATACATCACAAAAATTATTGTCATGTTTATGTCTACAAGCGCAGATAGGAAGTCCATAGGGGTGCATTTTGACCCTTGACTAAAAAACTTAATTGTTTTTTATGACTAATATTAGTACTAAGGGTACTAATTTTATAACTAAGGGCAAATTACGAAAATAGTGTGATCAGAGAAGTAAAACTTACAACTTATATAATTTTAAAAAATAGGAAAATGCATCTCAACAATTGGTTTAAGCTAAATAAATTGGTTTAAGTTAAATGAATAAATACGTTTTAATAAAAACAATAATGAAATAAAATTAAAAAAATAAATTTTTAAAATCTAGTCAAAAAAATCTTTTAATGATTTATTTGCGGGGTGTCCCCTACATATGATTCAGTTCGCACTCATATATGCTATCCCTGTTACTTACTATTGAAGAATAATTGTTTTTCGTATTATTACTTCTTCTGTTTAACAACCTGTAAAGAAATTTCATTTCTTTTCCATAAAGTGTTTTCATCTGATAAACATTTTTCTGATTCTTGTTCATTTTCTGGAAAAAGGTGTCGTTTCACAAAAGTGTCATTAATTTAGATTATATTATACATTTTTTTTAATTGATTCCTATGTGTTTTTAACCCTGCTGTCGAAAGTAATTTTTTTCCACCTTCACGTCAAGATTTTTCAGAAACCACAAATTTCAAAATTTTCAGCAACATATTTCCAACAGAGATCACTCACCGCGCCCATGGTAGTAGATTACTACTTCCTACCAAAAATAAAATACAAGTTTTAACTTGAATTTTTATGCAATGTTTCGTAGATCTACTGTTTTTTAGATACAGTGCAAAACAGTAATCATTAACGCGGGTAGAGTTATTCTTCTGTTCAATATATGAATGAAGGGGGAAAAAACCCTGGTTTTGCTTTCTAAGGGAAATATATAAATGGCGCTGACGTCAGGTTCAACAGATTATCCCGAAGAAAAACAAAAATAAATAAATAAATCATGTACGCATTCATATTACATTGAATTCCATCATTTTCATCATTTATTGCTATCATCCTCATATTGAAGTAAAAGCGAGGAGTAGGAAATAGGCAGAAGAAGAAAAGGAGAAGATATTATTATGGAATAAATTAGTTCCATCAATCATCACCAAGATTTCATCATATGCTCTTATTGGTTTCGTATAGATGGCAACATAGAAAATGTTTGTTGCTAACAAATGTTTTTCTTCGCAAATCATTGACTGCAATCTTTCATGCAATTTTTTTCGTGATCGTTTTTGATATGTGTGATTTGTTTTTTCTTTATATTATAAGGAAAAAAATGAAAAGCGTATGTTCGATTTGTAGCTTTTTCTAAGCATAATAATGGATATACAACGAAAATAGTTGTTGTATACAATGTAGAAAACACAATGAAAATGTTCAATTTGCGTATTGAAAGTTCTCTTCAGTTTTTTTAGTTTGAAAATAGTTTTTAATGGTTATGCGCTAGACGTAACTAAAACAGAAGTGGGAAAAAAAATATTTATAATCTCTATTATGAATTATCGATAAAACTAGTAATTATTTCATTCCATAAAATTTTCAATAATAATCAATTTTTAAGATTGTCCGTTTAAAGATTTCAGATCTGCTCCTACAGTCCAAACGTATTTACTTTTACAGTTACAATCGGAATTGCAAAATTTCCGTGCCCTAACCACATTACAAAATTTACATAATAAATTTGCGATACAAAAATAATTTTACTTCATTAGACAGTTGATGAAAAAACACTATTATGGTATGAATATATATATATATATATACATACATACACCTGTGAAAGACCGAAATTTTAGTAATGTCAACATTCAACGGTGATTCACCGGAAATATGTGAACCTTCACTGATATCTTCGCTATGTGGATGTTGACAATCACCGACGATTGTCCACATTTATCAGGTTTCGAACTTTTACTATAACATATAGACATAAAATACCATGAGAAACAAACAAACAAATACGCATTAGTTGTAAAAAAAATACTAATTTCGCAGCCCAAATCAAAATGTTATTGAATATTTATAGCCAATTATATAAAACAAAAAAGAAATGTGCAAATCTTAACACAGCTTTCTATTTTTATTCGAAAACGAAAATAAGAAGAGCGATTCCGGTTTTTAAAAGCATTTTGAAAAAAAAACATTCTACTTGGGATATTGCCTTCTAATAGTTTTAGAGAAAAAGTAAACATTACTTATTCGCAAAACACGCTACTTTTTTAAGAAGGTAAAATAAACGTTAAAAAGAGAAATTTATTTGAAACTGAATGATGAAGTATTTGTGGAAGAAACTGCAATGATATTTGTTAATGTGTTTATCAGTCCAGAGTTTTATTTTTTAATGTGCATGTGTATTTACGGAAAATAATTTACAGTACGTATTATAAAATGCGATAGTAATGCAATGTAACTATTCTCTTTGTTACTTAAAGTGTATACATTCTGGAAAAAATCATTAACTTATTAAAATGACATCTGAGAGTAAAGAAAAATCGTCATACGTTATTTTTAAATTAACAGTGATTAAAAATACTGTTTCTCAATCATTTAAAATGTTTATTATTGTTAAAATTTTCTGTTAGTTTCCTTTGTCAAGGGTTTTATTTTTTTTCTATTTTTTTATTTTGTTATTTTTTTATATTTTTTATTTATTTATTTATTTATTTTATTTATTTATTTGTTTATTTATTTATTTATTTATTTGTAATTTAAAAAAATCGGAAAAGTTTGATTAAAGAAGACATAAATTTTTTGTCTTAACTTCAAACAAATTGCAGCTGAATGTACAAACTTAACATGTATTTCAGTTAACTTTCATGCCTGTGATGTTTTGCATAAGTAATTGTATGAATAAATAACGTTGTACGAACTGGCCGGTTTATCTTTAAATTTATTTATCTTTCACTTGAATGAGTAAAACAGGTCAAGTCTATCACCCTTGTAAGTTGATCACCTGTCTAACTCGAGCACTTAAGTACTGTACAGCAAGTTGTTAACTTACACAGGTTTAACTTTATTGATTTGTAACTCAAACGACCGACCATCTTGTACAATTATTTATGTGCGTCCAAACAGACCGTGAGTAGAACTCGGACCACTAGAACATAATCAGAGGAAGTGCTATACCGATCAATAACATTCGTACTTTAGTCAGAATTCAAAAGTTTGTCCTACGCACTTCGGCTCAACCGGCAATGTCAATGGGTGACTTATGTTTTTTGCATCAGAAGTGCTTAGAATTATATCCCATATGCTTCTTATTCGTTTATTAATCGTTTCAAAATCTTGTGCTCATAAATTTTGCTGGCTTCTTATTGGTGCACTTTATTTTGTACAGACTACGTTTTATTAAATACGCGGAAAGTTCATATTAGATTATTAAAAGTTTATGTTGAAAAAAATACACCTGTTGTGCCATATACATACTTGTTTTTATGTGTAATGTATATTCGTTTTTTATTTATTTATTTATTTATTTTAATTTTGTGCTGTTTCCTTTTGTCTTAACTAACAAATATTTTTTGTCTTTTAAGGTGGAAAAACTTACATATCTGGGTAAGTATTTATTATTATTATTATTATTATTCCGGCAATAAATTCTGCAATTTTTTTTCTTGAAATGAAACATAGGCTACTGTTTGTTTATATGGATAATCAAGAGTTTTAATAACTGAAAATAGTGACATATAATCACAGATGAATTTAGATGAGTACATAAAGAACAAATATCGTAATAACAAACAACTTATCGTAAGTTCCGCAATCGTATAGAAGAACATAAATCAATTTTTTTCGTCGTATTTGCTCTCGTTATAAACGATGTACTACACTTTTCCCCCCTGCTGATTAACTTTGAAAACTGTTTGAAATGAAGATTTAGTTAATTCAAATGCCCATGAATCGGAATTTGGCGAAGGAAATGAGTGCTGCAGCGGACAAACTTCACAGTTTTCTTCTAAACGTAGCAGAGAATATTTCAAAAATAGGAATCCATGCTTGCTCCTTTCTCCTATGAAGTTTCTGAAAACGAAATTTGAAACTGAACTGATGCTTCATTCAAAATTCTTTTTTCAGAAACCTTTGAAAACTAAATTTTTAATGTCATACAATGTGTCATTTAAAATATTTTTTGTACTTGCGAGGAAAGAAGTTTTTTGCATACATATTAGCACTCCATAAGGAAGTTTGGGTCCTTATGGCATGTGCGTACTGTGGAAGTCAGACTTCAAGTAACGACACACTACGTCAAGTAACGGTAGGGGAGACTGTTGTACCTTGCGCCATGCACTCTAATCAGCTAGCGCTTTTACCTGGTGATAAATCACGGTACTGTGTCAGCCATGACAGTCTCATCATCTGCCACTGGTTGAAACTCCAGCTTTTATATGAACAGTGATTGTTTTGGGTTTTGTGCAAACAAAAGTAAATAATTCCAGTGTTACTTAAATGAAATTGGATTTTTAAAGACTAGTGTTACCCAACTGATTGACCATTATATCTATTGCCTGTCTCTCGGTAAGTGCATTCAACATTTAGTTTTTACTTTTACGTTGCTGTTAGGTTAGGGTAGCCACTTTTGTATAAACATGCACACTCGTGTACCTTGAAACCAAGCTCAATCTTGTACCTTGAAGCACTGGATCTAGGTACAATAGGTTGTAGTGATTGTTTTTTTAGGTAGGATTTCATCATGCCTCGAAGTAAAACTGGAATCAAGAGCAATCCAGTAGATGTTGAGGCGTTGCAAAATGCTATTGAAGTAGTAAGAAGTAATGATCCTGGCGAAAAAAACGTCTTTTAGAGAGACTGAAAAAGTATTCACAGTGAGCAGGTCAACCATTACTAGGTATTTAAGAAAGTTGAATGAAAGTGGGTCCAATAAACTTGAATACCACATAAGTTATGCAGTTAAGCAAGTGCAAGAGGTCTGTCTCAAGGTACACGAGCATCATGTACCATGGATCAAATTACATAAAATTTGTGAAAAATATACAAAAATAGAAAAATATTTTCTTATAATCCGAAATATTTTTTTACTTATGCAAAAAGGCTTGAAGTTAAGTTTTAATAACTAAAATTCATAAAAATCACACATTCTTTTTTTGAAAACCAAAAAGTTTTAGAAGTGGTCCAAGGTAAACAGTCTCCCCTACAGTAGGAAAAAAGAAGCAGCGCACCCCATATTGCCAGTCTGGCACAAGACAGCAACAACATAAGGAAGTTTTTATCCATTAGTGCTACTTCAAAATTAGTTTTTGGATTAAGATTGGTCAAAAAAAAATAAATAAATAAATAAATAAATAAATTCACTTAGGTCTTTAAGCTATTAAATCTTTTAAATTTAGTAAGTTTGAAAGATATAATAGCCTATATTTGCTAAAAAAAAATAAATTTACCGAATTTACTTTGATAATTTAAATTTAATGTAATCAGTTACAATTAATTTATATTAATTAATTAATTAAAATTTCAAAAAAATCAATATCCAAAAGAATTAAATAAATTAAGTTTTTGCCCTATACCCAATATTCAGGGGAGGGGGAGTAATCTTTCTGTGTTTAAACATTGATATATTAATCTTTAATGAACCTTAGAAAAGTGATAACTAATCAGATATGGATAAAAATTTATTATGAACACATGGTTTTCGCAAAAACCACATAAAGGGTTAAAAATTGTGCATGAATCATGGCACTAACTAATGTCACCAGTGCAAGACATACTGCAATGTGCTTCTGAAAATGCATGTCTTCGAACTGTTTTCAGAACGGTTGACATTGTCGAGCATATCGCGGTATAAAAAATTGGGAGGGGAGGAGGATGGTGGAAGCTGATGATGGTACAGGCTGTTATTTCCTAACCTCAACATTTAGCAGATCATACGGAAAGAAATTATGTACTGAGTATCTTACCCTAGTATCCCCTAGGCACCTCAAGAAAAATCCAATCATTCCCGCGGGAAAGGGAAAAGAAAACAAAATCTGTGCTCGGAATACAATTTATTCCTGTGAATCTTGGAGTGTAAGGGCGCGTATGTACGTGTGAGTTATGAAGTAGGCAAGTAGGCTCGTAAGCTGGTCACGTCTTTTGGGGTGCTTTATTCACCCCCTTTTCCGAAGTCCTTCACCCCCTCCTCTGTCCTCTTATTTTCAGACGTCGCTTGAAAATTGAGATGTCACCGGCTTGCACGAACTTTTCCGTGACGGGCAAAAGTCAGGAAAACGTTCTCGTTGAAGTGAGGGTGGGTAAAGCGTGCGGCAAAAAAGGCAAAAATGCCCGAATTTATTAACTAAGAAGTGGTTTGGGGAAGGGAGGGTAAGGGTAGTTTCGGGCTTTCCGCCGGTGATTGGCCGCTGATGTTGTGTACTGGTGGGAGGAAAAAAAATGGAGATCATATTTGAGGGAAGTGTCATGGAGATTAGTCTGCGTCATGTACAGTAGTTGTGCTTGCACGGTTTCGCTTGGCGTGTCCATGGCTATGAAATATTCAAAACGGAAATTTTGTTCTTAGTTTTGTTTTCCTTCCGACTAGCACGTTCGCGGCAGGGAGTGAAAGAAAATTAAAAGCTGAAAATCAAGACATATTCTTCATTCACTCAAGCATTTTCACCCTCCGAAATATATTGCACACGCCATTTTTTCGTAATTATTGCATAATACCTCTTGCTTTCTTTTATTAGATACTAGCGGTACCCGCACGTCTTTGCCCGTAGTAGAAAATAAAAAGGTCATTTGTTTCGCCTGTATATTTACAAATAATGGATGATAAATTTCTCGCCAATATATCTATGGTAAATTTCTCGCCAATATATCTATGGTAAATTTCTCGCCAATATATCTATGGTAATTTTCTCGTCCACATTATAATTTACTCTTCCATGTTATGATAATTTGCTCGTTAAAATGGGCTTAAAATTGAAATAGAAAAAGAACAAAATCGAATTTTTCGAAAAATTGCTTCGAGGTGCTCACCCTTATGCTACGCACTAGTTTTGTGCCAAATTTCATGAAAATCGGCCGAACGGTCTAGGCGCTATGCGCGTAACGGACATCCAGAGATACAGACATACAGACTTTAAGCTTTATTATTAGTAAAGATAATTACGTGAGTGGGAAAATACTATTTGTTGTGATTAAAAACTGTAACAATTTAAAAATTGCTATCATAGATGCTTGCTCTTGAGTTGCCTTGAATTGTTAACATTCAAGAACTTTTGAAACGTGCTATTGAAAAACATTTACAGTGCCTTTGTACGGTTAGTTACATCTGAAAAATTGTTTTCCAATCAAGTAATGTTTTTGCAATAAACAAACATATTTTTACAATATAGTAGAAACTACTTCTGGGAACAGAGAAAACGTTTTCTTTGTCACGACCAAAAACTTTTTTGTACGTGCAAATGTGTACATTCAAGTCTTTTTGCAATGCACTTGCAACAATATTCGGCATTATGTAGGAATGTATTTGCTACAATACACTGGAAAATCGATTCGTTGTAAATACCGTTCTCTATTATAATTTGTTTTTTTTTATCTTGTCTGTTTCATAGTGTAAGGAAGGATTTTTTATAATATTCAGCGAAGCAAACTTTATCTTATAATTGATAAAAATATTTTTCTTATACGAGAGTAATATTATTTTTCAACATAGAAAAGTATTTGTTATCTTTATACAGAGAAATATGTTTTACATTCTGCAGCCGGTTATTATCTATTGCAAAAGCAAATAACATTTTAAAATTAATTGCCGCTTCTAAACATTCCACTCAAAATCAGAGCTATTACGGATTAAAAGCATCTTCTACAACTAATAAAATAACCGAAAAATCTCTGTCTCTGGCAAACTAAGTCATTTACTAAAATCCCATCAGAAATAAAGAATTAAATGAAAAAACATCATCCAACTAATAAAATAACTGGAAAAAAGAAAGCACATCTACCTGGAGGCAGGAGGATAAAGAGACATAACGCACCGCGCACAAACTTTCCATCCTTTGGAAGTTAATCCAATATGACAATGCTCCTGGGAGTAACATTTTATCTGGCGCGCAGTCGCTGCCATTTGTCAAACGCTGCCAGATAGGACTCGTAATATTTCTTGGCCCGCATCGGCAGCGAAAAAAGATGGAACGGAATAGATAATAATAATAGTAAAAGGGAAGAGTAAAATGAACGAGTTTCTTCCTTTCGCTAAAGATTACGGTAATAAATTTGAAACCAAGTACTTTGTTTCCCTTTCGCTCTTCTTCTTCTTGGAACGTTTGGCGAGAAACGAAACTTGACTCAATGTTGGTAAAGGATTGTTGCCAATGCAAACTGGTAATGTTGAGCTTTGCGTCAAACGCAGTGGGAGAGAAATGGGTTGACTTTTCAAGTTTTGATTTACAGATTTTTTTTTTTATTACTCCAAGGTTCATTTCTTCCTGATGTAGGAATTGTATACTTTTATGTTTTAATTGAAGCATCATTGGTTTTTTCAAAATTAGTTTATGTATTTTAACGTTATCACCAACCAACTTTTGAAGTCAGCATTGTACTTTACAGAAAAATATTTTCATTTCTGTCAGTTTTCACAAAGGCATAATTGTTGTGATTACTGAAGTTTTGCGTTTATATATCTCTCGCTCTTAAAACTAATTTTATTTTGGTTGTTGCTGTTTAATGTGTGTTTTTGATTAATTTTTCTTTATGATTTAAATTCTTGTATTGTTGGTTTCTTCAATTTTATAGCTTATGTATATCAACTTTTAAAATTATCAATGCTTTTTTTAAATATTTTCATTTCAAAGTTATGTCATTGTGATAACTGAATGAATTAATTTTATTGTGGATGCCGCTGTTCAATCTGTTTCGGTTGATTATGAAATTTTAATGTGTACTCTGGTTTAATTCCTTTTGTTTAGTCATGAAATTAATTATTGTTGTTAGTTGTAACAACCACTGACTTTTTTGACTGTTTCCACTTCATTTATGTAAATAACTTCAGTGCTTATCCGCTTATAAAAATATCGAAGATTTTCAACTTTAAACAAAAAGTGATCAATAAGAAAGAAAAATTCCTTTTTTTTTTTGACTAATTACACTACTTTTGATAAATTCATTTTAAAAAGCAGAAGAAGGATATGGATAATCTAGCATCACTAGTTGAATAATAATTCATCTGAAGCGGCAGAACAATCGACTTTTCATTCGTTTATTTCCGCTGCACCTTACGGCAAGAATGACTCAAGATTACAATTTATCCCAAAGAATCTATGATAATATTGGAACTACAGTTCCAATATTATCATAGATTCTTTGGGATACCGAGATTCAACCGAACATGATTCTCAATTTCTACCATGATGTTCTCTAAAATGTAAGTAATGGCAGTAAATCAACTTGGAAATCAACTTGGAATTTTCCGTCACCTTCCATGTTCACTTTCAAGTAATAATGCCTCAATGTTTCGAGATAATCTTTTAAAATTAATTATTACGTAAAGATCGCTTTCAAATCTAAGAAAACACTAATGAGTAAGATCTTAAGCATGTTATTTCTTAATTAAATATTTATCCCTATTTCAAATGACTGTCGATTCATGATTTAGCAGTGAACTTCGAACCGCGACCGTTCAAATCAATTTGCAAGTGATTGTTTCTGGCGACATTTCCGACAATTGCATCATTGGTTACGGCAATGTGCCTTCCACAAACAAACACAATTGCGTGAATTAGAGCAGCAGAATTTGCAAGTATTACGTAACTGAATGCTTTGCTAGGAATTCTAAATTTTCTTCTTGTAATAAATTCGACATTTAAAATAACTTTCGCTCTTGGTAAATACAGAGCAAAAGTATTTTCATTGTGGATAAATTGGTACATGCATATCCAAATGTGTCAGACTTTCGCTATTATGTTCAAAGAATGACTTTATAGTTTGACAAAATAGAAGTATTTTGTAATTAAGTAACCAAAGTGTCTGCTAAAGTTCTGTCATTTTACATTAAAATTTTCATTAATTTGCTCCAAATGTATTCAAAGTATTCAATGACACTCTTTCTGAAATAATTTTCATTATTTCGTCTGTTTGCTTTCATCTTTCAGGCACCGCAAATGAAACTCGGTGCTTTAATCAGCCCAATATAATTCCTTTTCGTTCTTTTGAATTAAATGAATTTTTCACTTTTCTCGTTTAACGAACTTTTAACACTTTTAGATTATCAGTTCTCCCACTTTCTGATATTTCCCGTTCTTCGCTTAAATTGATGTTGCAAAATAGTTCGTGCGAAAGGCAACAAAGACTTCCAGTGACTGGAAAAGTTTCCATTACATTTTAACACGATGTTCCAACCTAATTAAAGAAACATTCAAAACTATCATTTCCACTGTGTCCAATGCTATAGCTCTGGTAAATTCTTGCGCATAAGTAATTTAAATATGAAACTATGTTTTAAATATGAATATTTCTAAAATTTAAGCATGACTGAGATGTCACTCAATATTGCACCTACTCAAGTAATTTAAAAGGTCGGGAAATGACGCTCGTGTGTGTGTCTATCTTCTCGAAATTTTCTGAAATGTCCCCTTTTTTATCGTACTTTTTTTTTTTAATTTTAGAAATCAAAAGTAAGGTCATTCCACGAAAATGTCAACCTGCAGGCCAAAATTTCAAACTCAATCGATATTAATGTGTTATACATAATTTTAGAGATAACATTCTTAATTTTTGAATATCTTATAAGGTTTTTCAAGATGGATGCTGTGCGTAGAATAATTACTGTTTGAAGATCTTCAACAACAACATGTAAATTTTAACTATAAAGCATTCAAGAAACGTGACCTGTAATTTTTTAAGCATACGTTTGATGTTTTTTTTTTTCAATTATTGCTTACATTTGATATTCCTTAGTTTCTTTCATTGAATTTTATTTTTTTTTCTCGTTGAGCCTAATTTGAATTCTGTGTTAAACGGATTGTTACGTTCGTCACAAAGCGTCGTATTTTCCCTTCCACACTTTGTATAGGATTATAAAAAGAAAATTTTTTGCTTTCTTTCTCTTTCCAAGAGCTTCCTAGAATGCATTTAAAATGTTGAATTTTTATTAAATTATTTACACAATTAGCTATTAGCGTAACGAACTTAACGTATTGATTGTGAAGAATGTAATCGCTTGAAACAAACACTGCATCTTCGAACGTTTAGTTCCATAACAAATTAATGAAATGTATGTTTTGAAATAGCTGTTTTTTTTCAATGATATTGTATAATATTTTGTAATTTTTGCAGCAATTAACTCTATTTTCAACACATATTTGTGGAATTTTCATGGTTGCATTTTATTTAAAAATCGGCAGCTCAAAAAAAAAAGAGTTGAAGCAGGGCAAGAATGGCAGGTAAACGAAAAGAAAACGACCAGAAAAAAAGCAGCAGAGCGTATGCGATTATTACGGCGAAAACACACACACACACAACGATAAAAAAAACCAAGAAGACTGAGGAATCAAAAAGGAGAAGTCAGGAAATGAGAATCAATTGTAGAGAAGCTAGTAAGCTAGCTTTGTATAGAGTTGTAAACCGATGCAACTTCACCTTTCTCAACATGCTACGTTTATGGAAAGATTCAAAAAGCACGCTCTTCCATGCAGTCCCAGGAAAAAATAGGCTTTTATATATTATCTTGCTAAATAATAATAATATCGGAATTTTTGTGGCAGAAATAAAAGTCAAAAAGTTCCTGAAAGAAGTTTTCTTGAAAAAACAATCCTTACAATGGATATTGTTTTCGTAAAGAAGATTACATTTCTTGAATCTTGATAGTTTTCTGGAAAAAAAGTGTTCCACTTGTGTGTGAGGAAAAAAAGTGTGTTGTAAAGACTCAAGACATTTGTTATGTAACCTCGTCTACTTGCTATTTTATTTGTGCGTATATAATATTTACCTGGCTGATTTGCACATCTTCCGGCTTGTGGTTTGATCTTATTTTAATTTTCCTCTACAATGTGGTTTCAATATATAAATACACACACACGCACACACACACACACACACACACACACACACACACACACATATATATATATATATATATATATATATATATATATATATATAGTGATATAACAGGTGGTTAATGGAACAAACACGGTGTATGAAACATAAAATGTATAGTAAAAGCAAAACATCAAATGAGGCTTAATAACTTAATCAGCATCTTTTTCCTTTCTTCAACCAAAAGTGTTATCCTGAGTTTATTTAATCATCTTTAACACACTTAGGGTATCAGTTCTTCCACTTTCTCGTATTTCCCACACTCTTTGCTCTAAACTTTGCATTGAGCCTTTGAAATAATTACCTCGCGGAAGGCACAAAAGGTTCCGATATCGATAAAAACTTTTTTCCAAAATATCATTATGCGATATATCGATTTATGAGCCCTGCTGTGAAGCAAATTTTAATTGATTTTATTTAACCGATGTGTGTGTCATCAGCAAATATCATTTTTCGTATCCTTTCCCCCTGATTGGTGAGATCTCATTAGCTCGGTTTTATTTAAATTGGCAATTTAGCTCAAAGTATTCTCTTTTTCCTTTGTTTTAAAGATTTTTTTTGTCTTTAAAGCAGTTTCATTTAGTGATCTGCTTCATAACTTAGGAATGAAAAAGGAAGTTGAAAAAAACTGGATTTGAATATGCTTATCAAAGGAAACTTTAGAATATTCCAGAAAAAATTTTCAAGAAATAAAAAACTCCTCTGCTTTTCTGTAGGCCATCTTTCCGTTGACATATGTAATTTAAATGTCAATTGGTTATTGTGTCCCCATTTAGAATCATACTTTTTTGCTATTATTGTACTGTACTGTCATCTAACACGTTTGAAGTGAAGTAAATAATTCTTAAATGAAATGTATCAACAAAAAAGGAGATAATCCTTTCTGGAGTTAGAGTGAAATAAATGGATCAGGTATTGCCATGATCAATGTTGCTTTTATAGCAACTATTAAGAAAATAGAAACCAGTAAATAGGTGTCAATATTCACATATACCCCTTCAAAAACAAATAAGTGTTTTTTTTTCTTTTCTTTTTGAAAGCCTCTACACACACACACACACACACACACATATATATATATATATATATATATATATATTTATATATACAACATGAGATACATATTTTAAATATAAATTGGAAGACATTGAAAAAATGAAAGAATAAATACTTTATTTGGATTGTTTATTCATGAATATATATATAGGGTGGTTTTAAAATAACGTGAGATGTTCAGAACCCTCTTCCAAGTGAAGTATTGGACGAAACATCGCCAAATTTTATGGACGTACATAGCAGACCATGTGATTTTGATTTCTACAATAAAAAATAGCACCAAAAGTCACCACCAGAGGGAATTTGGTGCTGCAAAAGTGAATTACTTGCGAATAGTGAAGAATTAAATGCCAAAAAAATGCCAATTAAAAGCAGACATCAAGTTTTTTGTTACAAATAACAAATGATTGTTGCTTACAAATGAGGATCAATAAAACAAATAAGAAATTTCAATTTGTAACAAGAGAAGAATTTTACCAAAAGTCGTCAGGAAGAAATTTCGTCGCGGCAGCAAAGATTTCTTTCATAATAATATTCATGTTAGATGGTGCACCATCCATCCCATGTTGGGCTTTAAGTGCTGAGAGTATGGCGGCAACATTTCTTTGATAGCAGTTTTATTATTCATGCATTTCCTACGGTATGGAGACCGTGGTCGACCAATCTTTCACCATGTGGTTTCAACCATGGGGATCTCGTAGCGGCGTTGTATATCCGCGACATGTTCCGATATCTCAACTTTTAAAACTATAAAAATGTTACAGGTAAGCGAAATTAATCCCCCCCCCTCCCACCAGAAGTGTGAAAATTATTGTGCATTGTACGCAGTATCTGGAAAATCTCGTTGTTGGTCATATTGAACCTCACTTGTTGATAAAAATCATATTTTCTGAATAAAATTGATGCATATTTTATCAGTTCGCATTTAATCCTTCAATAGTCACAGTAATACACTTTATCAATGCTAAAATTTCCCCTGGTGGCGATTTTTGTTTCTAAATTTCTTTTTTTATTTCAGAAACCGAAACCCCATGGTCTTCTGTGTATGCCCATGAAATTTGGCAATGTTTCGTCCACTACGCTCACTAGAGGGCTTTGAACACCTCACGTTATTTTATAACCACCCTGTATATATATACGAAAGTGAGTCGAAAAATAAGTTTCCTTTGTTGACGTCAAACTAATTAAAAATCCCCCTGAATTGATATTACGAATATTATTGTTATAACAATATTAAGACCTGACTAGATGAAACCAAATGCTTCAAACTGCGCATTATTTTTCTTTCATGTTTTTTTTGAATCTATAACAATCTCGCTATTCTAAGTTCATTTGATAAATTGTATCACGCTTAGCGTATCTCTTTCCCCACTTTCTCGTATTTCCCACATCCTTTGGTTGAAACTTTGAATTAAGCCTGCAAAATAATTATCTCGCGTAAGGCACAAAGGGCTCTGATATCGATAAAACTTTTGCAAAATATCATTACGGCGATAGATCGATTCATGAGACCTTGGAGAAGCAAATTTTAATTGATTATATTTAACCGATGCGTGTGTCATCAGCAAATATCATTTTTCGTCGGTCTTTCCAACCTGATTAGTGAGATCTCATTAGCAAGGTTTTAGCTAGATGAATAATTTAGTTTAAAGTATTCATTTTTCTTCATTTTGTTTTCAGGAAACTTTTTTAAGAAGTGCTCTACAGGCTTGAGAGGTTGTTTAAGAATGCTGGTGTTTGTGCAATAGTGGACTGAAAGGTTGTACGAAATTGTTCAATACCTACTTACAATAAAAGTTAAAATATTGGGAAATTAATACGTAATAACGGAAAATTTCAAAACATTAACTTAGTTTTCTAATAAAAATTGAGGCAATGAAGTTTTAATTTTTCTATTATGGTATATTAACCATGCAATATGATTTTTACTTGCCTGCATCGCTCTTATTATGTTCAGGTGTTGTTTTCGGGTAAAATTATTGTATTGAAAAGTCAAAAATGAGGCATTACAGTAAAATTCTGTTACAACGAATACCAATACAACGGAATTTCCATTTCAAAGAACTACATTTTCAGTCCCTATATAACTGCCATTACATTATTTGGATTTACAACGAAATTCCCGTTACAACGAACAAAATTTGCGGTCCTTTGAAGTTTGTTGTAACAGGATTTCACTGTATTTAAAAACAAAAATTAAGTAACTTCTCATTACGAAATCATTGAAAACTTTTTAAGGCTCTGGTATATTTTTGGTGACTTCAATGGATAAATGTGTCAAAAGAGTCAATGTGTTAAGGAATGTGTCATTCAATTTATTTATTTATTTTATATATTTTTATTAATTTATTTACTTTTTTTTTCATTTTTAAGGTATTTTTTGGCTATGTCACTACATACTTTTAGAGACACTGCCGTAAATGGTGGTCTCTTTCTTTAGAATGTATTTACATATATTTTTCACAATATCAGGAAAAACTTTTGGCAACGTTTCATATACATAATGTCAACTTGGTGACTGCGAGCTAAACAAAGCTGTTACTTCAATTCTGTACCTCAGGGCCAGAACAACGTAGGTCACATAATCGCTACTTCACAGAAGAGAGGGAAAACATTTGTCTGGCGCACTCAAAAGATGGGACACTCTCTCTTTTACCCCTGGTAAATAGTTACAAATTATTTGTTTTTTAGAATTACATTCTCATGGTTCGATGCAGAATAAGATTCTACCTATAATCAGTGGTGTTCCCATAGGGTATACTCCATATACGCCGTATACTCTCAAGCATTTTTTAGACATATAGCGAGTACCCTCAAGCTTCAAGAATTTTCATATTATGTATATGATCGCATACACACATTGTGCATAACTGATTACTGCGAGTATACCTTCAGAAAAATTGATGGGAACATCACTGCCTTTACGGAAAATCGCAATTTGTCGACTTTCGCTAGTCTGGCTCTGGAGTACAGAATTGCTGAAAGAATGTCCCTAACTTTTGTTTGGCAACCAGTTAGCCCCACAGAAAACGTCTAGAACAAAGACCTGAACCTCAGACCTCCCCCTCCTCCCAGCAATTTTCGCAACCTAAAGTATTTTATTGCTGATATCTGTGACTTTATCATTTGTTTAATGGTGACATTTTTACCATGATATGGCTAATCCACAAACAATAATGCATAGAGCTCCAGAAAGAAAGTATTTTAACTATAAGATTTTGCATTCGGATTTGCATCTCAAATATATGTGACTGTGCTTGGAACGTGACATTTGTTGCACAAAGGATTACTATACACAACCTCCGATTCCTTGGAACTGCAACTACATGATCATCGAAACACTATACTCGGCAGAAGAGCATAATTAATAAAACGGACGTATCACGTGACCTACCTGCACTACTATTCCCATGCGTTTGTAATCGATGGCATCGCGCTAAGATCACGCTGCGGCAGATTAAAAATGACAAAACACGTTCTCTGGAGCATAATCATTCAAGACACCCCCTCCTCACACCCCTCCCAATTTACATTCATTCCAAAGCCGAACAAACATTCCTTTCATTTCGAACATTTTCGGCGAACATTCCTGGAGAATTTTCCCCGGGCACTTCCACTCGTACACGCACAGTTTGAACGGGCGCGTGAGCCTTTCCTTTATCCTTTTTCTTACTTTAATTATCGCAAATTAAAAGTTATTCCGAAGGGGGTGGTTTAGTTCGAAGAGACACAGGAATCGAATGTTCCACCTCCCTCTCTCTCTCTCTCTCTTCCTTTTCTCTTCTTCGGGCTACCCCGAAAGGAAAATTTTCGAATCGCTCAGGAAATTTATGATGCCGAGATATAATAGTTAGCAAAATCGGAGCATTATGTGGGTAAAATATCGTCTGCGCTGCCTTGAGGAGAGAAGTGTTGAATGAGAATGATCCAAATAATTATTGTCGGGGTAGGGTAGCAGGCAGTTTCCTTCTAATAATTAACACGCGAGGAAAATTACAAACAGAGCTGTGTTTCTTGGAAGTTAAGAGAAAATTGAATAATCATCGCAATTATATCGAACTTTGCGTGCTTGAAAAACATGAGTATATACACTATAAACTCCACGTGCTAAGATGCACGACATGCTTTCAATATTTACGGAAACCGCGATAGAATGTGCCAATACTGAAAATCTCTTATAGCTTAATTTGCATACTTAATTTCTTTAAAAATTGATTAATCTTAGCATTTTTTCTTAACTTTTTGTAAATTTTCAAACAATTACTTACAAAGTTAGTGAGCTTACTGAGAATAAATTATTTAAACGCACGTGCGAAGATGCATGACATATTTTTCAAATGTATAAAATCTTTACGGAAACTACGACAGCATGTATCATCCAGAAAATCTCTTATACCATAATTGGCATACAAAATTTCTGTAAAAACAGATTAACCCTTATTTTTTTTTATTTTAACCAATGATATCTTCGTACCTGCCATTTCTAGCTTAACCGGTGAAGGGTACCATGGTGGTTGAGGGAGAGGGTAAGAAACTGAAGGGAAAACTTGAAATACATATACATATTCGTACATACGCACATACCAATGTACACACACACACACACACACACACACATATATATATATAGATAGATAGATAGATAGATAAAAATACATATATTTAAGGGGGGAAAGGATTGAAAAAGTTAGTAGGCTTGAAGTGCTCGTAGGAATCTCTGAAAATTCAAATGTGCTTAGGTGCTCATTAATTGGTCATACTACACTATCAGCAACCCAGCGAAGGGGGTACTGGGGTGAACCCCCCCCCCCCCAGAGAACTTGATTTAGGCTCTATTAATAAATCACAGCGTGATAACATGCATGCACCTAAGGACTGTCATGACCCCCCTCTCAGAAGGTACATTTAAGCTGCGATAGTGTAAAATTGTATTATTTATTAAAATATTTTAAAATAGTATTATTTCCATGTAATTGTTTTCCGCAATAAATGAAATTCATCTTGTTTACCCTAAAACTAAATAGCAACTTGTATTTTTCGTGAAACAATATTTTATTTAAACTTTGTATTTCCATTACCCAAGTTCGAATACGTTAAATTAATCTTAAATTTTATCGAAAAATATTATTAGGCACACAGTGAAAACATTTTGGAAAACTTACTTCCAACTAGGTTTACCATCAAAGTATTTTCACCATTCCAACAAATAATAAAACAAAATGAAAGACAATAAGCGAAGTAACATTATTTTTGGTTACGTAAAATTTTGAATGTGATATTTTGTTTAGTTTTGCTGAGAGTCAAATGCGCGCGTAACATTCTTCCAAATATTCTTCTTTAGAATTCGAGCACGACATAAACTATCCCGTTAATCTCTATCGAAGAACGATTTAACTGGCCATTATGAAATATTTATGGTGACATCATAATATTCTTTGAAGTACGATTTGGAAAAACAGACTTTTGTTTAGTTTCTGAATAAACACTGGAGGTTTTACATAATTTATGGAAGGCAGCTACGCTTAAGGGAAATTCGATTTATTTGCTGGTTTTTTCGTGAAGAATAATTTGAACAGAAGTTTTCCTATTAAAGAGGACGAATACTCGTTTTTAAATTCATTTTATGTAAAGCATGTTAGCTTGAACCATGCTTTAGTAAATTAGCTTGTCTTTCTTACAAATTGCAATTAGTAATTTAATTTCTTGGTGACATATATGATCTATTAGATCTAGATATTTCGAACGTCAGGTTTACGTAGCTGCTTTGTAAATAAGGTAATATTTTGAAAAGCGATAGCTTTGTGCAAGGTAAATTAGATAAAAATGGAACAACGTTTAAAGCACAAAAAGGGTAAAAAGTTTTTAAAAACGCAGACATGTTTCGGAGGCAATAGCCTCCTTCCTCAGTGCGAAATGAACAAATGGGTGAATCAAGGTCAAGAGAGAGTTTTAATGCGTAACCGGAAAAACATTGACCAATCAGCTATCAGCGAGTGCTGAGGCAAAATATGACGTATTCTAACTTGTAAGATTGAATAAGATTGGAGAAAAATGCGGAACAGCAATAGACTCATTGCAAAGATTATTTAAGTTTTTATGAATGTAAATGGATCCCAGAAAATCTAATTCCCCTACTGTTGTAGGTCTACAAATGATCTTGGCTTCCGAAAAGAGAAAATTGTGCCCTGTGTCCCAACAATGTTTAGCAATTGAAGATTTGTTCAGTTCCTGTTTTTTAACGTGGTTTTCATGTTTTTTCAAACGAAATTTAAGTGAACGCCTTGTCTGTCCCACTTCGTCTTGTCTGTGACCTTGTTTTCCTTGTCAATGTAATATCGGTTACGTAATTTGATTCTCTAAATACAATGCTGCAAATGAAATTTTTGTCATTAAATAAACACCAAACAAAGCGTAATAATGTGATATATATGTGATGTGATATATATATATATATATATATATATATATATATATATATATATATATATATATATATATATATATATATATATATATATATATATATACAGTCTTTTAGCCCAAATAATGTTACAAACAGATGTTTTATTTATTATATCCAGAGGAGAAGCAAACTAAATATGTAACACTACGTTCTAAAACTATTTATTCAATTATAAAGCAAATTTGAGGTATTTAAACCTGTTCTAAAGCAAACATTTGACTTAATACAATGTGAAATATGATAAGGTGTTTTGAAGTAAGTTTTTGGTTTTAAAGAAGATGATATAAATGGAATCTTCTTGTTGAATAAAAATTCATAGCAAATGAAGCGTAAGAGTATGACAAAATTTTTTTCACATATCACAATTGCAAGTGAATTTTATTATTATTATTATTATTAATACTAAACTAACAAGTAAGTAAGTTTAACAAAATAATAAACATTAAGAAATGTTCTTTGGGTGTTAACACATTGTATAAAGTGGAAAGTTTTAAATTTTTAGATGGCAAGAGCAAGTTTATGAATGTTATTGCTTTTGAATATTCTTTTGGCTCTATAACAAAAAGATAAACATACTATGTATAGATTCTACGTATTATGATAATATTTGAGGTATCTACCTTTAAAACATCGTGATGAATAAGTAGAATATTGTGTTCTTTTCCCGAGGAGAAAAATGTCTGGCTTACAATAAAACTCAAATCATCGATTAACGCAAGTGTTCGAAGATAATGAGACTTAAAGTTGGATAACTGTTTCAAATCATCATTTTCCTTTAAGAAGACTGCTTTATAACCAATAGCAATTAACTACTACCCTTTAAAGAGCTAATTAGGACAAAATACATATTTTTCAGCTGAATTGTAGTTTAGAAATGTAATTTTTCGGTATCCTCAAAAAAAAGTGCTTAGTTTGCATTTAATTACTTACAATTCAACCTTACACCTCTTCTTTTCTTACGAATAATTTAGCGATAATTATCTGCTAAAACACCGGTTCATTTTCATCATTCTTGTTGCAGTAAATTCCTAAACTTTAATGCATTACACCCTCGAGTTTCGGTATTCCACCAGGGCCGATATGTTACCTTAAAAGCAACAAAAATAATCCTTTTGCAATGAGTAAGTGGGCGCAAAACATCATTAGCGAAATTCATTGCACAGGCTAAGGGTGAAAAAAACAATTCCCATTAATTACAAAAATATCGCCATCGATTAAGTAATTAACCATGAAATGCACCTAGGGTTACAATTCAATTCTCTAGAAATACTAATTAGGGCTGCCTCTTTGTTTCTACCTTTCTTTATTTTTTGTGCATCCGCATATTAATCACAAGAATAATAATAAAAAATTATAAATGTTTGCCTTTTCTTTCCTCCTCGACATTCGAAACGTCAGAAAAATAATAGTCACAAGTGGTTATCGATTTATCTTCTAATTATTCGCTTGTCATTTCCTATCCAGGAACCATATGGAAAAATGTCTTCAACATCCATATGTCTAACTATATACTAGTACAGTGTTTGTCAACCATTTTGGCCAAGGACCGATGTAGCTTATAAAAAAGTTTCATAGATCGATATGTATATTTTTTTTTTAGGTTTTACGCACTAAAGAACTGCTTAATTAGTTGAGTGTAGCATCTTCACTATCGTTTAAAAACAACCGAATCATACATTAGAAAAAAAAGAAAAAATAGAAGTTCCGGAGGTATATTTGGAACCTATGTTATCTAAGACTGCAAAAAAGTGCGAAACGTTCCTGGAAAATAATGGGCAGCTATTGTGCCTAATTTCAGCTAGTAACGTATCTGGCAAAAACAGGAAAGGTTCCCGCTAAAAGTCAGTAACATTCCTGAAATTAACCTGAAATCTTTTTGAAGAATTCAAAAATCATCCCAATCAATGCCAGTCATGTTTTCGGACTCAGGTACCTTCAGTGAAATCTTATATATGTTTATATATTAGCTCGGCACGTTTCTGATTTGCCATACCTGGAAAGCTCCTAATGTAAGTGTGGTCAAATTGCAACCAATTCCGGAACTTCTTATTTGCTTTCAATTCCTACAATACTACAATATCCAGAGACTGTACTTCGATTTTGTCTCGGGCACACTCAATATAGTCCAAACCAATTAGTACAACTCTGCAAAAGCAGTAAACCTAGATATCTTTTCCATAATACTAAAACCGATTATTCTTTTCTCACTTTTCGATTTTGTATAAATTTATATAAATATTCTTGCACATTCACTAAGATTTAGTTACTTATCAATACAGTTGTATTTCTTTCCTTACCTTACTAATGCAGAGTTCTCTTTTCTGACCAATGCATATGTCTATATGCCTTGACTTCCCCGTCATTTTGTCTATTATACATATCCACAGTTTATCTTTGTCTTTACCTTATTGGTCCGATAGTATTTCCCATTTCGCTGTCTCTGAATCTACACGGATATTTTCCTTTCCAAATGTTTGCCTATGCATCGGTCTACTTATATATCCTATATTTACCTTTTTATTCCTTTCTTATCGATCTTATATTTCCTAATTTATTGACATCATAGCGACGCACTTGTCATCCGTACATCATTAAATTGATCACGACCCAGGATTCATTCAACTTTCGTTCCAAAACTGGAAAATTTAAGAATTCACCCATGATGTGTGTGGTGGCAGCAGCGGAGAAAGGGGTTAGGGTAAAACCTTGTCCTTGGTTTTAAGATTTTAGGCCAGAATTGACTACCTAAAATATCAATTCTGGTAACATTTCTGGCTATGGTTTCCGATGTAATCCCAGATAATTTTCATTCATGTAGATGGTACCTCCCTGTAAAAGTGTGACTCCATATCATATTGCTTTCGCAACCTATCATGTTGAGATAGTGACCTTGTTCTTCATTCATTTGTCTGACAGTATACTTAAGGGTGTTTTTTTTTAGAGGAATAGAACTTTAAATTGGAAACACTGTTTGATAAGTGCACCGTTTTGATAGCTGTCAATTGTTTCGTGTTTAGTTTGGTTTGCCATCTCATCATAAATAGACAACAAGACCGTGCAACATACCACACAGAGCGTGTCACAATTAATTTATTGAAAAAAACCTTCGGTAAACGAATAATTTAGCGTAATGGACCCGTGAATTGGCCTGCAAGATAATGCGATTTAACTTCGCTAGACTATTTTTGTGGGGCTTTGTGAAGTTTCTGGTCTACACCGATAAGCCACAGACGATTGACGCCTTGGAAGAGAACATTCGCCACGTTATCACTGACATACGGCCTCCATTGCTGTACAAAGTGAGAAAATTGGACTTTCCGATTGGCCTTTATCCGAACCAGCAGAGGTGGTCATATGCCGGAAGTTATATTTAAATGACAATGGCAAAGAATCATCTTTCGAATAAAGCCAAATTCATAGCAATTAACATTATTTAACTTTGTTTTATTTGAACCTAAAGTTCTATACCTCTAAAAAAACGCCCTTTATTTCATGAGTAAATATTATTAAAGAAACGATGCCGACTTTTACTTTCAACAGTCGAAAGATTTTAAAAATAATGGTTACAACCAATTAACGATTTATGTCTTAGTTTCTCCTGTTCGTGCACGTCCAAGACAGATCTTAAAAATCGTCTCTATGATTCATAGACGTTACTTTTCCACCTTAAGGGAACAATACCATCCATTAAAAACGTTCTAAGATTCGTTATGATTTATGTTTACGCAAAAGAAATGTTTTCCTGTGAACTCGGAATGTCTCCGCTGGGCCTCGTAACGGTTGCGTACGCGTTCGAGTAACCTCGGAGTTTACCGTTTCACTGGCACGTGTTCTTCGGAGGCTCAGGAAATCACACAATTTTTGAGATGTGTCGCGTTCGAACTGTGGAATAGGTAGCTTGGGATTAAATAGATGTTACATGGTACCTTTTGGTATTTGTAATAAATACGCTTCGAGAAAGTGAAAAGGGGTTTCGAATTAAAATGGGACTTGGATTTTTTTTTTTTTTTTTTTTTTTTTGTCATTTTGCTCGAGGGTCGTTTTTGTGCAGTCACCACTCGTTTTTTGTCTGCTCCAAAACATCGCCACATTGAAAGCTTTTATATATAATTACACTAGAAAATCGCCCGTCAAGATATGACGGCTGAAAATTGCTTCTACATTTTAACGAAGCCATCGTCTGTTTGGTGATATTTTGATAGAGTTAAGTTACCGGATCCAGTTGTCACAATAAAGACTTTCCCTGGGCTTTAAACAATACCAAATTATCATGCCGTGGCGTGAGTTTCATTGTTGATGACGTCAGGAGCGTTACTCGATCATTGGCGATTACAGTGAAGCACCGTTTATACGTTTCTCTTTTATACGTTTTTATCAATTATACGTTTTTAAAATTGGTTCTTGCAAAGTCTAATACACATTAACCTATACCTATTATACGTTTTTTCGTTTGTACGCTTTACGCTTTTTTCATACAGTCCCTTCAAAAACGCATAAATGGTGCTTCACTGTATATATATGAGGATAATCTTTCTGCAAGGGGGAATTTTATAGAGTCACCGTTTTGTCCATTGAACGGCACACACTAGACACTGGATGGGTAGTTATAGACTGGTCCGTCAACATTTCCCGAGCTAATACAACTCATTTGCTGTTTAGTGAGGGCATGATATTTACTTTTTCCTACTTGTTCGCTACAACTCTTGTCTTACAAATCACGGTTGCCCACAGGGGGGGGGGGGATTACGGCGCAATTTGCTCCATAAAGATGGGAGGGATTTTTATTATTATTTTAAAATTTATTTATTTAAATTTATTTATTGATTTATTTTTAGTTTAGTTCTTTTTTTTTTCGGTTTATATTTTATTTCAGTTATTTATTTAGTTTGTGTGTGTATGTGTGTATGTCATTAAAAGTCAGAACTTTTCTAATAAAATTATAATAATAAAGATAATTAAAAAAAAATATTTATATATATTTTTTAAATAAATGAAATAAAAAAAGAGAGCTAAAGGATAAAAAAGAGAAAGGGGGTTGAGAAAAATTTTGGAGGGAATTTGCGCTATTGAACTTGGAATCCCCCCCCCCCTCTCCGTACAATGTGTTATTGGGCAAAAAATTACTGAAATTGCTTGGGTGCCAAAAAAAGCACCAATCCAACTTGGAATAATACACCTAATAGGGAAAAAACCTTACTAATTAATTTGGTAAGCAACGAAATAAAGTAATATTTCAAATGTTTACTTTTGAACTTTTAAAATAAATTAAAGATATTACTGCAATCGTTTACCTTTTGTTCATAAATTGTTTTAACACAATGTAGTTGTATAATAGTGTCGACGGTTTGGCGGGGTCATGATCCCCCTGACCCTCTCCCTGTATCCCTATTATTGAGTTTGTGCCGTAACGTAGAAAATATTCTTATTTCTACACTGTACGTCATTTTTATTCGACGAAATTGTACTAAATTGTTTAAAAAAAAATTTCAGGAAAATGTGTAGAGGAAGAAATTATTGTTATTACACTTTTATAGGCCTCATGTTGATTCATTGCAAGAAACGAAAACAATGAATATGCAATGAAACAGCGTCTGGTGGTAGAGTTTACTATGAGAAGTATGTCAATTTTAAATCAATTTTAAATAGCATTCATACTTACTAGCATTCATAAATACTAAAATATGTCATATAATGGCTGTATGACTGAGAGGATACTGTTATTTTGTAGACAAGAGCAATAAGTTCTTCCAGAACTACACGAGACTGCTTTCTGGATTTTTATTATCGAGTTTTTACACAGATTACTTTACTCTCAATGTCTTATGCTTGAAATCATACACTTTTCAACAATAAAAACAACTTTTGAATAAAAAACGTATCATTTTAAGCGACCAAAAATAAAATTTACTCAAAAAAAAAAGACACCAATTCATTCTCTCAAATTTTTAGACATTTTGTTTTAAAGGTTTAGATTTTGTTTCTTTTGTTGCTGATATTTTTATTCTGTTTTTAAGAGAAATATTTTAAATTCAAACACATTCTTTTTATACCGTTCTATTTGTATTCCTATAACAAAAATAGCACAAACAAGTTATAGAGTACGAACACATTTTAATTGTTCCGTAGGAAGTTGCATTAAATTTACTAACTTTATTCTGCAACATTTTTTTTTTTCCGATTTTTAACTTGTAATCATTTCCTAAAGTAAAAAATAATAATGATAAAAGTATTACTAAAAGACTACAATGAAAATCAAGTCCTCGCTTTAATATTAAATTCTGGGAAAAAAAAAAAAAAAAAACCTGCTTGCATTGAAAATAATGCTTTTGAATTCACTTCACTCTTATTTAGTCAATCAATCTCTAACTTTAGTAATCGGAGAAAATATTTATAAATAATTTTTATTAATAAACTTAAAATATTTAAAACTAGTCATAAATATCAAATATTTACACTAAATCATTTACGAAATTACGTAAAGACACTGATACATCTTTATCTTTACTAATAATAAAGCTGAAAGTCTCTCTGTCCGGATCTCCGTCTGTCAGGATCTCTGTGACGCGCATAGCGTCTAGACCGTTCGGCCGATTTTCATGAAATTTGGCACAAAGTTAGTTTGTAGCATTATGTGGCATTATGTGTGCACCTCGAAGCGATTTTTCGTAAATTCGATGTAGTTATTTTTTATTCCAATTTTAAAAACAAAATTATAATAAGATGGACGCGTAAATTACGAAATTATCATAACGTGGAACCGTAACATGGGCACAAGCCAATTCGCGAGAAAAATCACCGTACATTATTTGTAAATATGCTGGCGAACCAAAAGACCTTTTAATTTTCTATTACGGGCAAAGCCGTGCGGGTACCAGCGACCGGGTAAAATCGCTAAGCACGAAAGTCTCAAACTGTCACAATATTTGAGTCGGCTTTTGATTCCTAGCGAATCGCAAAATAGATGATTCGCCAAATGAGCTCTGTAAAAATTGTTTTTTTGTCGGTACAGTAACGCTGCAAAGAAAACAACTTGTTCTCCCTCCAGTTGATTGATTATTTTTATTAATTTTTTTTTTTTTTTAAATTTAAGCCTTTATTTTAAACACAAAAACCAAAAGTGCAAGTACTAAAAATAATATTATAGCTATCAAAAAAAATAAATACTTCACGTGTTATGTTTTCAAACAAAAGCAGTAAAATCATTTTAATAAAATTATTTTAGATTAATAACTGGGAAATAAATATTTACACTGTTATTTTTAAAACTTAAGATTTCGCAGACTTTTGAAGACCATGGCAAGAACAAGAATACATGTACTCATGAAAAACATTTTTGATTTATTCAAAATGCTATTAACACGTTTTATGGCTCATTATTTTTACTGCGACCTATCCTTAATGCTTTTCAAGTTGCAGATACGTTGTAACTTTTTTTTTTCTTCCTTGATGTGTTTTTGATTTAAAAAAAATATATTGATTGAAAGTCCGTTTCATTGCGTGTGATAAAAAGAAAAAGAATATTAGCTTGGAATACAGAAAATCATATTTTTACTCGATGCAGTTTGTATTCAACAACTTTACCTGCTGAAAAATGCTCTGAAATCAGAATTAAAGAAACTTATTTTTTAATATTGCAAGTGATATTAATATTATTAAAGTCCGATTGCATTAAATTCGTTTAAAATTGATATAACATATTTTCATGTTTTAAATATTTCTTGTTATTTAGCAGTACATTAACGCCCAGTTTGTGGGCACTCTCAGTTTCAATGAAATCTGTCTCCAGCTCGATTATTCCCTATTAATATTCTAGATTGAGGAGTCCAAGTCAAGCACGAAGTCTCTGGATGGGATAATTGGTCTGTCGGTACATTGCACGAAATTCTGATCAGTTCAAAGAGTGCCTTAACTTTTTTTGGGGGAGGGGGATTCGTTTACTGAGCTCTGGTTCACTTGGAGGATTTTGAAACCACGACAGATTTAACGTTCCCCAGTCAACATTAACGAACACGGGGGATCTTCGACCAGTGGTATCGAGCCCGGGATCTTTCGGTTACGAGTCCAACGCCTTACCGATCAGGCCATCTCGGTCTTCGGGGTCTTGGTAGGGTGTTTTGCGTAAAATTGATGCATCTGTTCAAGTGGAATAATAAGTTGTATCCCCTAGTATCTTTGATATGGTCATGGGAGGAGGTAAATACACAATAAATTAAGTGCATAAAGCGAGGTGGTGATTTACCCCAGAGTTTCGATTGTGTATGCATCTGCAATATATATTTTAAACGAGCTGATGTGTGCATCACATGACTTCTTTTTACTTCAATTTAATGTCTTTTCCCAATTACTGGCAATTTTAATGTGATTCAATACTTTACTCTCTAAATATCACCAATAGTGGCCAAATTGAAACAGATTTAAAAAAAAAAAAAAAAAAAAAAAGCCAAATTTGTCTCCAAATTGGCGACAAAATTTGGCGACCAAGAGACTGGCGATATATCTCCAAATTATAACACCACTTGAGTTTACATCGAAATTAACAATGATTTCCCCCCAAAAAGGGGCAAAACACCCCCTTAAAAACACCTGAATGCAACTAAAAGGGGAGGTGCACAACTAGACCTCACTAGGAGTCTACGTAACAAATTTCAGCTTTCTAGGACATACCGTTCTTGAGTTATGCGACATACATACGTACATAGAGGCGTCACGATGAAAATTCGTTGTAGTTAACTCGGGAATCGTCATTATGGATATTTCGCGTGTCTATACGTTCTTGAGCACTTATCCACGTGTGGTCGAGTCGAGAAAAAGAACTCAATATTCATTCGGGGGTGAGTAAAATGGAAATTAAGGTTGATTTTTTGAGTGAAAATTTTTTCGCGAATACAATATTTCCTTTTTTGTAAAAGGAAGTAATAAACTGCTTTTAAAAATGATGTTTCCTTTTAAAACTAAATCCTGTCATAAGTAAGTAAAAAAGAACTGCATTTCCCTTGAGCCCCGAGAAAAGATTGCTCCGGCGATGCTCTGCGAGTGCTAATGCTCTAAAAAATGTCTCCTCTGCTTCTTCATTGATTGGTCTTTGGAGCGGGAACCGTGCCTGTTATTTGTCGTCCAATTCGCTATTAGAGTCATGTAGGCGGTAAATTGGCGGCTACAAACCGCATCTGTAAACAAGCAGCCGTCCCATCTTCTAGCCATTTTATTTTCTTCTCGTAGCGATGGTGCTCGAGCACCGCATCGATTTCGATGATTAAGAATCCCCTCGCGCTGTCTTTAATCGCGATATGAGAACCGCCGATTAAAGCGATGCTTCGTATCGATATTTTATTTCTTAGAATTCCGGAGACTGCGGTGGAGGACTGGAGAGACAGGAACGCGGACTTCGAAAGCTTGAATTACAGGGTAGACCAGTGGCGTAGCAGGTGGGAAGGGGGATAAGAGAGTTGTAATATTTCCTGTGAAGAAACAGAATTTATAAGAGTACAGTGCCCTTAAAAATAAAATATTTTTCATTCATCGCAATATTTGTATTATTTATCCATCAATATTTAATTCGATTTCTATCCATTTTTAACCATCCAATCTATATCTATCTATTTGTCTACATAGCTATCCATTTATGCCTATTTTTATTTATCTTTTTTTTTTCTATTTCTCTCCATCTGTGTATCGATTTTTGTTTAAAAGAAGTAGAATAAAGAATTAAACACTTTCAAGTTTATGCCTCAACTTATCAGAGCACACCATAGCACGGATCATCGTCTGTCCGCAAACAGCAACACACCTTTATCTTAATTCTCATTTCCTCGATCAGTCGTCAACATAGTTTCATTCGTTTTTTTCTTTCTTTCATTTATTTAGGCAGTAACAAGCTACAAAAATAATAAATTTTTGGAAACGTTCTTCAGTAATGTATTTAGTAAAACAGATGAAATTTAAAGCGTAATAAAGCAATTTAATAATGAATATTATTGTAGTTATTCAGTTATACGGCTGACGCAAAAGGAATCATGTACAATGTCATTTATGGTTAAATATTATGTACGCATTAAAACAGTCAAAAGAAAATCAACTTCGAAGTCTTTTGCTTGCTCTTTTTTTTTTTTTTTTTTTTTTTTTTTTTTTTTTTTTTTTTTTTTTGCCTTGTGGAATCAATATCTTTCTTGTTCAGAGCTGAATTTTTATTATAAAGAAAATATTGTTGAAAGTTTTGAATTTTTTATGATGTCATTTCTCTCCAATGTCAGTGGTCAGTTCCAACTCTGTTTTTTCAACTCAGATGGCCTTGTTACACTATTAAAATGGCTTTGTTCTAAGGTATTAATTATTTCACTAAACAAGTAATAAATTGTTCTTTCTCTCATATTTTCAGGCTTTTCATGACTATTTTTTTCACCTGAAAAAATTTAATTAAATAGTCATTTCATGGATTATTTTATTTAACATTTATTTTAATGTCGAAATATACATTAATACGGTTATTACAAAACAAAAGTATGTATCATGAAAAGACGAAATCCTAATCATAACCTGCACTTTATTCGTCAAAATTATCAATAATGCACTTTTCTACATTTTTGTTTGTCTTTCTGTTTGTTTTTTTCACATGCATTTTTATTTCATGTTTATAATGGATTGTTTGAAATGATACAAAATACTTTTTTCGGATCAATACTAAAATACGGCTTGATTTTCTTATCATCCGCTTTACATTCTTGGAAAATACACTATGATTTCTAGCACCGCTCGTTAGGGCAATTCCTTTTAGTAGAACTCATTGTCGGATCGAACATTAAAGAAAATTCGAATTTCTACTGAAAGCCGTTCGCTAATGTAGCACATCACGGCGAGTAGTGTTGAGAAACAGAAGGAGGAAAGAAAAGTGAGAAAACTGCGAGAAACATGACGAAAAAGAAAAAAATAACAAACACATGGCGATCATCACGGACCTGCCAACGACAATTTAATGACAATATTTAGCCCTCAATTTAATTACTTCGCCGTTTCTTTACACCGCCCTCTGGTGATGATTCAAACCTGCTGCCACTGGTGGGAAAAAAAAAACCTCGCACCAAATTCTGAAAGTCGGGTTTCGAAGAATATCCCCACATCCTGGAGACTGCTAATTAAGGATTGGATCTTAATTGACGTTCCGGTACCACAACAGATGGCGCGGCGATCGGGAGGGGAAATACTTACGGGGTGGATTCCATGGAAAGCAACTGGTAGCTAAAGTGAGTTAAGTCGCTATTGTGATGTCAGTGTTTGTTAATGTAATGATTGCTTGGATTAAGGGAAAAGGGAAAAAAATGTGCCAAAAGAAGATGACATTAATGTGCATAGAAATACCCAATTACATTGTTGCTGACTGTCTTATTCTCCGCGAAAGTAATTTTCTTCTTTTCTACTTTTAAATTGCGTTTAAGCGTTCAGTTATTATCATGTGTTGTAGTTATAAGAAGGAGGGGAGTTGTCATGGAATGCGTTTTAAAGTTAATGAAGAAGTTCTCGGTTCTTAACCAAACGTATTCTACTGAATGCTATTTTGCACCTTAAATTTAAGTTCTTGCATGTTATTTGTTTTAAAGAAAGCATTTTGCTTATAGAGTGAACATAACATTTTTGCGACCATATTGCATTACCTGTATTAAAAGTTTGACTCCTTTTTTTCTCATGCTGATTCATTAAAAAACTCAACTTATCAATAACTCAACTTATATTCTTCTTGTTAAGTTTTGTCATGAGTGCTACCCTTTTTAAAAAGGTTTATAATTTATTTACCAGAGGGCCCACCTAGGAGAGGTCATGGCGCGTAATGCGTTGTTGAAGTTTTTAGGGGAGGGGTGTTTTTATTGGTATTTTTCTCTTGGGGTGGGTCCTTGCTCTTATGGGTGCACCCCTGTATTTACTGTCATATTTTCCTATTCCAGACCTTGTTGTTTTAGTAAACTCTAATTGTCAGCGATACGGTTTGACCACGTTTCGCGACTGGCAAGCGGCTAATAAGGACTGAACAAAATCAATGAGTCCAGCAATTGTTCTTTTTAGAATTTCTAAAAAGGAAAAAATAGTTGAAACCTCCAAGAATGATTTTTTTTTTTTTTTGAAAAAATATAAGCAATAAACTAGATTACGGGATGTGCCAAAATGTTCCGCGTAAATCTCATTACAACCTGTGTCCTTTTAACATAATGTAGTAGACATAACTTATAAAATGAAGTGCGGACAATTCCATCAAGTAACGGAGAAATTGTCGGGTTGTCGTCTTTTTAGCCGAGTTGTAAGGGCGGCTTAATATTCGCTCACCGATTTCTTCTCAAAATTTATTATACACAAGAATAATTGCTTGACTTTAAATTAAAATTTTTGGAAGGAGCAAAATTTCTCTGAGTTAACTGGATAAAAAAACATTTCAATCTCAAATTTTTTAAAAAAATTTAAGATCTTATCTTTGTACAAAACTATTTAATTTTAAGGCGTGGAAAGTTTAACAATTTATATCTTCATGTATAGTGAACTAAGTTGAGATAACGAAAATTATTAATGGACCGTATTTAGTTTAATTTAGATAAAATTGTGTGTTCTAAATTGGTTGTGTTCTTTTTAACACTTTAGTTTACGTTGTAAGGGGCTTTGCTTCTTAAAGAATATTTACAATTGTCACTAGTTCGCAATTCCAATGAACTATAGTGGGCGCTGCAACCACTGTCTAATGACGGATGAAAAGGGTAAAACAAACAAATGCCGGAATTTATAACTTGCTTTGAAGCTTAGTGAGTGACAGTACTTTTTCATCGTGTTTGTGGGAAACTTTCTTTTTTATTCATCTGAAATTACATTACACAACAAACTGTCTGAAGCCTGTAATTTACCAGAAAAAAACACGTAGAATGGAATGTTTTACCTTTTTCGGTATTGTTGTTAATCACCGCAAGGTAGCGTATTCGAGCTCTGGAGTTGCGAATAACTATGATATTACTACTGTCACTAATTTTGCTTTAACAAATTGCGACTTTCACTTTTTTTTTCTTTTAGTTTTGTTAACATTTACTCCCTATCTCATCCGGACTATCAATGTCTACCAGGTCAATATTAATTCTAGTAAAAGCCATTCGCTTTGTCTCACGCCCCTAAACCTTAAGGGAACGCACATATGAATTAAACTAATAAAGTCTACAGGACATCCTTGGGGAAAAAGCATTAAAAATTTCAATTTTCACACGCGAGTAGAAGGTGGATCCCCTTAGTTTTACTATTGATATAAAATAAAATTGAAGTTTCCAGTTGAAAAGTTTTGAATTTTAAAACCTTATTAGCGCATAATCATCGGAAAACCTTACTTAACGGAATCTTATTCGATTGTGATTAGAAGAAACAAAATTTAATTTTGTTTTTCATTTTCAAAAGTCCGCGCAATTTTTCCCCCTCCTTTTATTTTTAACTTTAAGAAACTACCATAAAAATAAAATTATTTTTCATAAAGGGAGCAATATCAAGTCACAGCTCACTTATGTTATGTCTTTTATTGTCACTTATTTATACATCAAAGCAACAAAATGTTTACACTCATCTCATCGCCAAACACGAATAAATTGCGCTAAATCAAAGAACAAAGCATTTGATTGCAACTTAATTTTACCAAACTAAAATTTTTAACAATCCTTGTTTTATAATCGCAATGGCGTCGTTTCCAAAATTAAAGTATTTTTTCTGAAAGAGCATGCTTAAAATCATAAGATCTGACCATTTTTTGATAAATTTGTTTACGTTTAATATTTTTTAAAAAATACTTAAATCGGAGCGCTTTTATTGTTTACGGCTTCTGCCGATGACATCACAAACGATGAAATGCCATTCAGTGTTGCCATTCACAGTGCAAAATATAAGCGCAATATTTAATTCGCTGCTTGATTATCATAACGTGGAAACATAGTAGAAAGAAGCGGCAAAGTGCATCATTTGTGGCGCCTTGTTTGAAAAATCGGACATTTTAAAAAAGTAATTTAAAAAAACAATTTGGGAAAATAAAAGTATTTTCTGGGTCCGTTTTATTTATTTTATTTTTTTGCTCATTCTATTCATTTTAATGACTAAAAGTAGTATTTTTGACTGAAGGAAACCACTCTATTACTAATTTATAAATAAAAGTAACAATAGGAGCCGAAAACAGCAGATCACTGCTAGGTACGAGCTTCCTAATAGCATATAATTATTACAATCACAAAACCGTTCAAAATAGGGAATCTATGACCTAATGAAGCAACATACTTATAATCGAAAATTACTCTTATTTCAAGCTGATACACGGAATGATTTCTGTAAAAGTTGTTTCTCTGCCAGCGCAGAATCGCTGCAAAGAAAGCAAGAAACCGCGCTGTAGTAAACAAGTGGTTGCCAACCTTTTTTAGTTTACGACTTCTTCCCAAATGCGAAAGAAATTAGCGATCCTTTTGTATCGTTATAAGTTTCAGGAAAGAAAACAATAAATTTTTTGAGAACATTTTTTATCTATGTTGTACGGTAATGAAGTTGAAGAATTGAAATTGGTTGCCTATCCAGAATTTTGCTTCCATATTTTTAACAATCAATCCGTACTAAAATTATAGAATATTTTGCACGTATATTTATACTACGACGTCTTGACTTCAAATTTGGTTTTCCGCAATTATAATTGCGATAAGAGCCGTCAGTAGAAACAAGAAATCCAACGAGTAGGGTTCTATCGCAATTCATAACTGGAAAAAACATAGTTTGAATTCAAGCCGTCAAAATTTAAACGAATGCCAAGTTTTTTTTTTTTTTTTTTTCCAGTAAGTTATGGAACAACTGAGCTGGCGGTGTATTTTATGTGATGCCAGTTTGAATTTTCTTTCGTTTTCATTATTATTTAAACCCCCATTACATATTTCAAAAAATTACTGCACGCTTCAAAAACAACATGTATACATATAAAAAAATAATAATAATAATATTTCAAGTGTGTTGTTGATGTGCTTTTAAATAAAAAGAGAGAGAAAAAAATAGTAAAATTATTTAAAATTTTTAACTTGAAAACAAATCTTTAGCTTTTTTTTTTTCAAATTTAAAACTGACAATTGTTGAAGATTTTGACAAAGATACACGTTTAAATATTTAAACACTGAGCATTAATAATTTGAGAATACAAGGGCCTTTTTTATTTGGGTTACGTGGCTTTTCTTTTTATTTACTTTTTTTTTCTTTAAATTTCCGATTTAAACGATTTTCGCTCAGCTCTGAACGGTTCCCCCAAAAAAACCCTTGTAGAGAGAAATTTGTATAAATTATAATTCCATCGACGCCATCACTCAGTTACTATATAACGGAAAAACATTAATGCTCAACACCCCTTATTAGTTACTAAGGACAGAGAAAATCGCCGGGATTATGTGTCCTAAAAATAATTCATAAAATTCTGATGAATTCGTTATTAACTTAATACTGCCATGCATATCATAAACCGAGAAAAATGGCGCAGCATTCAAAACAAACTATTCGAAATGCTCGTTAAGAAATAATGATAACATTGATCATACTTTTTCTCTTCATTTTAAAATAGTTAATTGCATGCCTCGGATGGTTGTTTTACCGAAAGTTAATTGTGACCCACTGCGGTGAAGCATGCTCACGCCATTTTCCTCCTCAAATTCCTGCATCAGACCGATAAAGTTCCAAGCATTACTTCGTCTTCTTGTGTTTCCTTCCACGCACGTCAAGCGTTAAGCTCGGCGCGTTATGACGCTGCTTTTGCTGCATAATTGGCGGATATTTTCTCACTTGGGTCGCTTTTGCGCGCTAGAAATGACCGCCAACCTACAGTAATGCTCTCGATCTTCTCAACGGATGGAGAGGCAGAAAAAAAAAATGGCGCGTGAATTATTAACCCTATTAAAAACCCTCATTTCCCGAAAGTCATTGCCGCCTTTTCTGCTTTCAAAAAAGAATTCCTGTCTCCTAAAGGTGACGAGATGGTTTCACATGCGGCAGCAAATAGGGATTATTTGAATGTAATGAGCTTTCGAAATTGCCGGCATAGAACGCTTCTCCGTTTGGAAAGATATCGCAGGCATATGCTAGGGTTAACTGCCGACATAAAGTAGTGTTCATTGGGCTTAGTTTTATTTTATACACAAAGAACATGTTAAAAGGCATTGAATTTTCAGCTCTTTGCCGTTATAGTTTTCCCTTTTTCTATTATTTCTGTTGTTCTTTTAGTTTTCAACAAAGAAAAAATGTCAAGACAGCGTCGGGCCATTGTGGCGAAATTATTTCATCTAGTTTAATTGTATGGACTTCCGCACTTTAAATGATGTCATCAACTTTAACCCATTAATGCCCTTGTTCAGAGTCCCATTTCAGAATAATGAAGACATTTCTTAGACTTCTAAGAATACTTCTCCAACTTTAAATTATTTTTATGAAAAAACGACGGAACGCCTAATTGTAATCATATTTCTGTGGTCACAAAGGACATGACACCTTACATTAATCAAATAGAGCTCGTTATGTGGAACAGTAATGAATGCTTGTGAATTCTAATCTTTTGCTGAAATGAAAGTCTGCCCTCGCCTGGTGGCTAATCAGTAGTGTCCATATCCCTGTAGTCTTTAAGCCTGACGAGGTGTCGAATAACAATCGCTTAGGCCAAGTGTCTACTCTGATACTAGTTAAATATTCCGGTTCTCCTAGCGAATTAAAAGTTCATTTCATCTATTCCTAAGGAATGAAGAGACCGGGGGGAAGGATCCCAGAGACATCCAGAGGATGACCAGAGGATCGAACTCGAGTCGACAACTTGGGAGACAGGAATTCGAACGATTATAGCCGCCGTATCATGGAAAGTTTTTTTTTTTTTTTTTTTCAAACTTCCAAAAACATATATTTATTCAAATGTAGCTTCTCGGTAGTATATCTATGGAAATTTATAGACCCTATTAGCAAGCATCGTAATTTCTTATTCCACACAGACCTTTTCTGTACGTTTCCACAAATTCTGCACATAGTTATAGTTAGAATGTACCTTTTAGTCCGCACCTCCATAGCATCGTTTATTGTAAATTATATTTGAAGAGCACTTGATTCGTGACTCAATGGTGACGCATTTAGCTCAAAACCAGGAGGTTCCAGGTTCTAGTTCCAGCTTTGCAGTCGCTGGTTTAAAAAATGATAACGTATGGTGCTTGTAGTGGCACACTATTTAACCTTGCATCGAGTTGCCTGATAAGAATGTTCCTGGTTTTTGCCTATTCAATATGCAACTCCGAGACAGCTATCCTTTGAGACCACATAGGAAATCAAATTTTCTCCAAGGTGTTCTGCAATGGAAAAAAAAAAATCACGAAATTCACTTGATCTGTGCAGTTCAAGGTGTCGAGGCTCCAACACAAAACGAGAACAAATTCCACTTACGAGCTATGGATAATCTCTACTAGAGTAAAGTATACATATATTGGAATGTAAAATATTCCTCCTAAAAAACGTAAAATATTCTTCAATTAAAAAAATTAAACCATGAAAATGTAAAGTAATCTACCAAATTAATGTATCAAATCATTGAAAAAAAGCAGCAAAAGTTCCAATAAAATGTAAAAGTAAAACATGAGAAGCAAATATTAGTGATGTAAGCAATATTTTTTCTCTTTTTAGCGGGGGGAGGGGGCAAGGGGTGTGCGCCCCTTAGCAAATGTAATCGGAAAACAACAAAAACCACGCGCACTACTTATAGTGAAAACGTTAGTTTTTCAAAATCAGGGGGCAATTGAACCCTCCCCCCCCCCCCTAAATGACGGGCCGGCTCAGTCAGCTACATGATAATGAGCTTTTTATTAATTTTTTCTCTCTTTTTCATCGCGTTAATTACTCCGAAATATTATAGTCACGTACCAAATGAAAAAATCGATTAAAACTCTTTTAATATCTTTAACGTCGTGTATATAATTAATAGCACCTTTCAAAAAATAAGTTCTCTCTCACTAGTGTGCATATTATTCCTCAAAAAAGTAAATATCCCCCCCCCCCACCCTCATTTAAAATTTCTTTGATAGGGGGAGCAAAAGTCAAAACATATTTAGCCGAAAGGCAGCAAAATACACACCCATATAAATGTAAATACATACGTTTCTCAAATCCAAAGAAAAATCCCCCCTATCCCCCTGAATCCCTAAATGACGGTCCCCTCATCTTTACTTCTCCCCGCACACTGATTTCGATTGCATTTTTATAAAAATTATTTTTGGTATGCAATTTCTTGACCAAATTCATTCTCAGACAATTATCTAATAACTCGATTTTAGCCCTTTTAAATTAAATTAACGAGTTGTAATGCATTTCTTTGCTCCCAATTGGAAATGTAATGCAAATTCTTAATTGCTTACACCATTGTTGATGTCTTGTAATATAATAAATATTTTTATCGAAAAAACGAACAGATGATGTCAAATTCTTTCACATTCCTTTTTATTTTCGATTCAAAACACATTAAATATCTTAAAAAAGCATCAAGACGGAAGTAAAGGCTATGAGTTAAAAAATAGGAACACAAATTTAATTTCCAAAGTGCCTCCCAGATGGCACTTACATCGCCCAATTCGCCCTCGCAACTGATCCCTGTTAATAAAGAGCCGTAAATAGATTCAATAAAGACTACGAAAAACCCAAAAAAGATTTCGAACCTTAGAACGGAATTTTGGAAAATATTCTATTTCGTGGGAGAGAGCGGGAGCAGGCGTATAATATCACATCGGCGGTCCATTTTTAACGAGTAGTGGGATTTCGTTTTCTATTCCGTTCTACGTACTTACACCTTAAATGATATTTATTCGAAGAAAAAGTGGGTTGGAAATTTTTCGCTCAGCATCGTTTGCTTATTGAATGCAAGTGAAAATAAACTCGTCTTGTTATCGCGCTTCACATATTTACGCGTTTTAGATTTTTTTCGCAAAATATAAGTGCATAAATAGATTGGTATTATATAATAATAAATTGAAATGTTTTTTTTTTTTAATGCCTGGCGGAACGATTAAATACCAGTTGCAATTCGGATGTTCTGTTTTTTGAATGATTCAGCGATAAGTCAAAGGTTAATCAATAAAATATACCCCTCCCCCCCGCTCTCAGCCCCACATTCGATCTCCCGGGAAAAGTTTACTCTTAATTTAGTTTCGCTTTAAACGTTGTTTTAGAAAGTGCAGGATAACTTGAAGCCTATTCTTTGATCTCGAATTTTTTTATTGGGTCCCAAACTCATGAGAAAGCGTGAGCACTTCCTAAAATTCGAACTACCAATAACTCTAAAGTTATAGCAGGTCCCTTGTTACATCAAGTTATAGAGAGTTGACTGTAGTTAAAAAGTGTTTAAAACACAGAGTAAAATATAAAAAAGTGGAAGAGTAAAGACAGAAAGAAAAAAAATGCAACTGAACTGTCTTGCAAGAAAAATCAATGTGGTATATATATATGTAGAAGAAGAAACAGATACCTTAAAAGCATTTTTACTCTCAGCTTCATTTCTGGATTAACATTTTTTTTATTTTTTTTTCAATTTTAGCGCGAATCATAAAAAATTACAACTTTGAGAAGTTCTTCGCGCTCCGTCTCAGGAGCTGGAGAACAAACAGTTCATTCTGAACGGGAGCACACACGGAGGGGGGGGGGGGACTTTGTTTTCATTTTATTGTCAATCCTAATACGATGGTTAAGATGCATGAAAAGACTGTTTTGAATCTCTCTCTCCCCCCCCCCCTCTTTCCCTTCCCTCAGAAGGTGGATTCTGGTTGCAATAGTGCTCTTGATTATCCTTTCGTTTTCCATGCTCAAGAATTTTGTTCCATTGGCAATATTTTTGTGCTCGCATGATGTAAGTTATCAGTTTTGTATTTCCTTTTTGATACACATAAATATGTAAAGTGCATCACGTGTCATTCAGTTTATCTTTTTTTTTTTTAACGATTTTTTTTTAATTTTAATTTCAGACTACTAGTACGTATGTCCATGAAAATTAGTATTTGAAATAACCTCGTATTCAGACATTTCTTTTATTTAAAGAGCAATTAATAGTAGTGTGCAGCTAAATGACCCGCTCCTTTTATTTAAAAACCGTTGCATGGTGGCAGCAGCTAAAAGCACAGAACCGATTAACCGTATCAGATAGCGGGTAAATCAATGTTCCGCGCGCGCTACAACGTACCTGCACGCAAAATCCGTGTCCTCAAACCGTTTGTCAGGACAAGCTCTTATTTCCCTTCCGTGTGAAAATGATTAAATATTAGTGTTTGCGTTCGATTTTGGTCAAATGTTCTTTTGTTCCACTGTGTTAAGATTTATGGAGCAGCGCAAAGTTTTATTTAATATCAGAATAAGTATTTAGCTGGTTTTTTTTTTTTTTTTTTTTGCTTTTTTGCATGTTTATGGGTGTATTTAAACGGATGGGGCCCTGTGGCGCATATTGTGCCTTTGAAATATTTAGGAGGGTAATTCGAGAGGGTTTTGATCTTATTTTGGGGGGCTCTCGTTATAAGGGGACTCTTGTTGCTCTTGAGGCGGTGCGTTATTACCCTTCGGTGGTGGCTTCCCTGATAAAAATATGTGTGTGTGAGTGGAGAAGGGTGTGTAACTGAATCTGTTAGTTCAGAATCTGCATTTTGCTCTTTTCACAAAAGGGCATGTGTGAACATGTGTGTGTGACATTGAACGAAACGTCTTATGTTATTTACTTCGAAGTACTTTAACCGATAAATATCGTATTATATGTAAATATAACTGCTCACGAAAAGCTGATTGCCACCAAAGAAAAGCCATGCCTCCCAACGTCCCTTTCTTTGACTGACGACAATCTGAAAAAGGGAATTCTAATTTTTAAGATAACCAAGCGCAGCCAGAACTAAAGGAATCTAATCTACACTCCCCATCCCCCATAAATGCAGGGGGTGACATCATGGGGACTTCAGCGCTGATATAGATTTAGAGAGGGGGTTGGATGTTTTATTTCTGCTAATATTTTTTGCATTTAAAGTCTGATTTTATTTTCCGAACTGAATTTTATTTACTTATTTGTCTTATTTAAACCGTTTTTGTTAAGTCCGTTTTTGATTCATGAACAATTCGAACGGTCTTAGGCATGACGTACTAGGGGATCATGGCACACACTGCACCATTAAAATTTTTCGAGGGGTAATTTTGAGGGGTATTTTTCTCTTTTTTGGGAGCAGGACTCTTGCTCTTGGGGAGCTGCGCCCTTGCTCTTCCAAAGGGGTGAGCATCCCTGCGTATAAAGTATGACAACTTCTTTTAGCAAAGATCTTCTTAGAAGTTTCATGAAAAACCTTTACCGGAAAAATAAAGAAAAAAAAAGCTTTTAGCTAAATCAAGCGTTGACAGTCGACGAAAAACTGAACTTCAAAGGTTGATCATCATGTCATATAACCAGCCATTTTGACAAGCAAGATGAATCCAGTAGAGCACAAAAGAGGCTGAAAAAGACACCAAGCCTTCATCCAGAAAGAGGAATACGACATTCGGTTACTCATTAGAGGCTCTTAACTAGATTTTAATTTGACGATGTAGCATGCGAGTCAGCCCCATCCATCTTGCTCAAAGTTCCGGGCGGGCAGGTTGCACTACCCCCTTGAGAATGGGCGGCGGCACCCCTGCTAATGCTCAGACAGGACCTTCTTTTGGGTCTTGGCCCCAATCGGTCAAACAGCAATCAGTGAAATGGGGAGTGTGATTCGATTTGGGGGGTGAGGCCCGAAACGATGCTGCTCTAAAGTTCGATTCTGTTCGGTAAGTTTTTTTTTCCTACGGACATCAGCGTTTTGATTTGATTTTATGTACGCCTTTTGGCTTTACTAAGATTAATGATCTCCGAAACATTCCATTTTTTTGTTCTTGTATTTTCTTTTTATTTTGTATGCGTGGGAGATAAATGTATGCGACTATCCTCAGGAAAACGCGGTCAGCTATGTTCCTAGCAGAAGAAATTTTCGATAAAGATTTTGACGAATAACTTTTATGTTCTAATGGAAGTTTCACATTGTTGTGATCTAGGAGCATTTTTGGAATTCGAATATGTATTTTACGAGTATAGTAATGCTTATCCTATTCAGAGTTTAATTTCTTGTTCTTTTGCAATAGAATGCTGGAAAAAAGTTCTACTTTCCGTGTTAAAAAATCTCTGATGAACAACTATGATATTATATCTGCATTGATCGTACTGTGTTGTTTCAATGAAATTTTTTTTGAAAAGTATATTTGTATACTTATTGCATTCATTTACTGCTTTAACGATAGATTTTTTTTTTAATGTGCCTGACGAGACTCGTCTATTGGGAAAAATTTGTAAAAGTAAAGAGCTCACTCATTAACTCCATCAGTAAAACATATCTATTAACAAGTACGCTGAAATAAGTAACGTTTTTCTAACAGACTTGAAATTCGAATACAATATAAAAAAAAGTAGCCGTTGTGTCAGAAAAGGATATGAAGAAAATGTCGAACAAAAGTTGCAAAAAACAAAAAGAAACCCATTGTTTAATTGCACGCAAATTTGACAGGAAATCTGCACTTACTTTTTCGGCACTTCGATCCAATTTGCATAATACCACTTCGTTGTCGAAATTATTTTCTTCTAAAATACATGTATGGAAAATTTCATTGCAGCTCATCTCTCCTCCAATAATGCAACTATAGTGAATTCAGAGAGAATTGATAGCGAAAGTAAACAAAAGGGTTGCTGTTCGGCGCCAACATTTGCCAGTTTCAGGAATTGCTCATTGGATTGGCGATTCTTCTCAAGAACACTTCACTCATCTAATTGGCGCTATTTTCCCCCATCCCATCGCCAATCAGACAACGGTATCACCAAGTGTCACGTTGCATTGTTTACTTTTACTATTAGTTCTCGCCGAATTCACTATAGAATTTTCTTTCCTGTAAGGGGCTGGGGGAGTCGCTCATAATAGTTCTTACACGTGTATAAGCTGCCATATTCGGTTTGGTGATGTGTGTCAAAATTAAGGGAACTCCTCACAGCACCTCTGCTCTCACCATATTGAAATTGTTCAATCGACCAAAACATTTACAGTTTATTTCTCGATTAATCAGTTCCATATAATCAGTACATATATCTTTTGCCATTATTTCGTCAGATAAAAGAATAACTACAGTAGAACCTCTCAATAAGGGACACAAAGGGAACCAGACATTTTGTCCCTTAAATAGAGGTGTCTCTTATTTGGAGGTGGATGAATTGATGCATGTTGTGTACTTAGTAGTATAATATCACAATAAACATTAACTATTAACATTTAAGATTAATTTCTGAAAATGTCTCATCATGTTAAATAAGTTTTTTTTTACAATACGTAACTTGTTTCCTTCACATATGTTTATGTTAAATTTACCTCATTTAATTTTTAGAGGAAAAGTGAAACTTGAATTCCACTAAATTCACTATTTCTTATGTGCTTATACATTATTTCTTGCATTTTTTTTTTTTTTGTTCTGTGACTGTCCCTTAAACAGAGTGCTCCTTAATTAGAGGTAAATACATGGAAGTCCGTATTCAAAGGGACTGGGACCAGAAAAAATGTTCCTTAAATAGAGGTGTCCCTTATTCGGAGGTGTCCCTTGATAGAGGTTCGACTGTATTAAAAATTAGAAAAATAAAACCCTAAAACCAAGGGTTAATTTATATTTTTAGCAGCAAAAGTTTTTATGCTTTAAAATGTAAATGTATTTGATGAACACACTTCGCCTTCTTTATTCTTATTTCGTTTATTTTTTCCTCTCTATATAGTACAATAGTAGAAAAAGTTTTACATACACAATAACTTTTTTTTAGCAAAGTAGTCTAAGATTATGTTCAAAGGATAGGGAAGGTTTTTACATCTAACTGTCTCCTAACAGAAAGTGAATGAAAAACTAATAACAGAAACCCTTTAACTGAAAAAGAAAAGAATATAATTACACGCCAATTTGAATCCGATGCTTTGACAATGGACTCCATTTTGGAAAGTAAATAATAATTATACTGAAAAGCAGCCGCGTCACGGTGGATCTTTTAATTTTAAACAAAAGAAAGCATTCTCCTTTTATATCCCTTACCCAAACAGCAATATTTGCATATAAAAGAACTCCCAGCCCAGAAACATCCTGGTACTTATGGTAAACGAGCACTTTATCAAGAGGCACTTCCTATGCTAACGACGGAGGCCTGACCTGGTCATTGGCGAAAGTTATTTCTTTTTTCTTTCTCGTCAACTGACTGCCCTAAAGAGGATTAGGAGGACAGCTTAGTGGCTTTTTGCATTTGTGTTGGGTGGGGAAAAATCAATTTTTCAGACACTGGGGCTTAATCCGTAATTATCCCAACCAACCTAGCGTCAACTCTGACCCCCTATAGGGATACCTTCTCTGACTTTTTTACGAACTCCGTGTGTCAAATCTTGTTTTTTAAGAGCTTCAATGGACCAGCGTGTTTATCTTAAAGCTTTAACTGGGAAGTTTTTCTGCCGAGTAAAGTGTTTTCTTTCCTGGCTTTTTTATTGGGCTTTTTTTTTTTTTTTTTTTTTTGGCGTGTGTGTATGTGTGATGAGTTTTTTCAAACTTGGGCGGATCTTTGGCCTTTTTTTCTCCTTCCTCCTCACCTTTTGTTTTCTGTTCGTTTTTTTAATCCCTTTAGGAATTTATTCTAGCCAGGGAGAAAGACGTTCTAATGAACCACGGGCTAAAGTATGCGCTCAGGGTACCTGTCACAGATTTTTTTCCCTGAACTTTTTTTTATTTTCCTTTCGATGCATCAACTAAAGATTTTTTTTTTGGGGGGGGGGGGGGTGAGAAAGGTGTGAAAAAAAAAAAGAAATTATAACCTTATTAGTTGCGAAAAACTTGCTGTGGATACATCACAACCAAAAACACCGAAAAATTGTCTGACTTAACGTAATTTATTCATTAGAGTTTTCCCTCTTCCACTAAAGTAGTTTCTCTTTTTTTTTTTAACTAAAAAAACAAAAAAACTTGGAAATTTTCATGATGTAGCACAAAACCCTAGCATCAACTGTTTGATTCATTATTTGACGCGTATTCTCATCGTGAATTACAGTGAAATCCCATTACAACGAACTTCAAGAGACCGTAAATGTTATTCGTTGTAACGGGACTTTTGTTGTTATGAAATCCAACTAATGTAATGGAAATTTAACCGGGACTGAAAGTTTGTTTCACTGAAACGAATATTCCGTTACATTGGTATTCGTTGTAACGGAATTTCACTGCATTTGTGGATTTTTTTTCTTCTTTCCGGTACAGATCGAGGGAGGTTAGGGGATACTCCCGAAGTGAAGTCTCTCACACCTTAGTTGAAATCAAAAGAGCACCAGCATTTTCTTCTGAGAGAAGGTAGAGTTGGTTCAAAAAAAATCTTTTATTTTATGTAAATATTTAAGTTACATGAATTATTTGTTAATTAATTATTTGATTGTGGTTACCATCATATATATGTATATATAATAGCGAATGATCGAGTAACGCTCCTGACGTCATCAACAATGACACTCACGCCACGGCAGGATAGTGTGATAATATTTTTTGGTAATGTGTGACATGCAGGGAAATACTTTATTTTGACAAGGCTGAACTCAATCCGGTAACTTAACTGTTTTACTGGTAAGACTGTGTCATTTCAGGGCCAAGAAGAAAGGGAAAAGTGGTCGACCATGAGTGCTATCTAGTGGAGTTTAGGGTTAATCGACTGCAGTTAGGGTTAAAATTTCAACTATCAAAATATCACCAAACAGCCAATTGCTTCTTTCAAATGCAGAAGAAATTATCACCCATCATACCTTGACGGGCAATTTTCTAGTTCTGTAGAATGCCTAAAATGAAAAGTTAGTATTCTGTAGAGTACATTGCGTGATAAACCAGCATTCTATAGAACACCTGGCTCCTGCATTGCTGAATTTTAATCATATCCAATTACGTTATTTTCGCAGTTTTCAAATCTCTCTTTTAAAAATATCGATAAAAATTCTTGGTTTGATAAAATAGATAAGTTTTCCACGTTCATTGTTTCCTTTCATATCTTCTACTACAATTATTTTATTACTTTAGGTGTATTCACTAACGCAGTCCTTTTGATTTTTCTGAAATTTTAAACCAAGACATCTTACAAAACGCATTTTGCGGCTTCTATTTAAACGCGAAAGAACTCCAAACTGTTTGCACAGCTTTCTTAGTTCAAACCACCAACGTAACAGGTGCTCGAGTGTACTTTTCTTGTCTGAACCTGAGCCAATTTCAAAAACAAAAATCTTTCTTTGGGGATTTTCACATTTAAATATCAATTTCTAGCCCATCCGCCATATCTGAATCGACAAGCTTGCTTTGAGATTGCTCGCTCAAAGCGACAGGTTCACACCGATAAAATAAAGGCAAGAGAATAACTCTTTCCCTCTCAATTACCATAAATATATTCATAGAAAGTTCCGTTGTTGAACTTGCTTTAATGCATCCTCATTATATCACCGGCAATGGCGAACAATAAAACCCCTTTTGCACTACAGGTGAGTAAGCGTTTTTAAAAATCATAGCACTGGAATGGGAGAAAAAAAAAAAAGGGAAAATCTTTTCTGCATGTATTTATTCACGGGTGTGTAGCGCGTGCTAATAAAAGGTTTGTGTGCTACCAGGTAAGGAGGAGGCTTAATATATTTCTGTGAAGAAGATATGTATATATATTCTCGTTGTCTGAAATAGTTCGGTGTGCCCTTTTTAAGAGATTTTGTCTTTATGCTAAATAGTTATGGGGTTTGTAACGATAGGCGTGTAAAAGACGCTTGAGACTGCTTGGTGTTTGTTCAGGTTTATTCTAGTTAAAATAGTCACTTTGTTTTTTGATTATGATTTTGCTTCTGGTATAGATTTGAAATTTTAAATCAGTAATTCTTGATTTTATTTCAAATCTTTTCCCTGGTTTTATTTATTCATGCAGTACAATTAAGGTTTGGAATAGTAAATTTATTGTAAGATGCTGTGAAGATTTGTTTATTGATTTCGAGAAAAGATTGGTTTTTGAGTACTTCAGAAAAAGGTTTTTGTATAAATCTGTCGACGCTTTAGAAATTATTGTTAATGCTTTCTTTGGTTTTTAGTAGCGTTCGACATGCACTTTATCTTTGACTGCGGTTACAGTGAAGATGAATAAGAAGGTATCTAGAACGTATATATTTTGATCTGATTTGGAATTTTATATTTGTATCAAAATTAGTTTTTCATACATGACCCACATCTTCGTCTAGAAGCAAAAAGTATTACTTAAACTTTTACAGTGAAACCTGTGTAAGTTGACCTCTTGCGGTGCACTACTTCAGTGGTCAACTTACAAAGGTTGATTTATATGATAAGGGTTGATTCTGTGCCTGAAAAAAGCGGTCAACTTAGACAGGTGGTCAACTTACAAGGGTGGTCAACTTCACAGGTTTTACTGTAGCAGATATGTTTGGAATAAACAATGATACTAAGTCTTACATGTTAGGAAAAAGGGAAGCAAGCTAGTTGAGTTTGTCCACAAACATTCGTGAAAAAAAGAAAAGGAAAGAAACGAAATATGTAATTAATCTAAACTGCAATATTTCGTTTTCTACATGAATAATTAAGAAAAAAATTAACATTGAACTGAAGGTGATGAAAGTTTGAATTTCTGACTTAGCATCTTTCTCTCTGGCATGGAGAAAAGGTATGGCTGTTAAAATGGAAATAACGTAAATGCTTTTATTATGATGAGTTATTTGTTTCTTGGAATTTAATACTTTCATAGTTAACTCTAACAGTTTCCGTTTATTATACACTAGGTGTGCGATATAGATGTCGATGTTAACAAAACATTGATATTTTTACCGTCGACGTTTTTATAACATCGACGTTTTGAGTTCGATGTCGATGTTCTATAACTGATTCAAATTTGTCTCTAAAAATATTAATAATAAAGTTGATCTGATTATGTTCCTAAAAATAGTTTTAATGAAAGCTACTTCATTAATTTATAGTAAAAACCATCATGTTGAAAAGAGTTTTTTATAGTTAATTGTTTAAAAAATTAGCCGTATATTGAAGAAAAGTTTACAATCAATGGTTGGTTTTAAAATACTTAAACTACAAGCTGACACGTGCGAAGCATTCCTGCTTGACAGCAGTAATTCGATAGTCCTATTTTGTTAGCGGTAATTTTCGAATAACAGCCAAAATCTGAATTGTTTGTCTCTTTGTCACCGAGGGTGGTTAATAAGAAAATTAAATGATGCCTTATTTTTGTAGTTTTATATTAGTTTTTTTTTTTTTTTTTGTAGTAGTAGTAGTAGTAGTAGTAGTAGTAGGAAAGCACCCACATAAAAAAAGAAAAAGAAAAAAAAGAAAAGAAAAACGTTATCAAGAAAATGTTACTGCGATTTACAATGCTAAAACAAGCGTTTGCTTTTCTGATTTTAATGCACAAGTTCAACTGTGGTTCAGAACCCTGCAATGAGTATTCGTTATTTATTCTTGGAAATTTTAATCATGTTCATCCCGAGGAATAAAAGTTATTCAAAAACGACAAAACCCATGATCTTCGCGCATTTAACATGATCCTCTAACTTCCTGAAGCTCGTGAGGCGCTATGCATTGTACAAAACTTAACAAAAAACAGAATAAGCCGATTTTTCGAAAAACCACCCCAATGTGAGTTGTATGTTTATTTTGCGCCGGAAATGGTGAAAAGAATCTTTAAAATGCTGCCTTATATATCGCCGGCAACATGCTAAACTAACGTATGTGAAAATTGGCACTTTTCAGAAGAGCCAAAGCAAGATTTTTTTCCATCTGACGCGTTTAGTTATTTTCAGCGTTTTAACTTTAACAGATAACTTGAAGTCTTACACTATCCTTTTAAGTAGTTATAGCCAGTAGATAACTCTATTTGAGTACTACAGCAAACCATTGAATTTGGAAAATGCGACTCGCGGTTTTTCACATTCGTTAGTTTAGCATGGTGCAGACGATATGAAGTTTGGTTAATAATTGATAAAGTTATGGTATTGTCACAAAAAAAAAATACTTTTGAGAAATAATATATAGGATATTTTTATTTTAAACACGTACCATGTACTAATAGTGGTAGATATTTCAAACCGTTATGAGTATTTTATATCTTCGAATGTACTTTTCCTTTCAAAATATAGTTTGTAATGTAATTGTATGAAATAGTTAGTAATGTTTTTCTCATAAAAGCATTTGGAAAGATTTTACTATGTATTAATATACTGTGCAGGGTGTTCAGTTTAAACCTGCAAGACCTTTATTTTCTCAACCGTTAGACCTAGATGTATACTTCCAATTGCAAAAATGTTCAAAATCTGATGCAGGGTTAAGATATTGAATGTTAGAGGTGAAAATAAAAATGAGTCAAAAAATACAAAATTCTACTTTTTATACGGGCCCCAGGTCCCCTAAATTATATTTAGGGAAATAATCTCCAATGAAAAATAATTTCAGCACAAAAAGTTTGACATTAGTACAATCAATATTCACCGAGATATGAAACGCAGCGTTTTGTGACTTACAACACTTTTCTCTAGCCGTCAATAACACCTTTTGGGGGGAAATATAGTGGTATAAAATTACATGTGTGCATAGAGTATAATTTTTCAAATTATTCGAGGTTCTGTAGTGGGTTTTTGCGTAGCACGATGTAACATTTGCATTTATTTTTGAGTAACAATGAAAAATATAAATACCTTTTTTTTCTTACTTTGACGACTTGTCATTCTTCTGAAAGAGCAATAAGTTCCAATTTCATCTTATGTATGGTCCCTTAAGACTTTAAACGGGAATATCTCCTTTAGTTTTGGTCGCAAATGTCAAGTTTCTTGTGTTAGTAATAGTTTTCAATTGAGATTATTTCTCTAAATATTAATTAGGGGACCTGGGACTCGTATAAAAAGTTAAATTTCGTATTTTTTGACTCATTTTTATTTTTTCTTCAAAATTTCAATATCTTAAATCTGATTTTGAACATTTTTGCAATTGGAAGTATACATCTAGGACTAACGGTTGCGAAAATAAAGGTCTTGCAGGTTAAAACGGAACACCCTATACATAAAAACATTTCGATGTTTCAGAACATCGGTGTTTCTTGGTCAGTCTATTGATACGATCGATATTTTAATGCATCAATAGTTTTATTATCGATTTTTTGTCATCGATGACGCATCGCTTTTATGTACGTAGCCTTCGGATTTTTGGCAGTATTACTACCGATACGTTTAAACAAGAATATTTGAGACAGCAATATATATCGGTTTGAAAATGTTCGTAAGTTTTATCGATGAGTCGTTTAAGAGCGTGCTAACAATGAAACGAAGTTAAAGAATTACGATGAATCATTTAATCACTCTGGCAACAAACAGTATATACAGTGTTTTCAAACCGCAAAACATATTTTTATGTGCAATAATGCGGATGTGAGTAAAAAAAAAACATCATCAGAGACTTATGCTCTCTGCTGTCATACCTTTTATGGCTATCGTAATAGCGAGTAATTATTCTCCGTAAATAGGCCAACACTCAAAACTACTGAAAAGCTCTTTGTTTGTCTCGTTTTTATTTCATATTCGCATTTAAACAATGAGCTATTTAACTATCTGAAAATGAACCGGCAAAAACTTAATCCTACCGAGTGTTAAAAAGTTTTTATTATCTTAAAGAAAGACAGTAAAAAAATGATAATAAAAGCACCTCTCGTGGAAAAAAACGCATTATTCTTAATTGGAATTAGAAAAAAATTAATTAACGTTTCTGCAATGTAACTGTCAAGAAATTGCTCGCTTCATTTTCAGCCATTTTTTCATTCGGAGAAAAATGTTTTGTTTAGCGTTTCATAATTTTGAGATTAAGGAAATTCTTTTGAGTTTTTCAGGTGGCGATTTTTTAATCTTAATTTTAGAAAAAAGGTTCTAGTGGCATCTTGGGGGTGTGATATAAATGAAAGAACTAGCAATTAAATCGCGAAAAAATCAAAGTCGCTCGTTCCATCTAATATATGTTGCATTTCAATGAGAGATGGAACTTAATGTGCTTTCGGTTAAATTCTTGGATGATAAGGCTTTTCAATTAAGAGGATAATTACCTATAAGTCCTTTCCTGCTTTTCAGGGTTTTTTTTTTTTTTTTTTGTCTTTCTAAAATACAAGGTTCTTACATGCTTCAAGTAATTTGAGGGATTTTCCGCAGCATTTCAATTGCAGTTGTGTAAAAAATGATAACCATTAATTGTAAAATGTGAGAAGTACAAAAGTATTGAAATGTGCTACACTTTTCATGCCTTCTCAAAAAATAAATGGTTCAAAACATTCTTTTTTTTTACGTTTCTTAAATTCATCGTTAATTAATATTATGTATATACAGTAAACTCCGGATTATTCGCGGAATAGGGGGGCACGGTAACCGGGGCCGCAGAGAGCCAAGGTGGGCCCCTAGTCAGTTTTGTCACCTTCCTCCCCCCCCCCTTCCAAAGAAAAAAGAAAGAAAAAGAAGAAAGGGGGGAGAAAAAATAAGGAAAAAAGAAGAAAAAAAAGAAAGCAAGAAAATTAAAAACTGTTTACTATTTTTAAGACTACAAATTTGAAAATTTTCCTGGGAGAAACCCCCTGGGTCCCCATTTAAATCTTTTTTTGTAGGTTAGCCCATCTAAAATTTCGTTATAACACAAATGTGCGTAATTGTTTCGAAATATTGCATGAATTTCATATTCACAATTTTTTTTTCTTTTGCGCTAGTAGGTAGGGAGTTGGACACCACAAATTGCTGCCCGGGTGTCCCCTATGCTAGGTACGCCAGAGTTATAATTCATTTTATACTAAAGCCCAGCAAGGCAATTCATATTTACTACGTTTTCAAATACAACCTCCCTCGCATTTCGCAAAATTGAAGCTTCAAAGCCACAATTCATCTCGCCGTCACATCACAACGGCGAATCTTGATCCATTCCTCTTAATGCTTGTTCCATTGATCGCTCGCTCCCAAATAGATTCGAAAACTTCCTTCACAGCGCACCCCGGAAAAGAATTCTTTTGAGACCTATCCTCACTGGAAATTCGTTTTTCCTTTAAAACCCTTTTTGTACGTGAAATTTTTCCTTCAATTTTGGAGCCTACAAGTATTATATTTATGAATGTTATCAAATATGCAAGGATCACATTTCCTCTTCCGGTGTGTATTCATGGTAAAACTTATTTATACACTGTCTTTTATGAAATTTTTTCCTGTGGCAGCAGCTCCTTCCTTCCCCCGCTCACTTTCTGTTTCTTCATCGTTCAGTATTGATAGGCAATCGTCTAGCGAGCGCATTTTTATAAAATCATTCATTATGTTAGAAAATTGATCAAGTTAAGTTTAAGGTTTTTACCTGTAATGGACCATGCGTATGTGGCAATATCGTCTTATCTTCAGATGAAGAAGTTTCTGCGGACAGAAAAATAACTCCCATTTTTATATGCCGATCAACAAAGAAGAAATTATGAGCGTCTAGACGAAAACGTAAATTGTAACAGGAAGGGGGGAAAAGTTGCCATTTTTATACTAAAACCTATCTTTAGAGATAATAACTGATAGTCTTTACTGATTTTTAAGGGTCATTTGTGCAACAAGATGTCGCTGAATTAAACCAACAATAAATGGTTACCCGCTTCAATGCACAGAAAAGTAATGTAAATATCAAGCGTGAATGGGATCGTTTCCGAAATTTTAAAAGTATTTTTTCTGAAGGAGCATGCTTAAAAACGTAGGAGTTAACCATTTTAAATATAATTTGTCAAAGTTTAATATCTTTTAACAATTATTTTTCTTGGTGCGCAAATTCAATATTTCATTTTTTACACTTCGGCACATAACATCACAAGTGATGAAATGCCATTCACTGATGCCATAGCGCAGTATTTAATTCGCTTCTTTACTCACATGTACTGGCAACGATATGGTTGATAGCAAGCGTAGAGAGTAATACAGGTATTTAATTCGCTTCTTAATTATCATTATCTGGAAACGCGGTAGAAAGTAAGCGTAAGCGCGCGCCCATGGAGTTTTGGAGTTCAAATTTATTTTGTGACGCCATAAAAACCGCGCCTTATTTGAAAAATCGGACATCTTGAAAAATTCATTACAAATTAAACGTTTTGAAAGTGAAGTTTTTCCTCGCTCCATGATTTTTTTTTTTTTTTACTCATTTTATCAACTTCAGCGACTAAAAGTAGTACTTTTGACTGATGGAAAAAACCCCATTATATCCCAATATATTTACATGAATCGAAAATACCTGAACGATGAAGACTGTTTGAGAAGACAAAATTATTCCGCTCCTTTTAATAGTGACGTGTGTTAACATGCTTCAATAGAAAAAATTGAAGCATTCTTTTGACTTATTTACTGGAATTAGTCGGAATTTAAAAGCAATCATAGATCATGCCATTTGGAAAAAACGAAAAAAAAAAAAAAAACTTCATCTAGTGCCAATGGGTCAATAAAGGGAGAAAATGGTGATAATGATGATGATACTATAAAAATCTAAAGTGACTCCATCTACAGACGGCAGAAGAAATCTTGCCAATATTACTTTCCAAAGTATTGGGCCAAAATAGAATTTCTCTGTAAAAAAAAAAAAAAAAAAACTTTGTCGAAATCATTTAATTAATGCGTATTACTTAATGTGCAGAGTTCACGTTACCAGATATTGTATTTTTCAGATAGTCATCGCATACGAGGCTCGTTCAGAAAGTTTGTTTCATTTTTTACGTAATTCATTGTGAATCATTAGAACTTTTATATGAAATTCCCTTCTGGGAACTCTTCAACCTTACACGAACACTTTTCTAAGTCGTTTCTCACCTCTTCAAAAATTTTCAAAATTCACAAGTCTTTACGAAAATTTGTTATTGAACTATTCATTAATAACTAGAGCCTGGATTATATGCACTAAAAACTATGAAAATATATGCATATTTGCAGTAAAAACACCTAAAAGTTGCCCTAAAAACTAAAAAAACATGTACTGATATTTTTTAAAACACGTCAAGAAAGTTTTCACATCTGAATCAAAAACACAGAATTATTTGCATGGCCCATTAATTGCGTTTATTAAAATAAATTACAATGTGCTCTTTTTTTTTTCTTCTACGGACTCTCTTTAAACGCAAAAAATAAGTCTCAAAGCAAATAAAACCAGCAGAAATATGCATTATTTTTGAGCAATCACGATTGCTTATTGTTCTCACTTGACTGTTTTTGGCGTTCCTATGATTTTATTTTCCCACCACCTCCCTCTGCCAGCACCACCGTCGCGTCGAGCGGCCTCACTCTGGCGAAAACAATCTCCAGGTTGCGTCCATATCCTACACACACACGCATACACACACACGCCTACTCACATACACACACTCATGCCTGCTCACAGACACTAATATACATTCCTTCACACACACACATACACACACTCATGCCTGCACGCAGACACAAACACATATGCCTACATACACACACACACACACACGAACGCCTACACACACAGCACTGCATACACAACACGCACACACATGCATACATACACGCATACACACGCACCCACACACATGCGCCTACACAAACACACACATATGTGCCTACACAAACACACACGTGCATTCATACACACACACGCTCGTGATTGCGAAAAACATAATTTGAATTCAAGATGCCAAAAATTCAAATTAATATAATTTTTTAAATTGTCTTATTTATGCATTTATATGCTCTAAAGACAAAAGAGGAGGAAATGTGCAACTGCATATGTACACGAGGCATTTACCTATAATCCGAACTCTATTAATTACATTCATTGCCATTTTTTAAATTTCATACTTTTATATTTCTATCATAATTTCTTTTTAAATAAACTGTTTACATTTCATTTTCGTGACATAATCGCAAAGAATACAGCCGATTTCTCGACATTTTCGATCCAATAAATACAAACCCAATAACATGTAAGATTTATTATGAAAATGTTCAAATTTTTGCTTCCTTAATGTCAAACACTTTTTTTTTAAAAAAATATCTCTCCAAAATAAATAACATTTCTGCTAATAATTGCTCCGAAATTGAATTATTCCTCGACGCGCTCTTTATTTTCCGAAAACGTCAACATCATTTTAGTTTACTTTTTGGCATCAACCACGTCAAGAAAGATGTCAAGCAGACTTCCAGAGCGAAACAACCAATTGAAATTCAGTATTACTTTCAGCCTTTTCGATCAAACAAGAAAAGAACAACTCAATTTTTGTATATTTTCCAAGCTTTTTTTTTCCCTTTAATGCAACGAAACGAGAGAGGAAAAGAACAAAATAAAGGGAAAAGATGAAATTTAAGAATGTTTTCAGCGTTCACGGAAATATTTTTCCAAAAAAAAATATTATGAATAGAAGAAAATGGCAGATTTTCTTAACGCTTTTTCGTTCTTTGTGTTTTTTATATTTTAGGAAATGTATTCATTTATACAACTCTGGAGAAAAGACATATCAAGGGGCCAAGTCACCAAAGTCACCGATGACAGCTGTCACGACTAGTCATATTTTTCTTACCAGTTTTGCTCAATTCGATGACTATTTGTTTCATTTTGATTTTTTCCCAGTGAAAGCTAAGCCTTTTTCATATCCAGCATTCAACATCATTTTATTGCGATCAGTCCACTGCTATTTTTTTCCTTATTCATTTATGATGCAAAATTGTTTATCATTCATTTTAAAGCCTACAAACTACGATATTCATCAGTGGGGTCAGACATTTATTTCCCCGAGGACCAGAACACAGAGCTCTGACTGCCGACTAAAAAAGCGACTATTGCAACTATTTTGAAGAGTTGCAGACTATGACGACTATTTTAGCCTAAACTGAGACAAAAATGAACACTTTGTAAAATACTGCTACTATTTCAGCCGAAAAGCGACTAAAATGTAAAAAATATTACTGATGTAAAAAATGGAAATTAAAAAAAAGGAAGCTTTAGCTTTAAATATCATCTGCTGAACTTATTTAACTTCGAACTCACTTAGGTCTGCCAAATTACGGAAAAATTTTCTAATTAATAACCATTACAATTATATGTTGTGCTAATTAGAGATCCGAATGGCGATTAATCGGCTGTTGATGATCGGCCGAATGATCTTAATGATTATTTTCAATACTTTCAATTTCTCCATCATATTTTTCTCTTACAATTTCGATTTCAGAAATATTTAATAGTTTATTTCTAAGAAACAATTTATTTTTCTCCAGTTTCCTAATTTTCCCGTAAACGAAACATGAAAATTTCAAGTTATTAAGGTTTAGCCTGAGGTCAGCAGGCTAATTTGGAAGCACTTTTAATTTAAATTTATTTTTTAATAGTCGCCATTTAATCTTTATTCTTTATAAAACTTTTATTTTTTATAAAACGCTTTTATTTTTCATAAAATTTTAAGATAATCTAAACGCACTGTGCTAAAGAAGAAAAGCATCAACACGTGAAAAATGTCGCAACGTTGTTTACTTGTGTAAAATTAATCAAAATAGAAAAAAAAAAAATTTTAAAAAAACATTACTTTAACCATCAGTTTGTAAAAAAAAAATAACAACAATTATATGTATGCGCATATTTGTTTTTTTTAATCAAATAATATTAAATACTAATAAATTTTTTGTTGAATCAGAAATTAATAATTTAAAAGAGTAAGCTGTAAAATGTATGATGTAATCAGTAATCATATGTGAGTTAGAAGAAACAAAATTACTGAAAAAAAGAAAAAGACATATCATCAAAAGATGGGTTGAGGGTACTTAACTTAAACTAATTAAATAATCCTTTAGTGTTTCATGCAGTTTTACGCACTTTGTTTTTCTCTATGCACTTTCATACTACATGCTATAGTGATGTTTCCAGAAAACTAGTTATATTTATTTTCAACAAATGTATTCATCATACTTTCGTGTTGAAGGTATGCTTAAAAAATTATTTTGGAAAATATTTTTTCCACCGATCGTTTGACAGAAAATAGCCGATTATAAATAATTGGCAAAGTGGCCGGGTATAGCCGATTAATCTTATCCTTAATTAATACTATTTAAAAATGATGGGAGACTATTTAAAATACTATTTTCCTTGTTTGACGACTATTTTTCGGACTATTTTTTATTTAAGAAGCTACTAAAACGACTATTTTGAGGACCATAGCTCAGTGGCAGCCCTGAGAACACATATAAAATTTCAAAATGCTTAAAAAAAAATCTAAAACACATGAGAAAACATTGAAAAGTAAAGAAAACTACAAACCAGGACTTATAATCATTATTTGATGCTTATTTTATTATTTGTATCTGTTTCCAAATCATTTTCGAAGTTTTGGTTCCATATTTGTGAAATTATGACTAATCATCGTTCCCGATATAATGGAACAACGAGCCACAAAGGTCAGTTTCGCTGGCCGCATGTGGCCCACTGGACGTAGTTAGAGCACCGATGAGTATGTATGATATTTCAATAGATTATTTTAATTTTTTACTAATTATTCATTACATCAGTATTCCTTAAATTTCTATCGTAAAAAGGGGTCATGAATGAAAACAGTTCATGTGCGCGATAAATTAAAAGTCAAAATTTAAGGGCGCGTTCACGTGCAAAGGTGCGTTATACTTCAATACTGCTCCAATCCGCGATAATGCTGCGTTTATACCATTGAGGCAAAATATTGATGGTTCTAACGCTGCGCAATCACAGAGCAAAAGTGCGTTATAGGAAATAACCAAGCGATCTACGTAACGTGCGTTATCTATGTGATAACTCTGCGTTAACAAGAATTCACTAACGCGCTTCAGGTCTAACTTTTGATACAGTTCTGGTGAAAAAAAAAATTGCATCACCCTCGCATTTTCACAATAATGGATTATGTGAGAAGTTTTGGTCGACCGATTAATAATGAATGTAAATGAAATTCTGCAAAACTTATGAAATAAAAATTTAACAGCAGGAATCCGATAATTGTTTACGTAGATCGGGACTGTTTCCGGGTCAAGACAAACTGCTGACCCCATGCTCATTTTTCCTTTTCTGAACCTGCGTGTGAGTTCAGAGAAAAAAAAATTACTTAACCCCATGTCAATTTAAGCCTACTGCCAGGATAAAGGTTTTTGAATTGTTACTTACCAGTTTTGTCCTATGGCACGGAGCAGAATCATCCTGAAAAATGACGTTTGGAACTGAAGTTAAGTGATCCCGAATAGTAGGAAGCAATTTCTCCTTCAAAATGCCAATATACACCTGAGCGTTTACTGTTCCTCGCACAAAGTGAAGCCCACCAACTCCTTGATCAGAAATACATCCCCAAATCATCTGGTATACGGGATGCTTGACTGTGTGTTGAATGCAGTCGGGATGATATTCCTCTCCTTTGCGGCGCGGGTCATTCAATTTTTTTTACCACCACTGTAATTTAAAAAAACTTTTTGAGTTTATGGCCTTCTCAAATAATGAGTTTGCATTACGATTGCGTTGCGTTAGAGTGTTTAGAGTGGTTAGAGAGAACGCTCGTTAGTGAAATACCATGTGATCTATGATACGTGCACATGCAATGTGCGTTGATTTGAACGAAGCTTCAATGCGAACTCAGCGAACTGATTTGGTATATCGTTTGCTAATGCAGTGTAATCACAGAGCTAAGCAGCTTTATGCAGATTTTTTTGGTATTTTAATAAAACACGTTAGCTCTGCGATTGCGCTGCGTCAGAATCATCAATGAGTAGCATTGATAGTTCTAACGCATCTCAAACGCAACCAGGGAACGGACCCTGAAGGCTGAGATAAAAAAAATTGCAAATTTTAGTAGCTCTTTAGATTTTGCAATTGTATGAGGAGCAATTGCTGCAATTCCATTCAATTAAATAAATATTTAAATGAATAATAATAATAATTCTTTCTTGCATCCTAAAATTGACAACCTTTCTTCAAATTATAAAGTTCGTTTTCTATATAAATTTGAAAAACATGGAAATCGGTAGAATTTTAGTCTTTTATTTTGGAATAAGTGAAGTAGAGATAACTATTCACACCATTATCTTGATACAAAAAGACTAGAAAAGTTCTTTTCAGAGAAGTAGCTTTTGTGTAAAAGTGTTTTTATATTCAAGGAAGTGGAAAATAAGCGGAAGAGAAAGCAGGGGCGGTTTTAAACACTCGAGGATAAAAACAAATGAGTTTGTTAAAGAAAAACTTTAGTTTTTGCCCGAAGGTAGAAGTGGTCCAACTTAATTTATCGGAAAAGAGGCCTCTTTCCTTTTTTCCCCCGCCTTTTCCCTTTTCGGCTCCATTCATTCTATTAAAGCTCGTAAAAAGCTGCATTTTCCTCTTTTTGTAGTTACAAAAACGAAGGGAAAAAATGTTATTTTCCCTTTGGTACCTTTTATCTCAGTTTTATCATCCGTTTGTTTCTAAATGTTCGAACTTTCGATAATTTTGTTATTGGAGTCTGACTTGATTGTAAGCCATTCGTTAGAATTCACCATTCTGTGTTTAATCACTCGCTGGTTTTTACACTTCACATTTTTCTTTTCTCCCGCTGTCACCTGCAAAAGTAGGGGTAATAGAATCTGTTTGAAGAAATATTTGATATATTTAAAGTGAAGGTTTTTTTTTTTTTTTTTCAAAGTGAGAAATAAATAAGTTCATTTAAAAAAAAAGAATTGGGGAAGAAAGAAAAGTAGGTTTAATGATGAAGTGAGAAAAGCATTTCAAAACTATGAAATAAAACATGTACTTCAAAGAATGTAACGGCGTTAAGGATTTCAGAACGTAGCGAATTTATAACGTAAGGCTCTAATGTAAAGTGTTCATGCGTAATAATTACAATACAGTGCCCGCCGCTTATTAAAATCACATTCGTTCTGAGGACATTTGATTTTATAAAGCGGCTTATTTTATAAAGCGGCATACTTACATGTAAAAAAATGAAAAGCTTTAAAGTTTCAATACTCTAAAAACGAAATGAATTACTTCATTTATTTTTGTTTTAAGTTTGTCATTTTAACTAAATATGAGGTTGAGGAACATTTTTTTATCTTTACAAGGGTCTTAAAATATTGGTGTGTAGTTGTTTCAATATCGTTTGAGAGTTAACGAAACGTTTTGTTAACGTTCAACATCATATTTTCCTCTTTGATATCAACAAGCCCTTTGTCTATTGAAGACGCAAATTTGGTATTGAGATTTCCTCACCTTTTGAGACCGATTCCTTCCTTATTTATCAATTGTTTACGTATGATATCCAAAAGTTTGTTTATGTATGATATCCAAAAGCTTGTTTTTATAAAACGGCGATAGTGATTTTATTAAAGGATAGTTTTGCATGTTTTTGTATTGCAATGATTCTGTTCTTCCAGATTTGATTTTGAAAAGCGACTGATTTTGTAATCCAGTGATTTTATTAGTGGCGGGTACTGTAATCGAAATAAACTCTTGTGAGATTATTTAAGAGATAAAAACACTGAATCATAAATTGGAAATGTGTCAGAACAAAAGGATAGCTGTAAGGATGAACTGAAAAATGTCTGCGACTAACACTGGTTTCACAACAGAGTAAATGCTAGAATGCGTCTCTTTTATCTGTAAGGTGACAACAAAAGAAGGAGAGGTGTGATTCTGTATCAAGCGGTTTTTTTTTTTTTTTTTTTTTTTTCGCCACATTTTGGTGAAATTAAATTTGTTGTTTCGCTACATTAGCGCGGTTGGTTGAAAGTTAGACCGTTCCGCATACGAAACGGTAATAGTCAAAACCGCTTTTTAGTTTTTAAGTGGACACCCCAAAAATAATCCTTTTGCTTGCTCTACCTCTTATTATTAATCTATGGGTTTTACACCAATCGTGACGGAAACGTAATTTTTAACTGTCGCATTTAGTACTTTTTTTTTTTTTTGGTGAACAGCAATATGTACTTCTGCTTTCATTCATGCTCCAATTTTGCCAACACCCAATCAGAATAATCCAAAATAATTGCCGATCTCACCTAATTGAAGTAACGAACACCCGTGTTGCCTATCTCAGACTCGTTAGTTAAAACATAAAAGACTCTGCACTTCGTTTTATTAATCGTTGTCAAAAATTAATTGAAACGTTCGAGTGAAAATAGAAACAAATCTTATTAACAATAATTATTTCACAGTAAACACCAGGGCTTTATAATCAGAGTCATACATGTCAGAGTGGAACTTTATTCAATCGTTTGAAAATTACTTGCAGAAAACTAGATTGTAGAGAACCATGGCAGTAGCGCGGGCCGGAAGGGGAAGAGAGAAACCCTTGGTTTAAAAAGCCAGAACCTTGTAAGCCATTTTGTAAAAACTCTGGTACGTTCTTGTATGTATTCTTGAAGTATAAATTTTTCTGTTTGGCAAAGTTTGGAACATGAAACATAACCATTGTAACTTCTCTGGATTAAGCGATTTCCTGACTGCTTGAATATCAAGTTTAACTTCTCAAAGCCAATAAAAATTGAGTTCGACTCTGAAAAGCCTCTAACGGAGAGCTTGAATTCTTAGCAGTAACTTGTTAAGTGATAAATTTTCGTTCGTGAAAGCAGGAAAAATGGTGCACGAAATTTTGAGACACTTTAAAATTCCGGAGAGAATGGAAATCAAAAGAATAAATTGGCCTTTTTAAAAAATTCCAATAAAAATTATTTGTACTTCTAATAAAACCAAGCTTAGCTCGGGTCATTCCCAATTTTTAGACTGATGAGCCCCATAACAAGGATAAAACTGCAGTCTTTGAATGGGATAACCGAACCGTGCATCCGTTGTTATATTGCATGTAAAAAATAAGTTTTTTGTATTTCTAAGGTGAATAAAAAAACTATACACTGTTAACTATAAACTTGTAAGCATTTCTTTTACTTTCGTCATTAAGAATTGCTGGCTCTTGGGTCCACATCTTACGTTGCCACAATCCGGAAAATCAAAAACACCGAGCTTCTCTGACTCATGGCTTTATAACATGAATCATAGAATAAAAACCGAAATCGGCTTTCGACATTGTCATTTCCGCAGAGAAGAAAACAAAATGTTCTAGCGCTCCGCCGATTCGTCCATCCTTACACATTCGATTCAAAAATTCTCTTTTATTTAGCGTCTACATTTATTCCCTTTTGTGCACGTACATACATATATGGCAACACCATCTACACCAAATACCAACTCTGAAATCGGATTTCTATTTCTGAGAAATGTCCACACTTCATGCTCAGCTGACAATTGTGTTTTCATCCCCTTATAGCTGGGGTGGGCACTGTTTTACTGCCCCCCAGTGCACCCTTTTCGCGCCCTCCCCCCGCAACTATGTATTTTTCCTCTGGACTGGAAAGTTGCAATCCAGTTCGGCGAATGATACAAGAAGCAGCCTTTGGGATTAAAGAGAGTATTTTGTTTTTCAAGAGGAAGTCCATTTCTGTGTTATGGAAAGATTTCTGTAACTGCGCGCTCTGGTTTCTGCCGTTTTCATGCCTATCGTATCTAACATTTCACGCTACTTATTTTGCTGTACACCAGTGGCGCACACAAGGGAGGGGTCCAGGGGGTCCGGACCCCTCCTATAAGTCTTGATATTTTTCCTGATTGATTACGATTTTATGTATTTTGTACGTAGAATAGTTTCAAACAAAGGAAACACTATTTTCAGTTCCAATGATAAGTGAAAAAAATAAAATCCTCATGTTAAAAGATTTAAAAAATATTGTGAACTTTTCCTGTAATGAATGGTCTCTAAGAAGCAGAATGGGGGTTATAAATGAATACAATGTAATAACCATATTTTTAGTTTTGTAATTACAGATTAAAATTACATCCTATGAACTTGAATCCATATTTTAATTATAAAAAAAGTAAAAGCGTAAATTATTTTGCTTTCTGGTTATTTATTTAAGCACATTTCATTAAATAATGTTAATTATTTATTCAGTAGTTTATTTTTTACTGTTTTTCCTTCTCAGGAATCGATTAAATAAAGTCAATATGCTTGACAGCCGAATTGGGGTATGATATGAGAATGAGGCTTTCGATCTCGGTCCCTCCCCTTGCAAAATTCTTGTGTGCGCCACTGCTGTACACAATAGCTTTTTCACGGTAATAATAGATGAATATTTGGAGTCTTATTCAGGTCCATCTGGTCTCATTTCAAAGTTTTTCACAGCTTCGAAAATAGTGAAAACTTTGCGGAGTCTGAGATAGAGTCAGATTGGTTTTCGGGAAAAGGAATCGGAGTCGGAGGTTTTAAACACCTGGGAGTCGGAGTCGGTCATTTCGATACCGAGTCTACAGATCTGTTAAAGCTGCGCAGTCGGAGTTAGAGACTTTAAAATTGCAGGAGTCTAAGTCGGTCTTTTTCCCTCCGTAACCCTGGTTTTCCAGGGAGCCCGGGGGGTACGTACTCAATACCAATAGCGTAACTATGGGGTCTAGCGCCTTTGGCGAACTAAAGAAATGGCGCCCCCCCCCCCCCCCCAGGGTTCTCACGTGGGAAGTCATCGGAGGTCATTGTGACCTCCTCAAAAAAGATGTTTTGGGTGGTAGGGAGGACATATTGATTTGACGAATAGGAGGCAGCATTGTAATTTTTTTTCCTATTTTCTTTTTTGGAATTGTTTTCAATGATATGGCCAATGTTCCTTCTCAATAGATTTTTATATACCCCCTCTAGCTCTTTTTCTTGCGAGTTTTTTTTTTTTTTTTTAAATTTTAAAGCATTTTCCAAATACTATAATTAAAAATAAAAAAATAAAATAAAAACTAACTCTTTAAAAAAAAATTTTTTTTAATCAGTCGAAATGCCGCCGCCCTGGTTGCTGCTCCTCTGGCGAGAGCCACTCCTGCCAAACCCCTAGTTACGCTACTGCTCAATACATATAATAAACAAACTGCATACTCAACTTTGTATTTACATTATGTTTCTGAAATTGAAGAGAGGAATTACCTTCCTCCCCTGACGGCCCTGATAGCATAATTTTAGGAGGAAATATTTTTGTGGCAAATTATGTCAGTTTTTATTTTTTTATAAGTTCCTTATTCCAAATGAAATCACTGAGTCTATTGAAGGGATTATGACTTGAATAATACTCGAGCATGAATCGCAGTACTATACTGTTGCCCAACGCAATAATAACAATAATAATAATAATAATAATAATAATAATAATAAATTAACCTTCTTGCGTCGAAAAAAAAAAGAAAAGAAAAGTCTTAAAGAAATATGATGCAAATTAATTTATGAAAACCTTTGACTATTTTTCAGTACAGAAATCTCTGTATGATGAACAAATTGGAGTCGTATGAAAAATCTTTCATTACTGTTACGGCATAAAATGACAGTCAAGAGAATTAACGTGGTATTAGTGTACCAGACAATCTACCGCTCTATTTTTATCTAGTTACTAGATAGATGGCGTCACTTAAATTACAAGTAGAGATCAATTGATTTCCGCGGCACCATCTAATAAGTAACTGGATACCGTATTAACCCGCATTGTCCGGCATGTCGCAAAATTCGGGGGTCACCAGATTTTCAATAACACTTGCCTGGTCCTTTCCGGCATGCCGGAAAAATCGAGGTTAGAAAAAAAATAATATTATAAAAAATATATTTTCATCTTAAAATTGAATATAAGTTTCTATACATATCTTATTAGTATTCATAAAAAGTTTAATTTTGTAAAAATATTTTCTAACAATGTCACTTGTTATTTTAACAAGAAAAAAATTGTTTAATAACGAATAATTTCATAAAAAATAAATTAAAAAGTTAAGTAAGCGAACATTTAAGCAGTAAGTTACCGTCCGTAAACCAGTGCTAAAGAATTTGCGATAGTTATTCAATAAATAAAAATTAAACTTACCTCTCTAAAAGGAACCTAAAATAATTCATTGAAAAAAATTATGAACAAATCGCAGTAACGATGATTGCTTCTGAATTGATTACTTTATTGGCATACAATTAAATCCATTAATAATGACCTACCATAAATAACAAGCACATATTATATGCAATACACATTTTTTTGAAAGAAGGTTACTTTCGGGATTTATTATTTTTTTTTCCTTACACAAATTTGCTTTCTGATTGGAACTGAATGGGGAAATTTACTTTTGCTTTGTTGCGAAATAAACCTCGAATTATTCGACTTGCCGGAAAATTCGAATTTCCCGGCATGCTGATGGTCAACCTCGCTTTTTTCCGGCATGCCGGATAATGTGGGGTAATACGGTAAGTAAAGCGGCAGATCGACAGCTATCGCTCTCTCTCACACACACATACTCAAAATACTGCGGCTAAATTTGTCAGAAATATGAGAGTCCTATAGTCCTCTGAACTCATTTTCATTACTTAAATAACCTGAAAAATTCAAATAAAATGGAAAAGTACAGTAGCTGAACTCCTGTGAGCTCCCATTCAATCCCCCAAGGGCGCCCCGATGGGAGGTCATGGGAGACCTTCCAAAAATTTCCTTTTTCGGCAAATTTTGTCTGACTATTCCACAAAATTTTAAGCTCTACTCGGCAAAATTATCATTCGGCAATATTTGGAGTTACATTCAGCAAACTGAGAATTTCTGTCCTATGGAATGTACTCTAAACAGCACTGATCGATGATAACTGGAGTGAGCCATCTCTCTGCCTCACTTCTCCAGGTTCTGCCTAATCTCCCATCTATTGTCAGTTCTTACGTCGTATTTAGCCGGACCAGCCCGATATACCTTCCAGCCTCTCTCGGCAAAGTGACAAGCCCCCGGGGCTGGAATGACAACTTCGAAATGCCGTGGTATCATGGCGCAGCGGCAGATAATAACTGAAATTCCCCATCTGTCATTGACTGTTAACGTTATTGGGGACCCCTCCCCTCCCACCCTCTAAAGCCCGTCCAAGGATTATGATGCCTATTCGTGTCAACAACTTTCCGGGCCGCCTGTTCGTGTTGACCCTGACAGACAGACCGACTACTGGTTCGCGCACTTACTCCTTAGTATAGGGATATGAGAAGCCATGTTATTGATCTAAAAAATGGAAGTATTGATATGATCGATCGAAGAGTTTCTTTAAGGAGGTTACAATTATTATTCCTGCTAAAATGATGCGATCGTATTTCAACGCATTGTTATCATTTCGTGCACTGAGTACTGCATGTAGGTAATTTCATGTTTGGCAAAGAAGAATGTTTCACCTTTGTTGAAAGGTTTTGTTCAAAAGAAGACATAAATACTTCTAACTAAATAAGGGTACTCTGTTAAAAATTCAGGTAAAATTTTATGGTAAATATTGTTGTAAAATGGAGTCTTTGCAGAACAGAAAAAATTTACAGTAAATTGTACCGAAAAAAAAAAACGATTGCAGTGCTAATTGATGCACCGTGTGATTTACAGGGCGAAGCAGATAGCACCATACTTCCCTTCAATCGATGTGGCCTATATGGTGGTCAGCAAAGCCGCCTGCTAATAAGAGGTTTATTCTACTGTAAAATTTTACAGCTAAATAGGATTTTAGGGTAAAAGTTGCAGGCAACATGGATGCCAGTAACTTTTACCGTAAAATTTCAGGATTTTTTTTAACAGTGTACTTGAATAACATGTAAATCAACTCTTTACATATTCAAACGCCCCGAAGGCGCCCCGAACTTAAAATTTTTGGGAGGGCGGGGGAATGTCTTAATTTGTCAAATGGAACTCCAAATTTTGCCGAATGATGATAGTTTTGCCTAATATAAATCATAATCTCGATGAATCTTGATAATTTTGCCAAATGGCAGAACCATACCTACGAGGTCTGGCGCCCTGGCGAACTTAAGAAATTGCGCCCCCCCCCCACCCAGGGTCGCCCGGATGGGAAGTCACTGTGACCTTCCCCTAAAAAAAATTTTCCCTTTGGGGAGGGGCGGGATTTGGCTAATTGATTCGGCAAATTACAAGACAGTATTGCAAATTTAATATTCTTTTTTTTTATTGTTTTCAATTATACCCAGTGCTCCTTCTCAGTAGATGTTATGAATGGATATGTGTGCATGCCCAAAATTTTATCATTCGGTAAAATTGGGGATTTCATTCGGAAAATTGATAATTTTCCCCATTCCCAAAAATTTTTGATCTCTTCCCCCCTCCCCCATTTCACATAAATTCAATAAAACCAATATTATTTGTAATTCGTTAATTAATATGAATAATGTACGTTTTTGAATCAATTGAGAATGGACAATTTTTAGTTCCGTTTATAGCAATGTATTTATTATTATTATTATTATTATTTTCAAAACAGCTTTATCTTTAATAGAATTTTTCAAACCACTTGGAGAATGTACAATAAACATAATTGACACGTTTACTAAAATAAAAAAATAAACCTTTAAAAAAATTTAAATAAAAATCAAAGTATTTAAAAAATTCTATTATAATTACGGAAGCAAAGCAAATACAAAAAGCATTGCTAATCTGAAGTTGACAGAAATACACGACCATTTACATACAGGCAAAATAAAAATACTATCTATCGCTAGTTAAGGCCTCCTAATATTTTGTTCATGTAAGACTTTTTATGCTTATATTATTTATTGTAATGAGAATAAATATTTAGCCCAAGAAAAACAATACACTTCAAACTATATACGACAAAATGTCGTCCCCTCCCCGAAAAAAAAGAATTGAATCATCCCGCATAGCTCCCTGGAATACAAATTGTGTGTATAAGTGTTTAGCTAACTCAATGAATCGGAATAGAATTTCACGCCAAGGGTAAAATTTCGTTTTTTCTTTCTTTTAGAATTAAGGATTGTTTCATTCTACATTCTAGCTCTTTTCTTGCGAGTTTTTTTTATATATGTTTTTAAAATTGTATTATTATTTATAAAAGCATTTTTCTACTTACTTGTGCATTGTCAGTTTAAAAAAAATGTTTTTAAAAAAGGTTGAAAAGCCGCCCTCCTGGCGAGAACCACTTCTGCCAGCCCCTTGTTACGCTACTGCACAATGGAACTCCTAGTTTGGCCGAATGATGATAATTTTCCGGAAGGAAATCCAAATTCTTCAGACAGAATTTGCCGAATAATGAAATCTTTGGGAGGTGACCTCACATAGGGGCCCTACCCCTGTAGTCGAAAACAGTGAAAAAGCATTAATTTGTTGAGTTTTCCTCGAAGCGGTATGAAGAAAACTGAAATGTAGTTACCTAATTGTAGCATTAATCCAACGATTTACTGTTGCTTAAAATGAGAAAAATTTAAATGTAGCACTAAATTAGCATTCAAACACAGCTCGGAGACAAATAAAAATTGTAACATCGTGGGAACCAGAAAAAAAAATAAAGGCACCAGTCAAATTATTGCTCACAGTTTATTACTCAGTGTAACATTGACTCTGAATGATCCTTATTTTGAAAGGACTAATAGGCAAGGGTGTCTTTTTTTTTTTGTTTTTTTTTTGTTTTTGTTAGTCACCCAAGCGACCTGACGTTCTTTTTTTTTTTCTTTGTCGAACCCTGAACGTTCCATTTGAGCTGTGTTTTTTCTGATATACTATGCTGCATTTCCAGCTTTTGTAATGAGGAGAAAAAAACAATGTTCCCAAGCTCATGAACTTAATCACACTACGACTACTATTCAAGGATTCAAGGCAACCAACAATAAACGAATTTATGGTACTTAGAACTTAAAAATATCTCTTCTATTGTAACAGCTTCGATATATATTCCGAGCACCTTCCCCCAACAGTACAGTATCCTATTTTATGACCAAGGAGCTATATTGTCAAACAGGGAAAGTTTACGATGCAAGTTTTTAACAAAGTGCAGTTTTCCACGATTGTTTTCGAAAACCGCAAAATCAAATGAAGTTTTAACAAAGCAGATGTTCAAGCATTGAATACCTATGGCTCGTAAATGTTTGAAGCTAGTAACGTAATCGTGACCAAAACTAAAATAAGCTCACCAGATTGCTGAAAATGAACCAATCAGGAGCTTAGTTAGAGCAAAAAGTGGCTTCAGAAATGGCTAGAAAAAGAATATTGAGACGTGACTGGACTTAAGGCCGTCAAAGCGTTACACAATTTTAAGCGATAAGTTAGACCTTGAGTCGAAAATGGGACATAGATATTTTTAAGTGGGACATAAAATGCTCTTCTGTTCTCTATGGGCGTTAAAACAGCATAATTTGGTTTTCACAGGAACACCCCTAAAAGAATTTTGACAAAGCAGTAAAGTTGGAAAACTAAGCCTAAAAGAAGATAGACTTTAGAACAGAAAAGTAATCTGGGAAGCTGAAGGTATTCAAGGATTCTAAGGCGAAACTTGCTAGCAAAATATAAGCCAAAAAGGTTGTAAATCACCACCAGTTAATATTAAAAAAATAACAGTAGTAGCACGTGTTTTTTATGTTTCACTTAAATAAAATTTGGGTTTAAAAACTGAATGCTCAACACTGAGAGCTGTCCGTTGTACTGCCGTGGGCAGGTATAATGGCAGTATCTGCAGAAATTAGTTTTCAAGATAATTGAAGACACACGTTTTGGATTCTATTAGCAATAGAAAAATATGGAATTAGACGGGTTTTTTTTTTTTTTTCCATACTTTTTTTTTCCAAGTGGAAGCTAAATAGGCAAGCTTGCACAATAAAGCTAACGTACAACAGATGAGAAAACTGCGAAAAATGAATAATTTGTAGTTACTGCCCTTTACCTGCCCATTGCAGTTTAGAACTTGAAAATTGAAGAAAATTTTGAAAATGCACAAAATTTTCAGTATTTTAAAATCAAAATTAAAGGAATACATGCAAAAAAAATCGTAAAAGGAAAAAGAAAAGAAACATCTTTAGCGTTATCTCAACTAAAGTGAAATCAGTGGTGTGATTGTAATTCCAATAGTTTTTAGAACACTGCAGATTTTCTTGCACACTTTTTTTGACTCTAACTCTTCAAAGAGAAATATTTAAAAATTACTTTTACTTTCACAAAAAAGTTTTAAAATGTTTCCCATTTGGGAATACTTACTTTCTTATTGCTATTTCTTACTTTTTGTATTCTTACTTCCTTATTACTATTTCTTACTTTTTGCATTCTTCCTTTCTTACATTTTCTGTTTTCTTCGTTTCTTCCTCCTTTCTTATTCTTACTTTAACAAAAACTTATTCCATCAAATAATTGCCAAGTATGACTGATTTTTATTCTTAAACAATTCGTATTTTTCTCGAGTCTTTTTTGTTGGGAGAAATGTCCTTATGTTTACCTTTGAATTCTTTTTCATTAAATTTCTTCTTTGAAAAAAAAGGGGGGGGGGGTGGATCTCAACATGCCTCTGGCTCAGAACGTTCCAAATCTCCGTCAGCCCAGTTTTTAGGGGATTATGACACTCGGACACCGATAAGAGTCATCTCATCGCTCAATGCCTAAATTTTCACCAAGAAATTTTTACATGCTGACAGTTCTTCTTGCCCCCAAACAGCGTTCGTCGCGTACCTTCCCCCCAATGTTTCGGGAAGACGATCCATCAATGGGGAATGTCATCACGCCGGGTTCTATTCCACCCTTTTGCCTCTAGTTTCTTTACCTGCGTGCTTTCGATCTCAGGAATGCGATTTTATTTTATTTTTTATTTTTATTTATTTATTTATTTATTTATTTTTTATTTATTTTTATTTATTTATTTATTTATTTATTTATTTTGTACTGTAAAATATAGGTAGATTATTTTTTATGTTTGCGTGGCGGATGTTTTTGTAGGGTCATTTATTTAGACATTATTTTTCTAAAGAAACTATTTCTTTCTATATTTGCTAAAGAAACTCATATAAGCTTGTCACAAACCTCCAAATTACATATTGCAAGAAAAAAATAATATTCATTTTTCGCTTTTTTATAATAAAAGTCCGAATAACCCATATGGGCCCTATCCATATGGTCTCTAACACATATTGAGCCCTCTCCCAGCAATTACAAACTTGAAAGTCACACGTTGCACATGAGATGCTTATAATTAATCTGATTGCAGCAATTAAACAGTAAATTATTAATGATATTAAATAAATAATGCTGATTAAGTATTCAAAAATATTATAGTATTCAAGAAAGTACATAGTAATCTTAAAAACAGACGTTTTTTTTTTACTTCGGTTATTTTATTATATTGAAAAAATTTTGTAGCTATTTAGGACGTTTGATAGGTTTAAAACGTTCTTTTTTTCCTGATTTCAGTCGTTTAAAGTAATATTTTTTGATTGAGTTTCTTTACAAGTTCCTAATTTTTAATTTTTTTGCTGTAAGTGTTGATCTTTATTGGTTTATTATGCATTTATTTATTTATTTATGTACTTTCATTCTTTTAAGTATCTTAAAAGTGTGTACAATATTTTTATTCCAGTTCTGAAAAGTGCCATTTATATTTTACTTTGGTAGTTTTAACAGTAGATGAACAATATATTTATGTGATTTGAGGCGTTAGAGATGTCAAACTCACAATCATGCCGTTAACACCATGTAATACATGTCTTGTGCAAAACACATTGGCGTTTTGATTCATCCTGGTGCTATGAAAACTCGAATAATAATATTGTAGTATGATATCAGCATCTCATTGTTGGCAACAAAAAGAGTTTCAAACTTTTAACAAACACTTCTTGACAGAATTTTCAGTTTTAAATGAAGCTTTGCAAACACTTTTGACTTAGGTTTTTAATGAAGCATTGCAAAATACACTTTTAACTTACAGTTTTTAATGAAGCTTTGCAAAATACACTTTTAACTTACAGTTTTTAATGAAGCTTTGCAAAATACACTTTTAACTTACAGTTTTTAATGAAGCTTTGCAAAATACACTTTTATGCTTAAAAATTTGGTTGTATTTTATAGTTCAATATGTTCTTCCATTTACAAATAATCATTCTATTGATTTTTCTTTTAACTCTGACGTGGAATTTGGCGCGACATAAATCGCTCCTGTCGCCGATTTTTAACTGAGTTTCAAACACCTTAAATTTTGAAATACGTAACGACGGGAAAACCAGTTTTAAAGTTATTAAACATTCCTTTCTTTGTTCAATAATTCGCTGAAAAGATAGAAGGTTTCAAAGCGTGCTGTGGCGTCTGTGAAGTAAAAATAAACTTAATTTGCATGAGATCCTCTTTAGCATTTTTATTCCCTAAACCCTCCCATCAAAACGCGCGAAATTTATTGTTGCCACTGTAATAACACTTTATAACATTAACGCTAAATAAACATTTGTTCTGGCTCCTGCGAGGCTATTTAGCTGTCCGTTGCCACTTTGTCATTTTAAATTATTACCGAAAAATAAGAATAAAATGGTCGTCAGAAATATATTGCCCGTGTTATATGCTGATGTTGTTTGCATTTTTTTTTCCGCTTAACGGCACACTTTTTTTTTTCTATCCTTAAATTTCATTTTCTCCTTTTTAAGTGGGTAGTATTTCTACTTGATATTCCAAGTCAAAACTCTGATGATGTGACCTACCAAAAAACACATTGTACATAAATAAACTTTGTGTGTTTGTGTTTGAAGTCCCTTCCCGTTAAACAAAAGAAAACTTTTCGAATTACCTAAATTATTTCCTTGTAAAAGCTAAAGTTGTATTTTAATAACAGTTTTATTAGTTATTATTTTGTGTCAAAGTATGTCATTTTTATTTATTTACATTTTTAATTTACGTATTTATGTTCTCATGTAGTAGTTTTATTTACTCTGTAAGTTTTTAATATTTGTTTTAATCGATGAATTCAAAAACTTATCTGAAATCGTTCCACTGAAAAAATCTAACTTATCAAAACACGTAATTTGAAATGAAAAGTGTTTTCCCAGAATGTTTAACATTGTGGAGTGTTTCGGAGTAAGTGAATGGAACTGCGCGACAAAAATAATAATTGAATTATTTTTAATTCCAACGCCCTATTTGTTGCAAAATAGTGACAAGAATTCAGTTCTGATTCACCCTTGTTCTGATTCACCTCATCTTACAGTATATAATAATAAAAATTCAATGAAAATTTTTTCCTGTTAATGTATTGTTGTTAACTTTATGTCATTCTGTCAAATTATTGAATTCGGTCGCAGTAGTATTTATTCATTTTATCCTTTTTGCGCACCTGCGTCCTTTTTTGCTTATTTATTTAACTTTTTCCTTTCATTTTATTTTAATTATTTATGTTTTTTCATTTATTTATTACATGTCAGTATTTTTTTAAATGTTCATTTAGTATTTTTTTGCCCTTTCATTTTTACTGGTTCTTGTTTTTTCAATCAAAATGTCGCAAAGGAAATGGTAATCCTGTTGTCTATTCCGTGTTTTTCTTCTCTTTTTAACCGACTTCAAGAAAGGGACGGTTATATTTTTTTTTCTATACATATGAACTTTTTTTATAAATGCAAATTGCAGATGAATTTTTCCAGAACATAAACATCACTAAGAAAATAATATAGCAATGTCAAATCAAGATCATATCATCTCATTTGCTTTTTATCTTTTATCTATTCATTTATTATCAACTTTTCTGTTTTACAATCGGCAAAATTAATTTGCTTTGACTTTGTGATGTAACTTGACGAAATGAAAAGGGGTACAGGAATACGCAAGTTAGTGGAGAAAAAAATGTGGGTTCCGAACCGGCTATGATTAAGAACTTAGAGCTAATTACGTGCAGAGGGAGTGTTCCTGAACCTGAAAACATTTTTTTTTTCATTTGAAGATTTAAAATTATAACTGGAAAATGTTCAAATCTGGATATTTGTTCCAGGTCTCAATATTTCTAAACTCTATTGATTTGAAATCTGATATTGTTACCTCATCGGCATTGCCCGTGTCTTCGGATTTAGTTCCCATACCTAACAGCAGCGTTTAAAAAAAAACAAAGAATTTCCGACCGCATGCAGTTGCTTTCAGCTTTATCAAAGACATTTTTTTTTTTTTAATTTCTTGTAAAAATATTTTTTTTTTTTAATTTCTTGTATTTTCTTTTATTATTCGATCATTCAATTCAATTCAATTCAATTTCAATTCAATTCAATTCAAAAAAAAAAGGTAACCCTAAGGATATTAAAAATTATAGACCAATTTCTATTGCTTGCACATTTACTAAAATTCTTGAGAAATTAATTTATACAAGGATTTGGAACTACTTTTATAATAACAAGTTATTATTTAATAACCAGTATGGTTTCACTAAAAATAAATCAACAGAAGCAGCTATAGTTCGAGCAATTGATTATATTCAGAAAGAGATTGATATTAAAAAAAATATTGTACTTGGTTTTTTCCTAGATCTCACAAAAGCTTTTGACGTTATTGATCACAATATTTTGCTGCAGAAATTAAAGTTTTATGGTATAAGAGGGGGGCCATTTAAATTGTTCCAGAGTTATTTAAGAAATAGAAAACAATATGTTTATATTAAAAATACAAAATCGAAATTACTTACTGTTACTCATGGTGTTCCTCAAGGATCAATTTTGGGCCCACTGTTATTTATTATTTTTCTAAACGACATTTTCTATATTGCAAATAACTCATTAATACTGTCTTATGCTGATGACACATCTGTTTTTATTGGAGAAAAAGATGTAGTTTCCTTATATAATAAATGTCAGGTAATTTTAGAGCAAGTCATGACATGGTTTTTAACCAATAAATTATTTATTAATTATGAAAAAACTAATTACACTGTTTTTCATTGGAAAAATAAAAAAATTGACAATTTTGAACTAAAATTGATTGGAAAAACTTATCAACATGTTGAGAATATAAATTTTTTGGGGGTAAATCTTCAAAATAACTTACGGTGGGACAATCACATTGATTTTGTCTCAAAAAAGATTTCTCGTAATTTAGGTTTAATTAATTTTGTGTCTAATTTCCTTCCTGTTGATGTTCTGTTTATTTTATATTTTTCTTTGATATATTCAGTTCTCAATTATGGTGTTCTTGCTTGGGGCCAAACAACTAAAAATAATCTAAATAGAATAAATATTTTATTAAAAAGATTTCACAGAATAATTAATAGAGATAATATTGTGGGTAACAGTAATAGGAGCTAAAATTTTATACTCAATTCTACTGCAGTCAATTTAGGATAAAGCAGCATATTCGTAATAGTATGCCTCGGTTCTGTTATAAAATTAGACGTACTTTAATTGAATTACTTGTGTTGTGTTTATGTGTTCTTTGTATGATTATGCATTTATTTTTTGTTAATTTTATATTATGTTATAAACTGGCTCTAAATTAAGCTCTTCTCTGAGTGGTGGGAGCTAGTCAGGCTATTGTATAGCCTTTACTCCCATCTACTCAATCAGGGATTCTCAATTCGACTGAGAGAAATATATTTCTGTTTGTAATTTCTTGTTATTTTATATGTGAAATGCATATTTGTAAAATATATATATATATATATATGTGTGTATATATGTGTATGTATATATATATGTATATATATATGTGTGTGTATATATGTGTGTGTGTGTATATATGTGTGTGTATATATATGTATATATATTTCCCTGATTGAAATAAATTGAATTGAATTGAATTACTACTTCTAACATTCATCACTAGCGGTACCCGTACGGCTTTGCCCATAGTAGAAGTAGAAAACTAAAAGGTCATTTGGTTCTCCTGTATATTTACAAATAATGGATGATAAATTTTTCTTCAATATGCTATGTTAATTTGTCGTCCATGTTATGGTAATTTGCTCGTCCATGTTATGGTAATTTGCTCGTCCATGTTATGGTAATTTGTTCGTCCATGTAATGGTAATTTGCTCGTCCACGTTGTGGTAATTTGCTCGTCCACGTTGTGGTAATTTGCTCGTCCATGTCATGGTAATTTACTCGTCAATGTTATGGTAATCCGCTAGATAAAATGGGCTTAAAACGGGAATAGAAAAAGAACCAAATTGAATTTTCGAAAAATCGCTTCGAGTTGCTCAGCCCTATACTACGAACTAGTTTTGTGCCAAAGTTCGTGAAAATCGGCCGAACGGACTGGGCGTTTTGCGCGTAACAGACATCCAGAAATCCAAACATACAGAGTTTCAGCTTTATTATTGGTAAAGATTAACAATGTAACTCTATAGTGAGTATTTATTTTGTTTTGGGATGTTCTCGTGCTTAAGGGTCTCTAGTATTTGAGGGGGTGTGGCATTCGTCTTGGGGATGGCTACCCCTGAGTTTAATATATCGTCTGTTCTTCGAACAGTGACGATTTGTTTTCGAGTTAACCCATCAAGACGTTACACTGTACAAGTTATTCTTTTCTTTATAAGGCAGTACAGTGAAACCTGTGTAAGTTGACCACTTGCGGTGCAGTACTGTAGTGGTCAACTTATAAAGGGTGCAAGTGATTTTTTTTTATTTTTTGTCATTTCTTGCATCATGTTTTCATTTTTCGACTAATTGACACTTACTCTTTCTGTTTAACTCCCTCTTATTGTTTAATATTACTTTGAAGCAATAATTAAAAATGTTATTCAAATATTTTTGTTTTGTTTTTCCCCTTGTATTTACTATATTATACAATAGTTTTAGAAATTCCATATGTGTCAGCTAATTTTCTCTGGCTTTTTCCCTTTTCAATTAATTTGAATATTTCATACTTTTTATCAATCTCAAATTCAACTAACTTTCTTTTTGAAGTCACAAAACATTCCAACTTTAAGAAAATACTTTGCACTTTTCTACTGACAACCTGTTTTCATTGAACAGCGAGTAAAAAAGGCTATCTCAAATAGAACAACAAAAGAAAACCAAGTTTGGAGAATAAAGAGCAGCATATGCTGCTGTTTTATTTAGTTGGTAAAATGCTGGTTTGGCATCAAAGCATTAAAATTATGCTTGGAAAGCTATAAAAACTAATAATAAAATAACTTGCATAATTAAGTTTAAAACAATTAACCAAGTAGTCAACTTACAAAGGTTTTTTTACAATACTCCAAACCAAATTTGGTGTACATTAGTGGCCCAGATAGACAGGTGGTCAAGATAGAAAGGTGGTCAAGATAGAGAGGTGGTCAAGTTACAGAGGTTTTCCGTTACTGTATAAGATAGGACTAATTCCGTTTCCGACAAAAGTGGTGAACATAGGCAGGTAGTCAACTTACAAGGGTGGTCAACTTTACAGGTTTTACTGTATTGATTTTTTACCCCACCAATATTTTTCAGCCCACAGCTGCCTGCTGCAGACACAACCTAATTTACATCACTTGTTGAACTTCGACAAACACCGGTGATTCAAATGCAGGTGTGCTCTCTACGGGGAGCGGTCGCTCAAAATTCAACTCAGGTGTCGATATTACCCGAATTATCCATCACCACCTCATCGAACATCCACATCATGTTTACTTTATGGATGCATTCAGGACGCAAAGAATTTTGCAAAGTTTCGTTGTTTTTCTAACCTGATTCCAAACTTCCTGCCCAAACTCAATTGCGCTGCCTTGTCTTAAATACTTAATTCTGGCCCGAAACTTATATAATTAAAGCCGCGCGCGGTGCACGGCTTAATCCTTCCCTGCTTTTGTTACCCGCGTGTTCTATAGAAGATAAATAAAATTCAAAAACAAAACTGACTCTGGCTGCCATTAATCATTCAAAAGGAGTTTCGTTTTCCTTAAAGATGTCATAAATTATTCAGAGAATAAAACTGCGTCTGCAACTCCGGGCGTTTCAAAAAGTTTCGGGAAATCCTGCCGTTCGTGGGGTTATAGCTGCCTTCGTTCCATCCCGTCGTTGTTGTTTTTGTAATATGTTTGTTTTATCCATCGTGGGGAGATTTTTAAACGATATTATTGCTGCTTTTCTGTCTGAGGGAAAGGGATTATTCCTCTTCCAGGGAAGCCATTGTTCAGATGGAGGGGAAAATGGAAATTCATCAATGGGATCATGTGTTTTATTTTTCAATTTTATTAAAAGGGGGTCATTGTGTGAGTTGGAAAGGAGATTAATATTGCTATTATGGAGGGCTAGAAAATTGGGCCCTGCACATGAATTAGATGTATGCTCTAATTTCCATTTATATTTTCTTGAATCCCTCGCCCATTATTTTTCGGGCATAAATATTAAAATGCTTCGCGGAAGTAATTCATTCATTGTTTAATATTCTCGTTTGAAGAGTTTCTCTCTTTAAGTCGTTTAAAATCCCATATTTTAGGAAGTGATTACTGAAATGCCTCTGCCCAGACCGAAATCCTTTACTTTTTTAATTTATTGACTTCCAGCCTGACTTTCTTCAAACCCTTTTCTTATGCAGAAGTTTAAGGATGTGGATAAAAAATATATATATTGTACCCTGAAGGGGACACATATATGTATAACGTAAAATAGAATATATATAACGGGATTGTTTCAAAGCCCTTGTTTTCATTTAAAACTTAGAAATCGGGTTAAAGTATTTTTCTGTAAATTTGCGCAATCCGTTTTTCAAATGAGCGTTATTATTGACATAAACTGTTTGAAAAAGAATTGTTCTTCAAAACAAAAAAGTTTTTAAAATTGCAAGATAAAAAAGTTATGACTTAAAAAATCAAAATAAAAGTTTGCAGTCATCAACGAAACAAAAAAAAAAATGAGGTTGATAAACTTTATTTCTTGGATAAAATATTGTGTTATCCATATTCTGTCTGATTGTCCAAATTTTAAACATATTCGTCGTATGTAAAACTTCATGAGTTAGCTACCAAACAGTAGTTAATTGTTTTCAAGGCAGAAGTTTTATTTGCAACTAAAATCGCAGTAGCTCAACCTACGCTGTCGTGCTGAGCGTAAAAGCTGCATCTGCATCTGAGCTCAAAATGAGAACCTGCTATTTAAAGTTTTAGGCCGCCATACATTTGATTCAGAATATACTTTTTAAGTTTTTTTTTTCTTGAGCAATCACATTGCTTATTGTTCTCACTTGACTGTTTTGAATTCCTATGATTTTATTTCCCCCCCCCCCCCCCCGCCTCCCTCTGCAGCACCACCGTCGGCCGTCCGCCTCACGATGCTGCTCCTCTAGCGAAAACCGTCTCCAGGTTGAGTCACTTACTTGCCTACACTCGCACACACACCTACACACACACATACACATACACACCCGCATACATACAGACACCTACACAAACACAAACACACACCTACACCTACACCTACACACAACTTACCCACACGTACACAACCCCCCCCCCCACACAAACACACACACCAGCTACTACCCACACAAACACACATACCCCCCACACACAAACACACATGCCTACACACATACACATACCCCACACACACAAATGCACACGTCTACATACACACACTCGTGATTGCGAAAAACATAATTTGAATTCAAGATGTCAAAATTCAAATTATTATTTTTTTTAATACTTTCCATTCGCAAATGATCATAAAACATTGCACATAGGTAAATTGCCATTATAAAGCACCACCTGGTTACCGTAACTCAATTTTGATAAAAAGGGCAGATACGACTTTTGTGCTTAGCACGGCAGCATAGCAGTAGCAAGATATTTGGATGTTACCGTTTCCATTGATACGGTATTTCATATTGAAAATAATTACCTGAATTTAAACGGTGTTGTTAGAAATGGATCGTAAGTGTTTATTTCAAAACTATTACGCAACAGCATTTATTTTTAAAAAGAGAAAAATGCTCTCAAAAATTTACGGAACACAAATAAATTTTATATAAATGGGAATCTCTGTAAAGCGGGTAAAGACAACATAGCTTTATTGAATTTCTATTGCAACGAATTTCAAAAAAGAAAATCCTATAAAATTGAATATTATTTCTTACGCTGCAAACTGATTACGGTGCCTTTTTTTCCTCATGAAAGAGGCATTGAAATCTAAATGCAAAACTTTTACGTTTCAAATAATATGAAAACATCGCCGTTCAGTGTTTGAAATATAAATTATTACCATTGCAAGAAATATTTTATGCTCTCTGATATTGCATGTACTGTTTGAAAAAAAAAATTGTTGATTTTCATACATTACTCCTTTGAAAACACATATTCTAAATACTTTTCTTCTTTTCAGGCTGATGTAGAAGAATAGAACAGCCTTCAACGCACGCAGTAAGTCCCGATTTTCTCTGTATACATCAAATTGAGTTTTCGAATTTTGTGTTATTTTTCTGCGTTTTCATCTTCTTTCGATTTGATTTCAATAGTGTTAGTGCGATACATATTTCTTGAGTTCTGTTATCCCTTTTATTTGATTCCAACTGCTATACAATGTCGTGCGTAACATCCCCAGTGAATTCGGCTTTTCTGAATGCAGCTACGTTAGAATTCGATGTTTTTTGTGTTACGTGAATTGCATGTTTCAAAAATGTGCCCTTCCGTTTTGGATAGCGTTTTGTTGTTAAACTTATATTTTCTCGAATTGCTAGTTGTGCCCTCTGGAATTTCGTTTCTCCCAATTTGTGCCCGGATTGTTTCAATGTCCTTGTTTTCATTTTTGAGTTTGGAAATTGGGTAAAAGTATATTTCTGTAAATTTGTGTAATACCCTTTTTTTGACCTGACTTGTTAAAATAAATTTGGTTTATATACAATCAAATTTTTATAGTAACAAATTTCTCATTCATCTATTGTGAACTGTGACGTGGAATTAAGCTCTTTAATGTGTATTTCAAGTTTGTTCACGTAATATTATTATATACTAGCTGCGTCGCCCTGCTTTGCACGAACTACCTCGAAACTAAAGATTATGTCAAGTGACGCGTGTTCAACAATCAAGCTCGAACAAAAAGAAAAAAAATCAATAGAATTCTGCGGCAGATTGCGAAAAAATAAACAAAAAGTAAACATTTTAAATCCCCCGATTACGCGAAAAACCTTTAAAACAAAAGCCAGAATTTTATTTCTTCATATGCGAGAAAAAAATGGCAACAGATTTTTCATCTCAATGATTTTCTTCACGCTACAAATTTTATAAAAGCATTGTTACGGAAAGTTGAGATGAAGCTCTGAATAATAATTTCTATGGAGGAAAGCCTTCGAAAAATAGGGATTTTATAACGAAATCTAAGCATCATATAATAAATTGAGTTTTAATTGATATCTCTGCTAATTATTATCGAAGGATTATGTTACATAGCCAAACATAAAGACGGGAAAACTACGAACCTATCGATACCTGGTTCAATGTTCAGTTTACTGGCGTTCGGGAGAAGTAACTCGGACATAGATAGGTACATGCATAGATAATCTCAGATTTTAATTTTATAAGATACTAAGCGCCTAAATCGGTTACAAAATGCCTTGAACATAGTACTCTATGTATATATCTAAGAACATCAGAGATTCCCTCCGCTCCTTTTAAAACTAAATTTCAGAGGAACAGAACGAAACTTATTTGCATTGCATTCGAATTTCACTGCGAAGCAGATGTATCCAAAAAACGAATTTTTTAAATGTTTTGTTTCGTTCCTTTCTAATTTTAAGCATAATTTTCTTTTAAATTTCAAAAGTTAAGTCAAACGCAGTCCCAAGCTTTAGATTTTCATAACAATCAGATGATCTTACTTTTTTTTTTACGTGGGGTGAAATTTTTTAGAACTTTTCAATTTGATTAAAAACCTGCAAATAACGTTTAAATGGTGAACAAATCGGAATTTGTTTCAAATGTTAGCAACAGTTTTGGGGTCATTTTTGCTCTGAAGAGGAGGAGGCTTTTTTTTTAAACTTTTGGTTCTTTCATCCCATTTTTCGCTATTTAAAACATTATCTTCTTCAATCTGATATGTTTTTGGTGCACTTTCGATCACTAGTTCCGACTTATATTCAATAGTTTTCCTTTTTGGCCATTTTGGCTCACATTTCTTTTTTTATCATCAGTCTTAAAATTTGGCAAACAATTTGTCACTAACGGAGCTGTGCCGCTGCCTGACGCATGCGCAAATAGGCGGGAGGTCTCGACTGAGGAGAACGGACAGTGTGCTGATGGTATGCAGAAGGTAAAGTGCAGCAATGAGTTTTGGAGATGTTTGAAGAAAAGCGTTTTTTTTTTTTTTTGTTTTTTTTTTTGTGGATTCAATACTAACAATGGGGAGAGTTTGGAATTAGACGCTTATTGCGCTTTTTTTTTTCTTCTTCTTCTTCTTCAGCGGAAACAAATGAACAAGTTTGTTCAACAAAGTTAAAATACGAATAGATAACTAAAATGCAAAAAAAAAAACAGAAATTTGTTGTCATTGCCCTTTACCCACCCACAGCAGTATGAAACTGCAAAACGAACCATTCAATGATTTTTCGCCAACCAGCGCTGCTGTTTATGCAGCTGTCACCGTTATTCTTCCCGGAATTCTAAAAACCAGATCGAATAAAGCATTCTTCTCTTTATCACCGGGACCTAATTTTGAGAAGGAGTGGATCTTTTCTATTAGGAGATCTTCTCTTTCCCCCTAATTAGTTTGCTGGCGAAATTAGAGCTTGTTAACGGCTTCTCCTAATTAAATCAAATTAGGCGCGATTTACGGCTATTGAGGGGGTCTTTTCCATTCGGCAAGGCGAGCACGTTCCGACACGTTGCCAAAAACACATTGGGCAGCATGAAAAAAAGGAGCAAAAGGCTGTAAAAAGATTCCATACTCTCTCTGCTTTTCTGTATGACGTAAGCCGTTGTTTGAATACAAAGTAGACTTGAAGTTAGAAGTTTCACGTTTGATTAAATTGCCGGTTTAAATTTTGCTTTATTTTTTCCGTACTAACCCGCAAACATTCTGGTATATTTAATCTGACGCACGAAAAAACCTTGTTCTAGTATACCACTCCTCATTAGCACAGGCTTTTTATAAGTTTTTATAATTAAACTTTCTGCAGATTATTGTTAATGAGGTCATGTTTTTTAATAGGTTCATATTTTTCCACACGAAACTTCCAGTTTGCATTTTAACGTAGTTTAATGATTGTAGAAACCATTCTGATGAGTTTGTATTTTGAACGTTCTTAAAATTAGTAATTAAATTTAATGCCCAAAAAAGTGAGGTTAACCAGCATGCTGGAAAATTCGGGGTTCATTAAAATTTAGAAAAAAACGAGCTGATGTTGTGCATCACATGACTTCCTTTTACACCAACTTAATGTTATTTCCCCATTATTGGGAATTTTAATGTGATTCAATAGTTAACTCTCTAAATATCACAAACAGTGGCTAAATTAAAACCAGATTTTTAAAAAATAAATAAACATTTTTGAAAACAATCGCCAAATTTTTCGCCAAGTTGGCGACAAAATTTGGCGACCAAAAGACTGGCGATATATCGCCAAGTGCCCGCCAAATTATAACACCACTTGAATTTGCATCGAAATTAACAATGATTCCCCCCCCCCCCCCCAAAAAAAAAGGGGCGAATGTCCCCTTTAGAAACACCCGATTGCAACCAAAAGGGAAGGTGCACAACTAGACCCCGCTAGAAGTGTACGTACCAAATTTCAACTTTCTAGGACATACCGTTCTTGAGTTATGCGACATACATACGTACATACGGACGTCACGAGAAACCTCGTTGTAATTAATTCGGGGATTGTCAAAATGGATATTTCGGGGATCTATACTTTCTTAGGCACTTATCCACGTGTGGTCGGGTTGAAAAAAAATCAACATTCATTCAGGGGTGAGCAAAATGGAAATTAAGGCCCATTTTTTGAGTGGAATTTTTTTCGCGAATACAATACTTCATTTTTTGTAAAAGGAAGTAAAAAGGAATACATTATTTTTCCCCTTACAGTTTCAATCACAGAGCAAACCGCAATAGGTCAAAAATCGATAAGAAAACCGAATTCACTAAATCCTCATTCGTCAACCTGCATCGTATTCTGCAATCACACTTTGAGTACAACTTGTCTGGGAAAAAGTCCCGAATAAATTGATTGTAATTTTTTTTTTGCAGTGTGATCTATCAAGTGAAAGAAGTGTCGATAGTGTACATGGTCGATTAATTTGAAGGAAAGTAACGAGGAAAAACGCTCTGGATGCTGATAAAGGCTATAATGAAAATTAGTCGTTTCACTGACACAAAATTAAAGGAATAATTTTTTTATTTTTTTAAGACTGAAAAATTTGTTCGTTTTGTCAACAAAAATATTTTGACAAAAACCGAGATAAAATTAATGTTCGATTGTTATGATTGTCGGTCATTTGAAAAATAAAATAGTTGTATGCCTATATAAAATTACTGTAATTGTCATTTATTTATAATATTTAAAAAATATGTTTTTTAATTCATTTTAGGAAGGCAAATTTATTTTTTATCCAATTGCTGAATTAAATTCTTAATGTTATTGCAAAATATTTTAATTTTAGGACTAGAAATGTTGGATTCGGTTTAATTAAGTTTTTTATAAAATTATTCGCAATCAGTTGATTCTTTCTAATCAGAACAATAAAAGTAGTATTATTAATTAATATTTTACCCAAATTAAACCATTGATAAATATTAATGTGATAACATATAGAATTCATGTTTTATACTTCCTTTTAAATAGTAAAGGAAGAATTGTAATCGCGAAAAAAAATTTCACTCAAAAATCGGCCTTAATTTCTATTTTTCTTGTGCCCAAATGAATATTAATTTTTTTTTCAACCCGACCACACGTAGATACAGTGGTGGACAAAATGAAGAGATTGAAGGCATTTTTCCGAATATCTCGAGAAATGCTGGATAAAAATTATGAAATTTGGTATGGATATAACTTAGAGGATGACAATAATGTGTGCAAAGCAAAAATTTAAATGCCATCCATTGGCAAGAGTTATTGCCAATGTGGACTGAACTTCAGGATGAAAGATGGCAATGAAAGTGTTGCTTGTATGGTGAGTAGCCGCTTCTAGTATGGTGTGTGGTAACCTCTGACAGATAGACAGCATGCTCAACGAGTATGCATGCTGTTAACAAGAGAGTAAAAGAGTTGTTGTGGAAAATCCTTCCACTCTTCCACCAGAGAAGTTTTTAACTCCTGAATGGTTCTGAGTGGGGGTTGGCGTATTGCAATAGCCCTCCCAAGAGCATCCCAAGCATGTTCAATGGGGTTATGGACAGGCGATTTGGCTGGCCAATCCATTCGATGAATATCTTCGATTTCCAGATACTCCTCAACCAGGACAGTCGTATGTGGTAGGGCATTGTGCGTCCATAAAAACAAATTCCGGGTCAACAGCACCCCTGAAAAGACGCACATAGGGTTGTAGGATCTCCTGCCTGCACCTCTAGGCATTCATGGACCCAGTGTCAATCACATGCAGTGGTGTGCGGGTATTTTGCATGCTCCCTGTCCAAACCATCGCTCCTCCACTAGCATAATGGCCCCTTTCCATGATGTTACTGGAATGGTATCGGGTCCCAGGTTTCCTAAATATGAATATTAACCGAGAATCAGGTTGTAGACTGAATATGGACTCATCTGAAATTAACAGTCGCCCTTTGGAGCTGTGTCCAGTGTTGGTGCTGTCTGCACCACTGCACACGCTCTCTTTTGTGGGAGTGAGTGAGTGGGATGCAAGTGACGGGCTTCCTGGCATACAACCTTCTTTCTCCAATCCTATTCGTAACTTTCTTCCTTGAAATTAATGTTCCTGTAGCAGCAGCGAGGTCCCTAGACAGTTGTGTTGCTGTTGACGCCTTTTAGCACTTGGCTGTAAGTAATAAATACTGGTCTTTATCGGGCGTTGTTGTTCTCAAACGACTTTGTCCCGGTCTTCTGGACACTGTCCCGCTGTTTTTAAACTGACTTCACAAATTCTAAACGCCGCTTAGAGTTACACCCAGTTCCCTAGCAACCTGAGCTTATCACAGTCCTGCCTCAAGTCTATCCTTTTTTCTCCACCTCAAATCTTCGTCTAAACAATGATGTTCACTCATTTCAGCTAAAAACCAACAGAAAACAACAATATTATTCAAGAAACACAATACAAATCGCTACTGTGTTGCAGAGTGTTATGAGCTAAGCAACTGGCCGCAGACTTATACCTCCTGCTGCCTTAGCAACGCTCACAAGAACACGTAAACTCATCTCAGCGACACCAGCAGCGCCATAGTGTCATTATATGGCAACCAACTGTCCAGGCTTTATGTGATATTTTCCGAGAAATGTGTGAAAATGCCTTCCATCTCTTAATTTTGTCCATCAGTATATATGCCTAAGAACGTATATATTCCCGAAATATCCATTTTGACGATCCTCGAATTAATTACAACGAGTTTTCTCGTGACGTCCGTATGTACGTATGTATGTGTGTATGTGCATATGTGCCTCGTATAATCAAAAATGGTATGTGCTAGAAAGTTGAAATTTTGTACGTAGACTCCTAGTGGGGTCTAGTTGTGCACCTCCCCTTTTGGTTGCATTCGTATGTTCCAAAGGGGGTTTCGTACACCTTTTCCGGGGGAAATCATTGTTAATTTCATTGCAAACTCAAGTGGTGTTATAATTTGGCAAACACTCGGCGATATATCGCCAAGCTTTTGGTTGCCAAGTTTTATCACCAACTTAGCAACTTTGGCGGCTTTTTTTTTTTTTTTTAATCTGGTTTTAATTTGACCATATTTAACCATTGAATCACATTAAATTAGCCAATATTGGGAAATTTTATCTGTATAAAACGTTTTCTTTGCTTCAGTTCGCAACAAACTTTGGGTGAAAATATTTAAAGTGTTTATTTGCTTACTCCGAGGCACTATTATCATTAAATTGGAGTAAAAGGAAGTCATATAATGCACACATCAGCCCGTTTTTTGAAGTTGAACATATATTTATTTCATTGAATTTATTGGGATTTTTTCTAACTTCATTCTTTACCGGGAAAAAACGAGTTTAATTTCGTTTTGTCGTCAGAAAGAACCAGGCAAAGGTTTTTGAAAACCTGCTGTATCCGAATTTCGCAACATGCTGGCTGATGCGAGGTAATACGGTATTTTTGAATGCGTTCGAAAACTTTATTACAACAAAAAATCTTCTGTTGTTTTTATTTGTAATATGTACGATTGCATTTTTTTCTTCCGACTGCAATTATTTCTAGCAATAAATCATCTAAATTATACAAATTGTTTGTTTTATGCTTTGAAATATTTTGATCTTCTTATATTCAAAGATTTTCCAGCAGGAAATTGGATATGGTTGATTTGCCTCGCAAAAAAAAATAATTCATTTCAATTGAGGAATCAAATTATAAAATTGATTTACCCACTACATAAGTATTTCCCCTCACTGGCAGCATTTGACTAAAAGTCGAGTCGTCTGTAATTCGATTTATCTTTCTTCCCGCCACAATTACAGTTAATATACTTTACGGTTAATGAATTAAATTTCACGTTCGAACGATCACTTAAATTTTAATCAAGAGTCTAATGGAGAAATGTCATTGTGTATTCCAACCAAGCAAATAGCTTTGAATTCCTCTTCTTTTTTTTTTTATTATTAGTTTCTTTTCGAATTTTTCTGTTTTTAAAGTATTGGGTTTTGAAAAATCAATAAATAATTTATAATTTTTGTTTAACTTGAGGGTTTTTTTTTTTCCACAACTATATTTGCAATTCATTTTACTTCCTTTTACAAAAAATGAAGTATTGTATTCGCGAAAAAATGTTCACTCAAAATTCGTCCTTAATTTCCATTTTGCTCAAACCTGAATTAATGTTGAGTTTTGTTTTCAACCCAACCACACGCGAATAAGTGCCTTAGAACGTATAGACAAACGAAATATCCATTTTGATATTCCTCGAGTTAATTACAACGACGTTCCTCGCGACTTCCGTATGTACGTATGTATGTGTGTGCGGATGTGCGTATGTACGTATGCATGTAGCATAACTCAAGAACGGTATGTCCTAGAAAGTTGAAATTTGGTGCGTAGACTCCTAGTGGGGTTAGTTGTGCACCTCTCTTTTTGGTTGCATTCGAATGTTCCATAGGGGGTCTTTTACACCTTTTTGGGTTGAAATCAATGTTAATTTCCATGCAAACTCAAGTGGTGTTATAATTTATGCAAACACTTGGCAATGCATCGCCAAGCTTTTGGTCACCAAGCTTTGTCGCCAACTTGGCGACAAATTTGTCAATTTTCATTTTTTTTTTTTTTTTTTTTTTGAGCAGTCACGATTGCTTATTGTTCTCACTTGACCGTTTTTGGCGTCCGTGCCTTTTTCAGCTTGGACCCGGCCTGCAGCACCACCGTCCACCGGCGGCGGCGCGGCTGGTCCTGAGCACTGTCCACTGGAATCCACTTTTGCTGGGCGGTGGCGTCCATGTCCCACACACACGAACGCCTACACACACACACGAACGCCTACACACACACACGAACGCCTACACACACACACGAACGCCTACAAACACACACACGAACGCCTACACACACACACGAACGCCTACACACACACACGAACGCCTACACACACACACGAACGCCTACACACACACACGAACGCCTACACACACACACGAACGCTTACACACACACGAACGCCTACACACACACACGAACGCCTACACAGACACACACACGAACGCCTACACACACACACACGAACGCCTACACACACACACGAACGCCTACACACACACACGAACGCCTACACACACACACGAACGCCTACACACACACACGAACGCCTACACAGACACACACACGAACGCCTACACACACACACACACACACGAACACCTACACGCACACGCACGTACACAACACTCACTCACACACATGCATACATACACTTACGCACCCACAAACATGCGCCTACACAAACACACACGCTCGTGATTGCGAAAAACATAATTTGAATTCAAGATGCCAAAAATTCAAATTAATTTTTTTTTAATCTGGTTTCAATTTGGTCATTGTTGGTGATATTTAGAGAGTTAAATATTGAATCACATTAAAAATGCCAATAATGGGGAAATAACTTTTAATTGGTGTAAAAGGAAGTCATGTGATCCACACATCAGCTCGTTTAATGAGAAGATTGATGATATTGAATTAATATATAATTACCATTCATAATTGTGTTCGTCTCCGTATAACAATGTTCATTTGGTAATAATACAAAATTAGTAACGGTACACAGTTCAAAACGAATGACAGGCCTTGGTTTCACTAACTTTGCATCAAAATGTAATTTATATTGATACAGATATATTTCTTTTACCTTTTGGTCAAAATATTAAAAAAAAATTAATTTGAATTCTGAAATTTTGAATTTAAATTATGTTTTTCGCAATCACGAACTGAGACAGGACCCTACTCATTGGAGTTATTGTTTCTAGAAACGGCTCCTGCCCCCCCCCCCCCCCAAGTTTGCCTCTCCTCCTGGGCGGTTACTTGTGCATAGTTGTGTGTGTGCGTAGACCTGTGTGTATGCACGTAGGTGTGAGTGAGTGTATGTGTGTGAAGTCTTGTGTGTGTATGTGTGTGAACGTACGTGTGTGTGTGTGTAGGATATGGACGCCTCCGACCAGGAGAAGCGGATAGCTCAAAACCGGAGCAGCCGCGCCGTGCCGCCAGCAGAGGACGGCGGGCGGTGGTGCTGAAAATGCTTCTGGTCCAAGTTGAAAAAGGCACGGACACCAAAAACGGTCAAATGAGAACAATAAGCAATCGTGATTGCTCAATAATATCCAATAGAAACACGAGTATCCGATTCTTTTCCAGAACCTCATTTAACCGATGTCAGTTTACTTAAACTTTATTTTGTTTTATTTTTTTAAAGTTTAGTTTTTGTTTGGAACACTGATTTTTTAAGTGCTATTAAATTCAAAAGCAATCGAGTCTGAAAGTATTTGGCAAGTAAAGCCTCCGTTCCAATTTTCTACCTCTATTTTAAAATGCTATAGTATTTAGATAAAAAGGCAATCCCAAAATGTACAATGTTACTATTTCATCTTTAAAAATTTAATACATTTTATCCGAAAAAAAGGGAAATAATCGAGTTAACGTCCTTGTTATAGAAGATGTTTCCCATTGCTAAATTTGTTTACGAAATTTCGGCATTCAACTTATACCATGTTTAAAAAGTCAAACTATGTGCGACGCTTATGGTTACAAAATGGAAGTAGAGATAAATGTAGTAAAAAGAAATGCAACGATTGGTTAAATTTATTACGTCTCAAGCCGTTCTCCAGTAAACTCATTTTTTTCATGCTCTTCCTTTCTTATCGGTTTCTTTCTGCGTGTAATGCGCTATCAGCTTCAACTCGAAAGTTTTGTCATGAAAATACATTATTTTTTCCGCGGAGAAGTTTTTTATTTATTTATTTATTTATTTTGTTGTACTAATAATTCAAAGAGTTTTTCTTTCGTACCGAGCGTTTACCTGTATCAAAAATGTTTTATTTTGCTGGTATGAAAGCTATTTAAAACTCGGAACTCTTTTTTATATGATTTTAATGCGAATTCTTTTTGGGAGTTTTATTTGCTGACTACTCAACGTTGATAATAGACAATCTTGATTGTTTCTTCTGCTTAAAATTACGGTGTAAATACTTATTAGAATAGTCTAAAATATGAAGAATTCAACATTACTCTCAGGGGCGCCCGGATGTGAGGTCACTGTGACCTTCCAAAAATTTCCTAATTCTGCAAAATTTGCAGTTCTGTTCGTCAAAGTTTTCATCATTCAGCAAAATCTGGAGTTCTATTCGTCAAAATTATCATCATTCGGCAAAATTTGGAGCTCATTCGGCAAAATTTGGAGTTCTGTTCATCAAAATTATCATCATTCGGCAAAGTTTGGAGCTCATTCGGCAAAATTCTCATTCGACAAAATTGTTATTCAGCAAAATTTAGAGTTAAATTCGGAAAAATTGTCACCATTCGACAAAATCTGGAGTTCCATTCGTCAAAATTTTCATCATTCGACAAAATTTGTTGTTCAATTCCTCAAAATTGTCAGCAAAATTTGGAGCACATTCGGCAAAATCTTGGTATTCCATTCGGCAAAATTGTCATCATTCAGCAAAATTCGGTGTTCTTTTTGGAAAATTGAGAATTTTTGCCCTACCAAAAATTAAGTATGGGGAGCTCCTGATTACTTGTAGTTTTAGTTAAAGCATGGTATTCGTTAAAAAAGATTTTTTTTTGAATTGGGGGGGGGGGACATTTTAGCGACCTTCTTTGCGTACATGTGCTATGAACTGCGTGAGTTATCTGAGCAATTTTCTTAATTATTCCTCCATTTCACTGCCACTATTCCGTCTTTCATCTTAAAAGTTCTATTTTATGCTTCACACCAGCAGCGACTGAGGCGGAATGCATTTCGCTACCTTTCTGCTCTCTGCACATGCGCACTACATACTTCAATAAATTACAAAAGATTTAAATACTAACTTGGTTTTGCTGAAACAAAGGTGAAAACATGTGTAATAATTTTTGTTCATTATGTAGTGTGTAATCGTGGTAAAACACAAGTATTACAAATTTTGAAGAATGTATATTCTTTAAAAACGTTGGTTTAGCTTTTATTTTCATAATAGCATTACCCATTTCATCAGCCTTTTATTATTTAAACCCGTAAGTAGAATTCCTTAAAAATACGACTTTTTAACCTCTGAACAAACTTCTGAAAATTTACAACCTCTGAGAGAGCTATTTCCCTATTGTTGAGGATAAGAATGCCAAATGGAACCTTGAAAATATTTCTTAACTGAAACAATACTACTCTTTTTGCAACAGATTCTACGTAGGTGTTTCGTTCCCGGGATACCGGGAAGTTTTTAAGTTATTCCACCGTTTAAATTCCTGGGAATTCTCTGAAGCAAACGTGCAGACTTGAAAGAAATAAGTATAGTTTAATAGAATTCCGAAGACAGAATTAGAGTTATTTATAGAATTCAATGCTTCATATAAATAAAAAATCTTATGGAGATATGTGGGAGCGAATGCTTACACTCGCAGCGAACTTTTGTAGGATTTGTGTGGACAATTGACAGCTTGGTTGACTTGCTTACTTGTAGCGATGCGAAAATTTTCATTATTTAAAACTCAAATCTCAAATCAGAGGTTGAAAAGTAATTCTGAATTCGTCTATATATTTTAAACTGCTTATGACTAGTAGCGAAGCTGTGTCCTATTTGTTTGTTTGCGAGACATAAAATGTCGCATGACATTATTTTATGTGGTAGAATCGTAATAGTAATCAGAGATATTTCTCACGCGCCGTATTATTTATACATTTTGGAAATCGGAAATACGCCTCAAAATTTTTTGTCAGGCTTATTTTTGCTCTATAATCTTAAATAAAAATTTGGCGGTATTGAGAAATTAGGGGGAATGCAATTTCATTTTTTTTTAAGTGATACTTGTTATGGATACTGCATAGCCATGTCATTACCTGTTAATGGTTTGTTTTTGTTTACGTTTTACACACATAAAAATTAATTGACCGATTATAAGAAAATTCATAAAGCCTTACTTGCTCGCTTAGTTTAATATTCTAGTGATAGCACAACGATTTGAATCACGAACCCATAGGCAGTGAGACAAGTACTATCTTACTAGTGTATAGCACGCAAAGAGGGAAACATTTAAAAACCAAAAATTAGCTTTAAAACCCAATAAAACCTATTCAAACGCCATCTGTATATTTTAATACTTCGTTATAGATTTTGGAGAAAAATTGCATTTCTTCGGAACACTTGTGATGTATATTCATCGATGAAACTATTTTCATCATCATCATTTTTTCTTTGCACTCAAAATGTAACATCCGGCCTCTATGTTTTTCTAAACATATTTACGCTTCGTGGAGATCTATAGCTCTTTCTCGAATCACTGTCAGGTGGCGCTGCTTCCATTAGAATGCACCACTAGAGGAAATTTTATAAATGAGTAATAGTTGTTAAATATTCATAAAGAAGGATGGTAAGATTTAATAGATACTCATCAGTCAGTTAAAGTTAAGGAGAAAAGCTCAGAAACGCTAAGAACGTAATTAAAAATCAAAGTACTAGGAATCGAATTGTTTGTTAAAACGAATCTTTCCGTAATTAAAGAGCTTAGAAGTTGCTTTTAATGAAAACATTAGTGCAGTTTAACAATCTGTAGATTTATCTCTTGCTCAGATTTAATCTTTTAAGCAATTTTTGTTTCAATTTAAAGCAGCCACCGTTTAATGTTTATTCTTGTGGGAAGTTTTGTTAAAACATTTTATAAAAAGGTTATTCACCTCTATATCAGTCAGACTGAGTGGCTATGAGTTTATTTTTCTGTTTCTTTGAACGTTACGTAATTCTTCACCCACTCATCGAATCAAACAAAATACATTCTAAAGTCAATTATTTCGTGTACAAAATTATGGCATTATTCCAGAAAAAGAACTCAAACTAGTTTTGTTAAGAAATTTTATTAATTAGTGCGATTGAAATAAAAATTATTGGCTTTCTTTTCTTCTCTCCTCCCCCCCCCCTTCCTTTCCTATTGCTAAGTCTTTAAAATGAAAAACGAACTACCTAACTCCGGGTGCATTTTCTTGCAGATGTAATTTTAAAAAATACATTAAAAAGCAATACATAAACGTTAAGCGGCGTTTCGTTTCGTTTTTTTTTTCCTTTATTTATTATTATTATTTTTTTTAACCTCGGTTTGAAACAAAAGTGCTTATACACTTATAAGTGTCTACCATTTTACTTACTTCATAAAAAATGCGAAAGCTTTTAAACCGGCAATTAATTTATCGTTGATAAATATTCTTACAATTTAATAAATTTCATTCTGCAAAGAATAATTGGATGAAATCAAGATCGTAGCAAGGGTTTAAAAAAGAATAAAACTGCAGTCGCTAAGAGCAAGAATTTCCAAACTTTAAAGTATAGCAACCCACATATTAGAAGCCCAAACTATATTACCCATTTCATGTATGGCGCATTCTTTTTCTTTCTTTTTTTTTTTTCTAATACTTTTAAAAAGCTACATCAGCTCATAGATATGCTTATCTTTTCGTTTCATTTCTCTTTTTCTCATTTGTTAAAAAGTCCCATTTGAAAACCGCTCCAATGAACTGTGCTTGCCAAAAGGAGTTTTTACTGGTTATTCTAACTTACTGGTTCTGAACTTCTAGGAAATAAGAAAATATTATCAAGTAGTTTTCATATTTAAAATTTTAAAATTTGTCAAAAAAAAATTGGTGGCTCTATAACAGCGTTTCTTAATTTCTTTGATCTGTGGAATCCTTTTTAAATCCTTTTATTTTTTTTTCGCGGAACCCCTAGTCTATCTTTAGTAGCACAATAGTTTGAATGCAGCATTAAACAACGGCTTACTAGCAATAAGAACGAAACATGTTCCAAATAATGCTTATTGTAACATTTCAATAACACATTTTTTAAATTCAATGTCATTTTGATAAAAATATCGTTTTCTTGTACTTATACTAACATAGTCACAGGACACGACTGTCACATCGACAATGCAATTGAGTTTGCAATGTAAAATTCATTTTGATGTTTTCTCTGCTGCTTATTCGGAAAATACCGATTTGATACTTCACTGATTCCAATCAAATTTTTAAGTGAGCATTTTTATTTAGATAAAAAGAATGCGGAACACTTCAGCGACCTTCGTGGAACCCTGGGGCTCCGCGGAGCACAATTTAAGAAACGCTGCTCTCTAAGTTTTAATTTGAAGTCAGTGAGAAGCAAAGGGATGTAAGTGACAAAATTGAAAATTCGCAGATAACCAGTACAAATCATAAGAGAACCTCTCCTCTGCTTTGGAGCAAGAGATAGTAGGATTAGCACTGATAGGTATTGCTTACAGCATAATTAAAGAAAAGAAATGGCAATAATAGTCGAGGATCTGAAATTTAAACGCGATTTACTCGAAACTTTAAAACGTTCACTTACATCCCTTTGCTTCTCACTGCCTCAATTGTATAGTTGCAAAACAGTTAACTGCGTAGAAAACTATGAAAATATTTCATAAAAGTGTCATGAGTCAATAAAATCGACGCACTACCCAGCAGCAGTTATCTCTAACCGTACCCCCTAATTTCCCTACCTCAGAAAACACTTAATAACAAATCTTTATCTTTACCTTTACTAATAATAAAGCTCAAAGTCTCTCTGTCAGGATGTCTAGATGATGTATGGATGTTTGGATCTCTGTGACGCGCATAGCGGCTAGACCGTTCATCCGATTTCCATAAAATTTCGCACAAAGTTAGTTTGTAGCATGGTGGTGTGCACCTCGAAGCAATTTTTTGAAAATTCGATTTTGTTCTTTTTCTATTTCAATTTTAAGAACATTTTCCGAAGCAAAATTATCATAAGATGGACGAGTAAATTACGAAATTATCATGACGTGGAATGGGGAGAGCGAGATGAATATACGCCAATTGGCGAGAAATTTATCATCAATTATTTGTAAATATACAGGCGAACCAAATGACCTTTTAATTTTCTACTACGGGCAAAGCCGTGCGAGTACTACTTGTTAATAATAAAGCTGAAAGTATTTTTGTCTGGTTACGTGTGACGCGCATAGCGCCTAGATCGTTCTGCCGGTTTTCATGAAATTTGGCATAAAAATTCGTTTGTAATGTGTGGGGGTGTGCAACTCGAAGCGATTTTTTCGAAAATTCGATTTTTTTCTTTTTCTAATCCAATTTTTAAGAACATTTTACCGAACAAATCATCATGACATGGACAAGCACAAAACCATAACGTGGACGAGCAAACTACCATAACATGGACGAGCAAATGAACATAGCAAATTGGCGAGAAATTCATCACCCATTATTTGTAAATATACAGGCAAACCAAATGACCTTTTAATTTTTCTTCTGCGGGCAAAGCCATGCTGGTACCGCTAGTGGAATTATAAACTTGATTCTTAGATTTCCTAGCTGCTCTATCTACTTTTTAGATGTTCGCCTACAAGTCTACTTAAAACCAATACTAATGGTAATGATTTTAGAGGGAAATCTTATCAGCAGTTTTTCCCCTGACACCCATGCGCAATGAGCATAAGCAAAAAGCTCACTAATGTTTGACTTATTTCAAGTTTCTAAAACTAAAATAAAAATATTACTATGATCTCAATACATGTTTCCAAGAAAGAAGAACCTGTGCGTCTTTTTTCATCTACCCCTACTTTATCCCATGTGCTCACTTTCCCCTACTTGACGTTTTGTATAAAGTTTGAGCTTTTAGTGTAATTAAGAAGAGTTTGACACAGTTTCAGAAATTTCAACAATATTTTTATGGTTACATGAGCACTTCTGCCAGCTACGCGAGAAGCAGGTGGTGATCGCGCGCCATGTGTTGCTGTTGAAGGAATAGTCGTTTCGCCCCTCCTTCTTAATTTGAGTGGCCAAATACATGATAATTTATGGCATATATATCACCACATGATTAATTGGAAGCGTTGTCGAAAATATTTCCGCGTAGGTTGAATCCGTATAAATTATTAACTGTTGAAAGAATTTTTCTTTTTCTTTCACCCCAGCATGTATGCTTACCCTTACAACCTGTCCGTAGGTTTGAATGATTGAACTGTTTTAAAGTGCCCACTGCTCAAGAAATTTCTTCGTTATTTGAATAATTTCGTGATTCCCCCCCCCCCCCCAGAAGTGAAGCGGATTTAGAAATCTTCATTACCACACCTCGCTTGTCATGTCTTCAGATTAATATAATACATAAAATTCTATTACTGTTGCTATTCTCTGAAAAGTAGGAGGACTCCACCAAACTAATGATAGTCAAACCTCAAGCGATGCCTTAGGGTAAATCTCTTTCTTATTCTTGAACAATTCTTTCAGTCTTTATTGCAATGTGCGTCTGATTTTTTCGCCCCATTTAGTATTTTTATTTAAAATATTATTTTTGCAAACTGTTATGGGCCCCACAGTTGTTATAGCTCCGTGCTCTGGAGAAATTAAGATTCTGTATCTTTCAAAACTAAAAATTTTACTAGATCTAGTTTGTCTGACAAAACAATAAGACAAGTTCGTATTAAAACCCGCTTTTTCTTGTTTGCTGGAAGGTTCTTTTATGCAATATTTAAAATTCATTTTGTACTTTGTCTAAGTAACTTTAGTCCCTAAAGAGTAAGGCATGATAAAATAGTGACCTTTATGAACAGAAAAAAAACATTAATGTTGAGTTCTTAAAAGTAATAATTAGTTTTTAAGAAAGTCGGTAACTATTTTCATTGCTTAAGTTGTGAAGACTTGATAGAAACCTTAAAAGAAATCAGTGACGAAATTTGTTTTCCAATCAGACGAGGTCTTCAACCTGGGTTCTGTGGAATCCTAAGATTCCCTGAAACTTTGATGGGTTTCTACAAAAAGATCAATATTTGCTTAATCAAAATTTAGTTTTTTTTTTTTTCAAAATTTTTAAGCTGTGGTTTGCTTGTAAAAATAAATGAAAATAAATATTTTACAAACTAAATCTTTCGTGAAAGTTATGCTTTTCAAATTTATTAAAGAAGACTCATTAGTACACATAATGGGGTTATTTCCTTTAGTCAAAAGTATTACTTTTCGTCACTGAAATTGATAGAATAAGCAAAAAAAAAACATGGAGCGAGAAAAAAACTTTAACTTTCCCAACGTTTCATTTTTAATTATTTTTTTAAATGTCCGATTTTTCAAACAAGGCGTGATCTTTATGACGTCACAAGAGATGCATTTTGGCGCAAAAACAGCTGGCGCACTGAATGTTTACGCTTAGTCTCTACAGCGTTTCCAGGTTATGATGATTCAGAAGCGAATTAAATATTGCGCTCTTCGCTTGCTATCAACCATATCGTTGCCAAACCATGTGAGTGAAAAAGCGAATTAAATATTTCGTTCTGAGCTAATGGCATCAGTGAATGGCATTTCATCACTTGTGATGTTATGTGCAAACGAGCTAATGTGTGCATCACATGACGTCCTTTTACACCAATTTAATATTATTTCCCTATTATTGCAATTTTAATGGGATTCTCTCTCTAACTCTTTAAATATCACAAACAATGGCCACATTAAAACCAGATTTTTTTTTTAAAAATCGTCAAATTTGTCGCCAAGTTGGCGATAAAACTTGGCGACCAAAAGACTGGCGATATATTGCCAAGTGTCCGCCAAATTATAACACTACTTGAGTTTGCGTCGAAATTAACAATGATTTCCCCCCCCCCCAAAAAGGTGCAAAAGACCCCTTTAGAAACACCCGAATGCAACCAAAAGTATGTAAAGATTTAAGTATTTTTTAAAAAATATTAAACTTAAGCAAATTATTTTAACGAGCTGATGTGTGCATCACATGACTTCCTTTTACTCCAATTTAATGTCATTTTCTCATTATTAGTAATTTTAATGTGATTCAATAGTTTACTCTCTAAATATCACAACAGTGGCCAAATTGAAACCAGGTTTAAAAAAATAAAACAAGTCGCCAAATTTGTCGCCAAGTTGGCGATAAAACTTGGCGACCAAAATGGCGATATATTGCCAAGTGTCCGCCAAATTATAACACTACTTGAGTTTGCTTCGAAATTAACAATGATTTCCCCCCCAAAAAGGTGCAAAAGACCCCTTTTGAAACACCCGAATGCAACCAAAAGTATGTAAAGATTTAAGTATTTTTTAAAAAATATTAAACTTAAGCAAATTATTTTAACGAGCTGATGTGTGCATCACATGACTTCCTTTTACTCCAATTTAATGTCATTTTCTCATTATTAGTAATTTTAATGTGATTCAATAGTTTACTCTCTAAATATCACAACAGTGGCCAAATTGAAACCAGGTTTAAAAAAATAAAACAAGTCGCCAAATTTGTAGCCAAGTTGGTGACAAAACTTGGCGACCAAAAGACTGGCAATATACCGCCAAGTGTGCGCCAAATTATAACACCACTAGAGTATCCATCGAAATTAACAATGATTTCCCCCCCCCCCCAAAAGAGGCAAAAGACCCCTTTAGAAACACCCGAATGGAACCAAAAGGGAAGGGGCACAACTAGACCCCACTAGGAGTCTATGTACCAAATTTCAACTTTCTAGGACATACCGTTCTTGAGATATGCGACATACATACACACATACGCAACATACATAGGTGCATACAGACGTCACAAGAAAACCCGTTGTAATTAACTCGGGAAACTTCAAAATGGATATTTCTTGCGTCTATACGTACTTAAGTACATATGTACGTGCGGTCGGGTCGAAAAAAAAAATCAACATTCATTTGGGGGTGAGCAAAATGGAATTAAGGCCGATTTTTGAGTGAAAATTTTTTTGCGAATACAATACGTCCTTTTTTGTAAAAGGAAGTAAAAAGGAAATTGAATCTGCGCACCGATTAAAATAATTTTTTTAAACATTAAACTTCGTCAAATTATTTTAAAAATGGTTGTTTTTAAGCATGCTCTTGCAGAAAAAAATACTTTTAAAATTTCGGAAGCGATCCCATTATTATAAGATGTTCTTTCAAGGAAACGGTTAGCTCAAAGGGTTCTTCATAGTGTAAAAGGTTGAATACCCCAGACAGGGGCGGGCGCCCTGAAATCAAATTTTTGGGAGGGCGGAATTTCTCAATTTGCGAAATAGAACGACGAGTTTGCCGATTTATGATAATGTTTCCAAACAGAACGGCATATTTTGCCGAAGTTTTCGAGAGGTCACGGTGACCTCCTGTCTAAGCACTCCTGACCCCAGATTTACAGAAAACATAAATAGCTGAGTCTTGAAGTTACAGTCGGATCCCGCTACAACGAGATCCGACTTACGCGAAATGGCTATAACGCTAGTTTTTCATGAGTAATGAATTTTTTATTGCTGATGCAAATTGCTCGCTTGTAACATGAATTTTTTGGAAAGGAAATGTGGAGGATTAGAATGGGCTTTGTTGACGCTAAATATTGGTTCCGTGAATGTACTTACAGTGACTTACATCTCTTTAACATCACTGAAAGCGGAATATCACACACTGTATTAGTTTAAACAACGCTTCGTTTTAGTTTATACAATTAACCCCTCTGATTCTTAACTTTTTTTTTTTTTTTTCATTGTACGTATGAACGTTGATAAAATAGAATGGCTCCCAAACGAGCTCTTCCATCTGAAGTTGGCGAAAGTAAAAATAAAAAGAGAAAGTTTCTGATAGTGCAATAAAAGGTAAAGATTCTTGATAACTTGAATAGTTAAAAAGTGCTTCGAAGGTAGCATGACAATTAGGTATGAGTTAAATCTTCGATACGTGCAATTAAAATTCGAGAAATGGAAATTTGTAAAAGTTCAGATCTTAGTTTTAATACTGAAGCTCGCAGAGTAGTGTCTTAGCAAAATACCAACATAAAGGAAATGGAAGCTGTTCTTTCATTAGGGCTTAAATGGGCCACAAATCGGAATGTTCCAATACTGCAAAAACCATCATCTTCATTATTTTAAAAATTATAATTACGTTAACGATATCTACTGTTCAGTGCTTTTATAATGCAGAATGTAAGTACCCTACTGTTTTACTTCATTTATCTCATTGATTAATTGATTTTGTGCTTCATAAGAGTAATTTATGTTTAAAAGTAACGCTTTTTCTAAAATACAGTAAAAAGTCAGTTATTTATAAAAGATACGGTAATATATAGTTGAGAAACGGTTTGAAACAATTTAAGTGGTGTTAACACATGTCTGAAATAATTGGATATGCTTATAAAAAATTTCTAAACATACGTTGTTCCACAACGCGAAATTTCGACTTGCGCGAGGGGTCTTGGAACGCATCCCTCACGTAAGTCGGGATCCGACTGTATATGAGAAAGCTATTTTTCTCGAAGATTGTGGTCAAAGGCACTCGTATGGTATAGGAAACTAAAATTTTCCCTCGTAAGGTATAGGAAAATGAAATTTTTATTTATAATAACTGGCGACTGAGAGCACAACTTTCATCTTCAGAAAACCCTGTTGATGAATACTTTTGCACAATTGTGTGATAACTTACTCCTACTGAGTTCAGATGATGAATGAATTTTCTTTGATTGTGATGAATGGGGACTCCTTAATTATGACAAACGAGTTCACAATAATGCTTACGATTAATCGATGGGATGCCTAAAACTACCTTCGATAGCTCTATTCTGAATAATGTGGCGGCGAGGTGCTATTGTCTCTTAAATTCGAAGTGCACTTTGGCGCAGGAAGTCGTTAGTTATAATTTTTCCTTCCATCTAGTCCGTCTTCATTATTTTGAAGTCGAGGGAATAATTTAGAAGAAATATGCAGGAAATATATTATAATCACTCAGCTTTTAATAGTTTAAGCTAGGTTTTAATCACTTAAATGGTCTTTTATAAAGTAGGCGATTTTTGATCTTAATATTGTGGAATGCAATTTTTTCCCCCTTCTTTTTTTTTTTTTTTTTTTTTTTTTAGAGTTTTAATTAAAAAAAAATTCAAAAATTAATTTAGGGTTATAATCATCATTATTTTTTTTTTCTAAATACATTCGTTTTTGATGAAATTTCTCTCATATTTTTGAGACATGAATTTGTTATTAAGAAACATTTCAGGGTAACAAATGAGAAATTCTCATCTTGCTTTCATGATAATATTTTTTTCTCCGAAAGTTTTACTTGTTTTACCTTCTTGTGATTCTGTATCTGCTTTTTTTTAAATTCACCTCTACGTTGTTTGAAAAAAAAAAAAAAAAATTCAACTTTGTAAAAAGTAGTCACTGAAAATATTTTTTCTGGATGTTTGTTTTCCAACTTGCAAGTAGGAAAACCTGTCTGAAATACAAAAACGTGATCAAATAGTTTAGTTGAATATAAAGTTACATTAGAATTCAGTCATGCGTTTGAAAACAGAACTCATATCAGCAAAAGTCCATTATTAATCAAATTAACTGGCGTTTTATTCAATACAGAAAAACATATACACAAAAAATCGAAGCGAAATTTCATTCAATTTTACTTATCCTTTTTAATTTTACTTATTTTATTTATTTATTTTTTCAATAAAATAAATTACTTACCCTGCTTGTATTTTTTTCTTGTTTTTTTTTATTTATTTATTTCTTTTTTTCTCAATAAAACATTTGTTGTTTAAAAGTGAGCACTTACGCACACAAAATTTAGAAATGCATTAAATGCATACTTGTTTCTTTTTGCGTAACTAATTTTAAGAATACCAGTAGCGAAATTTGGAGCAGGTTAAATATTTTTTTTTTTTTTTTTTTATTATTTCACATCAGTTTTACGAACGAAGAAATTTTGGCGTAAATCTGTCTAAGTTTGTTCTTTAACAGCTGAAATTCAAATAATGAGCTGATAGTTTTATGATTAAATTAGTTCTAGAACCTGCATCTGAAGAAATACGAAAAGAGAAAAATATTTTTTATAACTTGGTCATTAGAGTTCATAATATTCCAGTATTTTTCTTTTTTTTTTAATTTAAATCTTCTTTTGCATAAAAACGAAATGCTCATGTATACTGTATATTTTGCTTAATCTCTAATCTCCTTACTTTGAATAAAAAGTTATAGGTATAATACGTATAAAAAGTAACAAAAACGGGTGCAAAAAGTAATAAGAGGTTTATTTTCTTTTGCTTGGTGACTTTTTTTTTTTTTTTTGTCGCAGATCTTATGTTAAAGTGTTTAACTATTTTATACATATAGTATGGTGTTTAAAAAAATTCAGGCATAAGCACATCAATGTGTAAAAGAAATATAAAGCGTCTTTTAACCGTATATTTTTTATCATAACATAAAAACCTTCTGCTTGACTCTGTTCTTTAAAATTATTTCAAAAAGCGAAAATGAAATGTGCACTGTAAAAAAGTTGAAAAGTTACAATAGTTATTTTTCTTTTTGTTCTATTTCTGATAACCAATTATAATTTTAATGCATAGGGAGTATTATAATTGGAAGTCTTTGTAAAAAGTGATCATTAAAAACATTTTTATTAAGTGATATTATTCTTCGAAATAATTATACGGATAATCTCTTATTCTTAAGCAGAGAATGATATCCTTACGGATATCCTTATTTTTCGTGAAAAGTATGAGTGTAATATGCATAAAAATTAACAAAAACGGGTTTTTGAAATAAATTGGAGACTTATTTATCTTTGTCTTACAAATTAATTTTCGTAGTTGTAGATTTTGCTATATTAAACAATCTAAATATTTTTTATTCATACTATTGCTCGGGAAGAATGCTTTTGGAAATGTTAAGTGTCATGTAGTTTAGCTATATAGTTCTAGTCATTAAATAAAAGCTTCCCTTTTGAAATGTTCTTTAAAACTGTTTTTTAAAAAATGAGAATTAAATTTGCCGTGCAAAGAATTTTGAAAGTTGTAAAAAAAATGCCTTCAATTTCTAATAACCAATCGCTGTTTAATGTTTAAAATATGTTTTGTAAAAGTAGTCACTAAAAATGTTTTTACTGTGTTCTTTTTTTTTCTCCAACTTACAGATAGGAAAGTCTCAAATACACAAATGTGATCAAATATTTAGATTAAATATAAAGTTTCATTGGAGTTCAGTTATGTGTTAATACAAAATATTGTTATAGACTAAAACAATAAATGGTGAGACTATAGCAGTATAAAGTAATATAACATTAAAACTGTTCTAGGGCATATATTTTTTTGCGGTAACAAACTCTAGAAGATTCAGTTAACCAGTAAATCTCATTGCTACTAATTACACCCAAAACCTGTTTTAATGCGGTAAATAAGGACCGCATAAAAAAATCTCGTAAAAAAAACTTTTCGAAACTTCACGAGTAGCTTTAAAAAGCTGTTTTCGCAACACAGTTTAAAAAAGAAATAAAAAATTTTGCGGTGGATAGGGACCGCATAAAAAAATTCACATAGAAAATAACCAAAATAATCTTTAAACGAAATCAAAATAAACCAAGTGATAATAATTTTTGCTGAGTTGTCAGACAAAATTTCCCGAATAGGGAAATTTTTAGGAGATCACAGTGACTTCCCATTGAGGTGCCTATGTCATCACTTGAAGATACTACTTCCCACTCGTTTTAAAAATAATTTCATCAATTGAATCCCAACCTCATTGAAATTTTAATCTATTGCACATATAAAAAACCGCACAAAAAATCACATAAAAAACCGCATAAAAAACAGGTTTGGGTGTAATATGCTAATGTAAAAATTAAACAAGAAATAAAATTGAAGTAACACAGTATTATTGTTAAGAACATGCTAAGGTTAATCTAGCAGGAACTTTTGCAGTTAAATGGCAATGTTAACTAAAGCATCGTTATTAAAGACATAAAATTAAGCTTCGTATCATTAACTAATAAGTTGCCAAGTATTAAAAGAAACATTTGCCGAGAAGAAATGTTCAAAACATAATACAACATTGCATAGATTATTGCTGGTGTCAGACAGGGTGGTGTGCAATATCTACAAGTAATAATGACGATAAATTACATGAAATATAGGATAAAAATAGTTTTATTTGAGTGATATAATTATTTATAACACTCCGTGATATTTGTAATCTCAACAAATAGTAAAAATTAAATTGTGTTACAGAAAGAAGATGTAACCAGAAGATTAATAATGTTGAAAACTACTTAAGTGTAATTCTTACGATAGAAAAGGTTTAGTAATCATTAGGTTGTTTAGTTCTCTCGCAACTATGATGAAACAATTTATCAATTAAATACAATCATCTGTTGTTATGCTCTAGATAACTAGACTAAGATTTTTGTTCCTATCTGTGTAACGACGAAAAATAAATGTGCCTTATCTTTAAGTAAAAGAAACTCCAAATATTGAGCAAATAAATTAAGAATCTATACAGGACGTCTTTGATTAAAAAGTTGTTTTTTTATGTTTCAGACTTGAATAGAATATGCTTCTTTTTTATATACAACTAGTGATATCTGCACGGCTTCGCCCGTAGTAGAAAACTAAAAGGTCATTCGTTTCGCCTGTTATTTACAAATAATGGATGATGAATTTCTCGCCAATTTTCTATGTTTATTTGCTCGCCCCTGTTATGGTAACTTGCTCGTCCACGTTATGATAATTTGCTCGTTCACGTTATAATAATTTACTCGTCCACGTTACGATAATTTGCTCCATAAAGTGTTCTTAAAATTGGAAAAAATAAAGAACAAAATTGAATTTTCAAAAAATCGCTTCAAAATGCTCATTCTTATGCTACTAACTCATTTTGTGCCAAATTTCATGAAAATCGGCCAAACGGTCTAGACGCTATGCGCGTAATAGAGATCCAGAGACACAGACTTTCAGGTTTTTATTAGTAAAGATAAGTTTTCTTATTTTTACAGTAACAAAATATTTCGCCCCCATAAAACGTGAATTAAATATGAAACAATTGTACCACAAAGTTGTGGGCAATCCACAAAGTGTGGTCCAGAGTGAAACAAAATGCCACATTAGGCCAACCTTGTGTTACAAAAGAACTACCCTTTGTTGTCTGGATAACATCAATAAACATTTATAATGAATGTTCCAGAAAGGTAATGAGAGAGAGTATTAGACCTTAATAAAATCAAAACGTCTGTCCTCAATCGCAAAATTAATATTCTGAAACCAAGTGTTCCACATAAATACGTAGGCGATTCTTTCCAAAGAACAAAGCTTCTGCTTGAGTCTGAGGGGCTCAAATTACCCCCTAATAATCAGCAGTTGCAGACGCCCGTTATTGAAATAACAGTCTCTTTGGTTGTGTATGTAACAATTACCTAGTAAATGCATTAACACACTTTCATCGAAGAGCTTCTCATGTTTAAAACCCGCTTATTGTAATCAACTACCATTTCCCCCAAAAACCCCAATACTGCTGCGGCGCCATTAGCATATCCTTACGAGCCTTTACAACAACTTAATAGAAGCGAATAACAAAATTAAACAGTGCGTTCAACTCCTACTAAACACCAGCATTTTACTTAATTTCCCGCCTACGGGCTCTTCGTGGTTATACTGAAACCTTAAAACGCTGCTTTGGTCCTGCTCAGGCATAACTTTTGATTATGCGCCCAATATGAAGTCTGCTCGTAACCATCCACTGCTGCCCTATCATCGAAGATGAACAATAACAGGTTTCGGAAGGAAATTATTATAGCTGGGCACAAAATATGAAAAGATTTTTTTCGCTTTTTTCTGTAGCCTACGCTTGATGTGTTTGTATGCCATTTAAAAACCGGTCCACTGAAGAAATGTGTGGAGGGAAGCACAAAGGGGGGTCGGCTGGAAATTGGATAATATACATTATTTATGATCCAACTGGTGGTTAAATTATAGTCTCAGAAACTAAAGGCTAAGTTACAAAATATGGAAATGAACTTGTGGCCTAGGAGGGTAGCTTTCTTATATATTGCGTGGTCAATGATCATTGCTATTATGATACGTATGTACATTTTTTTCTGAGGGGTTTAAGGAAGGGCAAAAACTTAAAGTAGTGTTAAATAACACAAACTTGTCCGTGTTAAGAATATGTGATTACGCATTTGGGGTTGTCAAGATAAATCCTTAGGCTTTTTCTTTTCCGTTATTTAATGAAAAAAAAAATGGTGAAAACTAGTTATTCGGATTAGAGCTTAGTGGTCTGTTATTTTGTGCCTAATCCTTGTGTTTATGATCCCAAATAGGTACTAATGCATTTCACTTAGGGTGACGTAGTTTTAACAATGAATAATGGATTCGTTTTTCTTTTTAAAAGGATGTTAACCCTCAGTATTATTTTATACACTTGGTTTGATTGTTTTCTGTAGTGATGAATAAAAATTAGTGCTGTTTTTTTGTATTTTGGGTGCAGTTAAATGGTGCAATTGCTTAAATGAAAGATCTTTTTTTTTTCTATTTTTTGTAATCTGATTGGAGAAGTTAGTTAAGTAATTTTTATTGGGGGGGATTAACCAATTTGATGTTTGCCAACGCGGATGTTGCATTGAATAAGTACGATTGATGCTTTACGATTATATTGTTATTTGTGCAAAATTTACATTCTTAAGTCTTCCTTTTGAAACACCTGGAATCTCTGATATATACATGCTTATTCTTTTATTTTGCTTAGCCTAAAACTACTTGAGCCCATGCTTTTTCCGTTTGTTTTATCTTTTGTCCATATTACGATAAACAATGGGTCCATTGCCTCATTGGTATAATTTGCAGGATAATTTGGATAGGTCTAATTTTTATTGTCATTTGAAGAAGAGTTTTTTCGTAATTTTTTACCAAAACGTTAAATAATCTCAAGAATATTTTCGTTCAAAGTAACAAAATCAATGGTTCCTGACGTTTTACACCTACTTGTATGAAAAAATGGTTCGTTTTTACGATCACGGGTTGTTGTTTCATGGGGGGGGGAGGTTCGTTTTGCGTTTGCGACCTTTTGCAATTCCAAATTTTCTGAAAAATAATCGCGTCAGGTGACAGAAAATTTCTAAATAACAAATAAGCCAAAGCCTGTATGAATTCTCACATTTGCTTTCATTTAATTATTTATTAACTAGTTCGTATTATATTTAAAAATATGAGCAAAAAAAATTATTTATTTTACTTATTTATTTTTTTTCGATTGTTTGCTTATAGCTTTATGTCAAAATACATCCAGAGAAATCGTATTTTGATGTTTTGCAGCTTATCATCATCTCTTAATTTGTCGTTACTTTTACAAATAGCGAATAGGTTATTTACTTTTATAAAAAAAATGCCTACCAAAAGTACAAACGTAGCAACCATTTCATGTGATATTGGTAGCTAGTGGCTACTATTCAGAATTCTTCATCTAGAGCTTTAATAGCATGATACATAAGGCATTATGTTTCCTTGTAATCGAATGTATCCTAATTAAAAGTCAAAGCTTAAAACTTCGGAAATAAAGTGCAGATATATGCATAAAAATGGCACGCCCCGTGAAAATGGATTGAGCAATAAGTTAACTTTTTCCAGTTCTTGAATTTCGGAAGAAAGAAGTGCGAGAACCCTAATAGTCTTTAGGACTTGTTTCAGGGGCGGATTCAGTGGAGGATCAAAGGGTCAGCTGACCCCCTGTGACAAGAATTTCATAATGATCATTTTTGAAGTTAATTCTTTTAGATTCGAAAAAATAGTGCGTGGAAACGATGTTAACCTTTTTTACTTGATTCTGCAAGGTATTTTTTCTCAGCGCATCATAATTAAAAGGATTGACGGAGTTCATCTTCTCAGCTATTGCTATTTTGAATTTTTTGTTCATTTTCTAAAGAATAATCAGCTCTAATGCGTTTAACGTTTTTTCAGAGCACTCTTCTATCTCAAACCACATGTACGTACTCGTGCTTTTTCCATCATAACTAACCTGTCTGCCTAACCAAATATGACTTTTGATGAAAATATGAGGAAATATGTTCCACATGGTACAGGTTGCGCCATTGGAAGTATTGGAGGAGGGGGCAATTTTAAAGGGTTTTTGTCTTATTTGGAGTGGGTAGATGCTTCGTAGAGCATTATAAGGGGTGCTCAGTAACCCTTGGAGGGATGGGTGCACCTACTTAATTGATACTTTTTCATGATGGAGGTCCCATTAAAACTTGACCCCCCCCCCTTACAGAAATTTCTGGATCCGCCCCTGACTAGTTTTGATGCTTAAATAGTCTGAATCCTGTCCAATACATGGATATTCCCGTAAAACCGAAAAAAAGAGCAGGGGCTGAAATTTCAGAAACTGGTTCATTTCGGCTTCCTGGAGCTGTGCAGGAGGAAAACGGGACCTGGAAACAGTATGTATGGTCACTTAAATTATCACAGATATCTTTTCCAATCTGTCTCTTTTCTAATTTATGCACTAATGTCATTTGTTCAGAACATTTTGAATTTTGATTATTCGAATTTTCCTTTCTAAAGCTCTTTAAGTTCGGATTTTCTAACGCAATTGGTTAGAAGTTGGTTGCACTTTTCTAAACTTGCACTGAAGCATAATATTCACTCAGCGCCATTTTGTACGCGCTGATGTAGAATTTATGCCAGCATTCGAAAAGATATTAAAGTAGCAAACCTGCGCTCCATTAAACATTTTCTGCGCTAAATTCTCCGTTTAAAGTGTCTCAGGTTTTATGAGGGATTCGGGCATACGACTGACAGACTTGTGAAATGACTTTGCGGTAAATAAATGCGCCATCCGATAACAGCCCGAAAGTTCGCTTTAGAAGGAAAACTTACAAGAATTAACTAATCATTGATGGAAGCATTAAGTTAGCCCCCGTCTCATTTAACAGCTCTTTTCAGAGGGTTAATAGCACAGCGCCGCCTCTGATAAAGTATGGAAATAAAGGTGGCTGCATTCGTCTTGCAAAATAATGAGTTAAGTCAATGTTGTAGTGGCAATTCAATTGCCTTGTAAAATAGTGAATTAAGTCAATATTAGTGTGGTCATTCCGTCATCTAGTAAAATAATGAGTTGAGCCAATTTCATTGTGGCTATTACATCGTTTTGTAAAATAATGAGTTACATCAGTGTTAATTTCCTCATGCCATTGTGGCTATTCTGTAGTTTTGTAAAACAATGAATAACATCAGTGTTGTTTTGCCAGCGTCATTGTGGCTATTCTGTTGTTTTGTAAATTAATGAGTTACATCAGTGTTATTTTGCTCCTGTCATTGTGGCTATTCTGTCGTTTTGTAAACTAACGAGTTACATCAGTGTTATTTTGCTAGTGTCATTGTGGCTATTCTGTCGTTTTGTAAAATAATGAGTTGCATCAGTGTTATTTTGCCATTATCATTTTGGCTATTCTGTCGCTTTGTAACATAATTGAGTTACATCAGTATTACTTTGTCAATGCCATTGTGACAGTTCTATCCGTTTTGTAAAATAATGAGTTACATCAGTGGTATTTTTTCTATTCCAGTTTATGGCCAAATTAAAAGTAAAGGCGATGTCATTGTGGCAATTCTGTAGTTTTGTAAAACAATAAGTTACATCAGCGTTATTTTGCACATTCCAGCTTGTGGTAAAATTAGTATCAATGTCGATGTCATTGTAGCAATTCTGTCGTTTTGTAACATAATAAGTTACGTCAGCGTTATTTTGTTTATTCCAGCTTGTGATACCATTAAAAGGTAGGTCAATGTTATTGTAAAAATTCCAGAACAGTAACAAATCATCTCCTGAGAAAATATGAAATAAACTTTGAAAAATATTTTCGCATTTTGGAAAAGGGCCATCAGCACTTCATTCATTCATTTAGTTATTTTATTTTTCATCATATTTAAAATTTTATTCTCATGAGCGATTTTATTTTATCCACTTTTTTTTACTTTTTAAATTCCTTATTTTATTTTATTTACTTATTAATTAGTTTAACTTAATTATTTTATTTTCTCTTTTTTGAGGAGCTTTACGTCAAAACGGCTGAATACTGTAAAACTAAAAACGTAAACGATGGAATCTTTTTTTTTATGTTCTACAAAATTAAAAATATATTTACAATTGTGTGCCTGATTGCATTTGGAAAGAAAATCAAAAGGATGCAGTAAAGATGTATTGAGACTACAATGTTTTGAGAATTGTACGATGTATATGCTGAGTTAAATTATAGTGCAAGTTTCCCAGTAGCAAAGATCAGACCTTTTATAATTTTAAAAAGATATTTATTTGAATGTATTTGTCTTGTTTTTAATGATTACCGCTGCAGTTTTTTAAAAAAATCAGGATTTTTTTTGTTATTTTTCTTTCTTTCCTTCTTACTCTTTTTAACGATTGATATCAACATCATCACTATCCAATATCCATACAAGGAGTGACGATAATAAGTTTCAGTTTCTAAAAAAAAGTCAAAGTTGTTACGTTTTTATTTATGAATGAACATTTTTTGAGCATTTATACTTACATTCAATAGAATGAGCTACAAAAGTTTTTAACAGAAAAAAATTGAGTTGTGTAAAATCCCAAAAGACAAAATATTTCACAATTCTGATCTATGCTTTACAATTAGCATAATCTCGTCAGAAAAATCAAAGTAGTTGTCTGTTTCAAAAATGAAAAAGTTCTTGTTTTAACTTTTATCGTGTACGACTCTTTTAACAAACAATATTGCAAAAGCACTCTAGTTGGAAGTTTAACAATTGTGAATGTAGAAACCTTGTCAAACTATGAATTAATTCAAGAAAAAAACACATTTGTTTTTCTCATTCACTTAAAAGTATGACATTGGTTTTAAAATAAAATTTTAAATTTTGCATTGACTGCGTCGTTTGCCGATTCCATTATTAATGTCCCACTTTTCACTTTATGATATCCTATTTATTGCCGTTACGCAACAGAATATTTCATGACCTATTAGTTTGTTTTAGCTATCCCGTTTTTTTTTTTTTTCTCCTCCTTGTTACCTAGGAAAACATCATCTTCGCTTCTTGCTGTTTTGTCTTCCACCTAGAAACATGATCTCCTCTCATACAGTTTTAGTTTTAAGTAGTAAAAGGTTTCGCCTTTTGTCATGTCAGAGCAAAATATTTCACCTCCTGTTGCTTAGTTTGTTTCAAAAGTCACCTCCTGCTGTTCGGTCTGTTACCTAGACAATATTTCCCTACTTAGAAAAATAATTCTCCAATTATTTTGTTCTCTTAGATGAAGATCTTGTCTTCTATATAGTGTTGTCTTGTACCAAGCAAGAAACTTCAGCTGCTTCGTTTTTCACTAACAAGTTTTAAAATGTTAAGCTCACAAAAACACACTAAACAAACTGAGAAAACATTCTTTTCTGTACAGGTATTTTGACGAGAAAAAAGGGTGGCTGTTTTGCACCACAATTCATAAATTTATATTGATTTTTTAAAAAGATTGAAAAAGTCGCTATTTTGAATAATTGAAAAAGTACTGTGTTTAAAGCGACAATTAAATCTTAAAACTATAAATTTTAGACTTACTGTCGTTTGCTTGAACGCGAACGATATGGGGTTAACGATTAGGGAACTTTTTCGATATTTTTTCCTGGAAATTAAGTTAACTTATGATTAAGAAAATGGAGAAATAGAGTGAAAGTATATGGATACTCAAAAACTGCAAAAAAGAGAAGATTTCAAAATGATTGAATTTATTTTTCAAAAAATCTCTTGTATGATTATGCTGGAAATACTATAAACAAAATAGTTTTATCTGTCCCTTCCCCCAGGGATTTTTTTTTACCGTGAGAATTTAACTGCTGCTATCCAACATGTAAAAAACTTGTTACTATTATTATTATTATTATTATTATTATATATATAATACATTTTGGCCACTGATTTTTTTTTTTTTTTTTTTTTTTTTTTTTTTTTCACGACGATATTCTAAAATTTGTTGCTGAATCAAATATAATCAGTAGACTTTTCGGTGACGGAATTTTGTCTGCTTTCTAACATTAAAAAAGCTTTATAATCTTTATGGTTCTACTTTAACCTTTTTTACAATGTCTGCTTGGTGCCTAAAATTTTGAACTCATTTTACAATAATATTCTTGCCCACTTTTGATGTTTTAAACTTCATTTAATTTTCATTTCTATTTTTATAAATAAATGTTGCCAGCCATGAAAAGATCAAGCTATTGTATTAATGCCTTTTTTTTTCCAAATATCTCAGAACGAAAGAAATAATTATGAGAAGACTTCTTGTTCTTTTTGCTTTAAATCTTTACGGTTATTTCCATGGTTTACTAGTAGTACTGATTCGGTCTCAAACTTTTATTTCGTTTCTAAGTATTCTTGTTTTGATAGTCCGTGGCACGGTACAAAAAATTTCGGTCCGTTTTGACAACTTTTCTGATGTTTTTTTTTCTCGAAACTGGATTTCTTTTTTCTCCCTTTTTGCAAACGATTTTGGATGGTGAAGAATTTCTTCGATTTCTGCAGGTGACGCTGACATCTTTTTGAAGCTAAGTTAAACTTCTCTCTCTAAACAGGGTTTCTCATCTTAAACTTCCGAGAGCGGAGGTAGGGATCTTTCTCTCTTGTTACGATGCCTAACTTCAGAAACAAATACTGAAAATAAGTTGAATATTTCTTTTCTGAACATCTAAACGATTTAGAAATAGAGAAAACAATGCGTAGAGTTGAAAATTGTTTTAACTTTATTTATTGTAATAAAAGTATCATTTTGGAAAAAAAAAATATCTCCTGTAGGTTCCAAGCTATCTGAAACGAAAAAAAAAAAAAATCTACTTCCTTCTGCTTTGGGATGCTTGTTAAATCGTTTCTGGCATATATTGATAACTTATTTATTTATTTATGATTCTGTTTATTTATTATTTGTGTAGGGTTTTCTCCGTTTATCTTAAAATTCATTAAGTTTATATTTGTCTTTGTCTTGTGAAATAATTGTTACCTGGAACAAAAAGTGCAGGAAGAAGGGTGGGTCGCAATTTTGCGTCGAACTGTGCTGCAACTAGTAAGGGGTTGCTTAGACAATAAACTAAACGGGCATAACATGAAGAAAATACGTCTTCACTTTTTTAGACCAATACATTTTTCCGCACTCAATGTCTTTCTTCATTTGTTTTTCATCTTAATTATCCTTCCCCCTTAAAATTTCTGTTTAAGTTAACGCTTGTCAATAAATAGATCATACCACGCAGGAGCTTTTTAAAAGGTAAGATTTGGGGATATATCCCCTCTTCCCCCCTCCACGAAACTCATTTTTGAGCATCCAAAATCTTTTCTAGTCACGGACCACGGACATGATGGTAAGAACTAAGGCTCCGGAGTCGGAGTCGGGCAGATTTTGAGGTAAAGGAGTCGGAGTCGAATCGGGAGTCAAAGGTTTCCAAAAGACGGAGTCGGTTATTTTCCCTCCAACTCCGCAATTCTGCCAGTGCTTACAGAATCGGAGTCGAACTGCTTTGGGGGGGGGGGGAAGAGTCGGAATCGAAGGCTCAGCAATTCCCAGAGTCAGTCATTTTCCCTCCGACTTCACAGCCCTGTCATTCATACCGTCATTTCAACGTTTTCCGGGGGAGGGGAGTATAAAATCAATGCATACGAAAAAAAAACATTAAAACAACAAGCAAAATGCATAATTTATTACATTATGTTTTAGAAATCAGTGGAATTGTCAATTGACCAGGGGTGCCCACAGATGGGATTATGGCGCAAGTTGTGCCATCATTTTGGGGGGGGAGGGATTTTCGAAATGTTTTACTTTATTTATTTAAATTTATTTATTGATTTATTTTTTATTTCAATTTTGAATTTTATTTTATTTCATTCTGGTTACATTTTATTTCAATTTTTATTTAGTTTGTGTGTGTGTGTATGTTAACATAGCACAGCACTTTTCAAATAAAATAATAATAATAATTAAAAACAAGTAAACAAAAAATATTTTTAAAAAATTAATTTAAAAAAATATTTTTAAAAATAAATTAAATTGAAAATGTTTTTTAAAAATAATAAAAGAGAGCTAAAAAGTAAAAAAGGGAAAGAGGGTTGAGACAAATTTTGGGTGGGGGGAATTTGCGCCATTGAATTTGGGTTGGATGGACACCCCTGCAATTGAACCAGCCCCCCCCCCCCCCCCTTTGAATGCCAAAATGACTTGCCTGGAGAGGACATCTTTTTGAAAAAAAAAATCCATACTTATTCTGTGTAACATGACGAAAACTTCAGCATTTCATAAGGAAACAACTCAAATTGCCAACCTGCCTCGAAACAACAGTTCTGCCGACGTAAGCCACTCTTCCACGCCTCGCTGATGAACATAACAAGCGGCTTTTACACCAAACTTTATTACTAGCTATCGTAAACTGTTCCTCGTTTACGAGGTGAGGAAAATATATCGCCTGCCTTATAAACCCTTTCGCAGCACAATGTATCGAACTTCCTCGCATAGAAAGTTAATCCTTATAGGTTAGAGGTGTCAAAAGGCCCTATATAAGACACTGGGAGATAGCTGCTTGATTGAAAGCGGGGTCGGCGGAATTTTACGAGAGGAAAACGTAAGGTAGGAAGGTGGAAAATATGATTAAGTGTTAATTTTGCAGGTGGAAAATGAGTTTTATATGTTTAATTTTGGCGAATTGCTACTTTAATCGTCGCAATAGAGTGAGTTAAACATGCTTGGTTTGGTCAAAACACGTTTATATTGTGCTACGTCTTCGACGTTTGAAATTTCGAGCTTTCTCAAATGGTTGACTGTGGCATCGATATGTCATCCGATGCATGCCAAGGTTATCTTTGACATGATGTAGGTCATAGAGCGTCGAATACCCAGAAATCCAAGTTGAACTTTATAACTGCGAAGGGTTAAAAAAAAGTAAGTGTTAAATATGACATGCTTCTGTGACCGTATTTGAATCTCGCAGTCAGATTTGATGTCACGTAGTTGTAACTTGAACGCATCAGAATTTAATTTTCACAATTGAAAATGTGCCCAGAGGAACAAAGGTGCAAATTGAGGTTAATAACTGGCACTAGGTTTTTCATTTCTCAGATAGCAGTTCTAACCAAAGAATGCAAGTCCTCTCACATGCTTATATCTTCGGAAAATTCCCTTCAAGTGGAGAAATAAATAGTAAATTACAAGAATTTGATGCTTCAATATACATAATCAAATGGAGAATCTTTTTTTTTTTAAATATGATTAATTAGTGAAAAATATTAAAATTGAATTTAAAAAATTGAAAGTGCAGGACATATTTTGTACTATTTTCGAGAGAATGACCCACACACATTACATTCTATTCTGTTTTCGACAGTAGAAGAAATTCATGAGAAAAAAGAGAGAGAGAGAGAAATGTCCCTCTACCAATCTTTTTCCAATAATATTCGTCTTAGCTCATAAATCGTGTGTATAGCAAAAATCCCTTATTTAAATCGTAAGAGGTTTTTTTTTTTTAAACTCTATATTCATAGCCTCGAAAGAACTTCCGCATTTGGAAAAAACACCGAGCAATAAAAACAAACGACACCCTTTTCACTTTTAGTTTAGAATAAACGCCATTCTCGACGATATCAATCGCTATAAAACTTTTCCCGAAGCAGGCGAAAATAGTCGATAAAAATGGCGTCGGAAACATTTTCTTGCGACCATTTATCTACCTATTTCAAGTTCTCGATGGGCCTTCCCCGTATAAAACAACTGCCCTCTTTAACACTGCGCAGTTATCCGAGCGTTTAAATCGGCAATTGCGGATCACCATGAAACACCTCCCATACTTTTTTTTTTTTTTTCGCGTTTGCAATTCCTGCGCTGTTTATCTCTTCACGAGCCATTGTTAGGTGAAATATCGGACTGTGTATGTGCTGTGTCAGTGGAAAGGTTGCATTTTTTCTCGAAATTTGTACGAAGAAAAAGACTTCTGAGCGTATTAAATGTCGCGTTTGAAATGCTATGAGTATGAATGCTTGCTCTATTTTTCAAATCCAAATTTTAGTCTTTTAGTCCAGACAAAATCCGCAAAAGTAAAAAGATTGAATTCTATTGACCCTGTTACCACCACTTTCGTTTCAAAACTTCAAAACTGCAACTGTACAAAAATGGTATTAGGCACATAGGTACCCAGTCGGTATGGCTATATTCAGGCCCGTCGTTTAGGGAGGGCAAAAATAGCAATTGCCCCTCCCCATCTAAAGAAATTAATGTATTTCCATTAGATGGGGGTCGGTGTGGTTTTTGATGTTTTCGATAGCATACACTGTAGTAAGGCGAATAACTTTGTGTTCTATTCGGCCATTACAATAAGTTCTGAGAAATAAAGATCTCACCTAGACTTTTCCTAAGAAATTAAACCTTGCCTTGATTATTTACACTTTGTCCCCTCCCAGTCCCATCATTTCAAACTTTTCCTGGGTGGGGGGAGGGAGGCAAAGGGTTTACATTTAGTGCAAATTTTATCGAAAAACAAGAAAACCCACGCCTACTTATCTGTTAAAACGTTATTTTATATATTTATTTATTTATTTATTTTTTTTTAGCCAGGGTTCCCCTCTTTTCCCCTTCCCCTCCCTAAATGATGGGCCTAGCTATATTCCATTCAAGAAAAATTTTCTTTAAAAAGTTCTAAGTGAGAGTCATAAAAACGTATTTGTACTAGAATCTTACATATTGTCTCCTTAAATCTTTCTGTGTAATATCGTGCCAAGTATTTATTGAAAATTGCAACAAAAAACATATGATGTTATGAATTTGGTTTTCTACTTTTCACAAAATATATGCATGTAACTGTAGTTACTGCTAGAATGTTTAAAATGATTTACAACACAAAGAATTTCGGTAAAAGAACAAAAGTTAGTGCACTGTAAAAAAAATTCCGAAACGCCACTGATTATTTCCGTGAATCGTTTGTGGATTTCACTGGTTTTCATCTATTTCCCTATGAAATCAAATATATTTGCAAAAAATCACCTGAATTGCTATAAGTTGCTCGAATGCAGACTTTTAAAAAATATTTTTAGCTTCCGTTTTAAAGATTAACTGAGCGTGTTTTATAAGTACATTGGCATAACTGCGATTACGGCCTGTCCAGATAGACTACGTTCTCAATGAGATCGTCTCAGGATAGCTACAGCTTTACAAGGAAATATTTGCAGGCAAGGGAGAGGCTTGGTTCTTACTTTCAATTCAGATTCAGCCTTAACCTTGGCCGTGGTTGCATTGATGCTTCTGGAGCCCTCCTGGTAAAAGTCAAAAAGGGTCTAATCCATTTTATTATACTTACCTAATATCTCTTGAAGGTTCCAGGCAGCTTTAACCGGGGAGATTTCTGAATTTTTCTGAAAGATTCAAGGATAATTTCAGGAAGGTTACTGACTTTTAGCTGAAAATGTTCATCGTTTTTGCAAGATATGTTTCTGGCAGAAATTGGCATTAGCTGCCTATTATTTTATAGGTACGTTTCTGAATCGTTTTTACAGTGTGGCTAACGATTCAGATCTTATATGTGCCATTCAAAAATAACATCATACGTAGGTACTTCAATACGCCGAAACACTCCCAATGTCAAAAGAAGGCCACCGTGCTAAAAAAAAAAAAAAAAAAAAATTAATTTGAATTTAGATATTTTGAATTCAAATTATGTTTTTCGCAATCACGAGTGTGTGTATGTAGGCGTGTGTGTTTGTGTGTGGGGGTATGTGTGTTTGTGTGTAGGCATGTGTGTTTATGTCTGTGTGCTGGCATAAGTGTGTGGGTAGTTGTGCGTATGTGTTTGTGTATGTGTGTGTAGGTGTATGTGTGTGTATGTGTTTGTGTGTGTGTGTGTGTGCGTGCGTGTGTGTGTGGTTGTGTATGTATGCGCGTGTGTGTAGGACATGGATGCAACCTGGAGACGGCTTTCGCTATAGGAGCAGCATCGTGAGGACCCGGTCAACGGTGATGCTGCAGAGGGTGGCGGTGGAAAAATAAAATCAAAGGACATCAAAACAGTCAAGTGAGAACAATAAGCAATCGTGATTGCTCAAAAAAAAAATATATATATTTGGGCTTTCGACCAACTATGATGAAAAAAAAAACTTTATTTTCGGAAAACTCGATTGATTTCACATCAGCTGGCCGAGTGAAAATAAGAGAATATAAAACAAAAATACCCATGATTTTCCCCCAGTGTCGCTGCGGAAAATGAATATCCTCAAAACAAAAGAATGGACTAGTTATTCTTCGGTTTCTTCCAAACAAAAACAAACCGAATACGACGGACAAACGGATTTTAATGAATGGAATCTCAGAAATGGAACGTATTTCTTGGCTTATGTGTGGGGAGGGCAAATTTCACCCCAGAGCATTCAGTTTTGGAACCTGATGGTTGAAGGCCTGCAGGCTATTGGAAAGCCATCACTGCTTATACCTAGTCGAAAGTTCGGATTTATGTTTTATACACTAGAGTTTTCTTTCTATATAACTGTTAGGTTTTATTGGACAGATTTATTGGCGTTCCCGTAGTCTGGTGTGAAATCATTGGTGATTGAATGTAGTGCCATTCTGCTTCCTGGGGGCTCTTTATTTTATCGCTAATACTTAGAAACGTAAGCGCAGGAGTTTCCCAATAGAATCAAGAGGAGGGAACATTACACCCAAGAAACTTAGCTATTTCTCCCACGATAAGCTTTAGTTTATTTTCCGTATAACATTCACATAGTGCAATAAACCAATGGAAAACTTATCTTTTTTTTTTTTTTTTTTAAATTCATAGCACAGCGTGCACTTTGAGAAATTATCAAAAGCCCAACAGCAGCAGTTTAAGTTATAAAGTGATTAAAGCGAAAAGATTTGTTTTAGTGAAGAGCAAAAAATTAATTCACATTTAATCACTGTGAAGTGAGCTTCATCGGGGCCGTAGTCAGAATCTTTTAACTAAAATTGGTTCTCTTCTAATAATCAATTTTTTGCACAATGCTTTTGTTGCCAACAACGTATTTTTGAGCAATCACGATTGCTGATTATTTTCACTTGACCGTCCTTGATGTTCCTTTTTCAACCCCACCGTCCTCCCGGTAGCCGCTTCTCCTGGTCGGTGGCGTTCATGTCCTACACACACGCACGCACATACACACTCACACACATACACACACGCCAGCGTGCATACACATAGGTCTACGCACACACACAAGCCTGCATATACATACGCAACTGTACCCACGTAACCGCCCAAGAGGAGGGACAGGATCCATTTCTAGAAACAAGTGAGTAGGGTAGTAACCAATAAGTAGAGTCCTGTCGCAACTCGTGATATTAAGTTATTTTTTTGTTATTTAGTCCATCATTATAAAAGTTGCATATTAATATGCTTAGAACTTGACGTATCATTTGCTGACTGCGTAATAAATGCACACACGAAATGGAGAAGTTATCATCAATTTCTTACTAAATTTTTGCTAAGCAGTTTATTGTGCAACAACAATCTCATCTTGAATGCCAACAATGCATTGCCATTGGAGTTATATTTAACATTTGTCAAAAGTCTGTAACTCCTCTATAAGTTATCATATAGACGCTCTGCACAAGGTGATTCAAAATTGTTTTTGAAAATTTAGAAGGGCGATAGTACCCATCCAGACAACCAATAATTACACAAAAACATTGGTTCGCATTCCACTCTGGAGAAGGAATATTAGAATTCCAACCTGAACTTACAACAGTGAACGATTTACGAATGAACGATGCCAAAAGTTGTACAATTACACTGTAAAAACGATTCAGAAACGTTCCTGGAAAATAATAGGCGGCTGACGTGCCCAATTTCAACCAGTAACATACCTTACAAAAACCAGGAACGTTTTCCGATAAAAGTCAATAACCTTCCTGAAATACTGGGAAATCTTCCCTATTAAAGCCAATCGTGAACCTTCTAGAAAAATTAAATAGGTTTAATGTATTTGGTTAGAACCTTCCTGGTTTACCAAGAAAGCTCCAGAAGCATTAGCACATCCATGGCCAAAGCTAAGCGAATAATTGCAAGCAAGAACCAAGCATTTTCCTTGCCTACAATTCCAGCCTCGCAAATCTACAGTTATTCAGTGACTTATTTGCTATAATTGGGAGCTTAGTCAATCCAGACGAGTCGTAATTAAACTAAAGCCGATACACTTAATAAACACGCTCAGTCAACCTTTAAACTGGTAGCAAAAAACATTTTTCACGCATGTGAAAAGTCTGCAATCTTGCATCTTTTAGCAATTCAGGAAACTTTTTTGCGACGATACTTGATTTTGCGAAGAAAGAGGTGAAAACCTATGAAACCGTGAAACGTTCCATTGAAATAACCAGTAACGTTTCAGAATTTTTTTACAGTGATATTTATTCTTTTGTGATAAACTCAAAGCAAGTGCTCAAAATGCCGACCAACGCTTATCTTTGCACAAGTGACACCGACGAAGGAACGACTGGTTCACCATCTCGAAGAGTACTGGTGTCGTGTTAATTTTGTCTACTGCAACAACAATTCTTATCACCAGATATTCAGCTCAGTTCACAGGCAACTCGCACACTAAAGATATGCTACGTAGGCAGGTACAAAATACCATCAGGGTCAATTGTTTGTGTTGCTTTATCTCGCAGGATCCGTTTGTACGGATCCTGTACGGTTTCTGCCTCTGCGACCCTATGTTTATCTGCAACTATTGGCCGTCTGGATAGGTACTATCAGCCCCCTTATTTTTTAAGAACAAATTTACAATCATCCTGTGTATAAATGGGGCGCCCTGGGGAGGTCACCGTGACTTTCCAAAAATTTCTTTAGTTGGCAAATTTTGTTTAATGATTCGGCAAAATTATCATTATTTGTCGAAATTTGGAGTTCCAGTTGGCAAAATTTGGAGCTCCATTCGGGAAAAAATTATCCTCATTTGGTCTAATTTAGAGTTTTGTTCGGCAAAATTATCATCATTCGGTCTAATTTGGAGTTCCTTTCGGCAAATTGAGAATTTCCGTCCTCTCAAAAATTTGATTTCGGGGCGCCCCAGATTTACTGCTTTAGTCAAGTTTTCTTACTCGTTTGCGAAGTGTAATTAAAGTATGACCAATGACCAATGACTAACCTATGACCAATAATCAAAATAGAAGAAATCAGAATCGTTGGTGGCCCGCCACCTTATAGATATTTCATTCTATATCAGAGATACGATATGAATCTTCAAAACCAAAAGATTAAGTTTTGCAACAACAATATTTATTAACTGTTTTCAGAGATTATTCTCGTGCCCTAAGAAGATATTTTTACTTTTTCTACTGCTCTCGTTTCATTAATACGACTTTTTCTCATAGAAAAAACGCATATTTCATTTGGCCGTCTGCCAATTTTGACAGGAAGTGCCATGATTTTCGGATTACATAGAGCAGGTGGTCGTATTTCTTTTCTACACCTTTAATCTAAAGTTATGTTTGTGCAAATCTTACTCCAGTCATGCAACTGAAAAATTATTATTTTTTTCTCTCGAAGACATTCTCTCTCTCTCCGAACTTATAATAATAGAAAATCAACATTTAAAGCTACGTAAGAGGATAAAGATGCCCACAGAATAAATGGCCCCGTAGATTGTTATATGCTTGTTCTTCCCATTCAGCATTGAAAGATCAGATAAGATTGGATTAGGAGAAGTTTGGAGAAGGGGCTGAATATATTAAAATTAATTGCTGCATACACATAATTGCTCACGAATATCCCATGATTATGATGAAGCTATATAATTGATGAAATAGGTTACATTTCTTGGGCAATCTTGTCAGTTTTTAAAAGCTATTTATTTATCCCAGAGGTGAAAGGTTCGAATCTTTTGACGGATATCCGTCTTTTTGAAAAAATTTAAAACGGTGGGAAACGTGACAAGATAAAAGTTTGAGTTAAATATGGGGAAAATTCAGACTAATTGAGTTTTTTATTTAATTTGTATGATTATAATAAAGAATTACTAGTCATTACCAAATGATACAAATAAATTATTCTTCATTAAAGGGAAACAATTAGTAAAATTTTATTTCTTAAGCAATCACCATAGTTCTTCAGTATGTATATTTATATTTTATACTAGCGGTACCCGCACGGCTTTTCCCGTAGTAGAAAATTGAAAGGTCTTTAGGTTCGCTTGTATATTTACAAATAATGGTTGATGAATTTCTCGCCAATTTGCTATGTTCATTTGCTCGCCCATGGAACGGTTCCACGTTATGATAATTTGGTAATTTAATCCTCCACGTTATAATAATTTGCTCGGTAAAATGTTCTTAAAATTGGAAAAGAAAAAGAGCAAAATTGAATTTTTGGAAAATCGCTTCGAGCTGCCCACCCTCTTGCTACAAACTAATTTTGTGCCAAATTTCAAGAAAATCGGCCGAACGGTATAGACGCTATGAGCGTGAAAGAGATCCGGACAGAGATCTAGACAGAGAGACTTTCAGTTTTATTATTAGTCGAGATTTTAGAACACTTTTCGTAGAAAATTAGTGTTTTATTTTTTTAGTAAGGAGCTCTGTTCAATCCCATTATTTACTTGAAACTTAAGCTTGGGACACACCGCCTTTTTAATTTAAAAATTTCCGTCATGGGGAATTTTTATAACTTTCACCCATGTTTTACCCTAATAATGTCGATTGTAATTTATAACATAATATCAAAGAACTCTGCGTTTTTTTTTTTCGTCCACCTCAAAAACCTTTAATTAAAAAAAAAAACCACTTAGCATTTATTATTGCAATATTTATCATAGAAAAATATAAAGAGAAAGAGGCATAAAAAGTTTTATCACTTTTGATTTGTTCGATAAATTTAAATCTATAAGTTCAGGGATCAAATTGTTCAACTTGCATATAAAAGCGCTTTTGAAAGGCTTTATTGTGAATAGTGATGCAAGTAATTTTTTATCGACTGTATTTATCCTTCATTTGTTTACTAGTGGAACCCGCACGGCTTTGCCCGTAGTAGGAAAGTGAAAGGTCATTTGATTCGTCTGTATATTGACAAATAATGGATGATGAATTTCTCGCCAGTTTGAATTATACATTTGCTTGCCCATGTTACGGTTCCACGTTATGATAATTTCGTAATTTGCTCGTCCACGTTGTGATAGTTTGTTGGGTAAAATTTTCTTTAAAATGGAATAGAAAAAGAACAAAATCGAATTTTCGAAAAATCGCTTCGAAGTGCACACCCTCATGCTACAAACTAATTTTGTACCAAATTTCATGAAAATCGGCCGAACGATCTAGGCGCTATGCGCATTACAGAGATCCTGACAGAGAGATATCCAGACAGACAGAGATCCAGACAAATTTTCAGATTTATTATTAGTAAAAAAAATGTGAAGACAGTTTCCTTCTTTTCAATTATTTAGGGTTTTTTTTTTTTTTTTTTTTTCAATATGACACTTTTCATTTATGCAATATTGAATTGACAAATGGCTCCAAAAAATTGAGAGAATTCTTATAATAATATAATAAATTATGTCATTTAAACATAGGAAATTATTAAATTTTCTATGTTTAAATGTGTTAATTCATTAATATAAAACATTTTTTCGAATGTTTTCTTTCAATATTCAACTTTTGTTTTTAAACATCAACGTAAATTGAATATTTCAGCGAAATTCATATCCTAAAAGTAATTAAGTATCGACTACATTTCAATAGTTTGTAGACACTACACGTTAAAAAATTAGATAGTTAACTATATTTATAATAGTGTAGTTGTAGTGTTCACTGCAAGAGAAAGGTATGTTTCGGACAATGGAATTACTTCATAGACAAATGTGTTTATATCTGTCAGCAACGATTTTAACCTTCATACCACACCATATTGACCCAGAGATACCCCGCATTTATCATTTTTAAGATCTCCCGGGATATAGCGAATTCACTCATTGAGTAACGCTTCTGACGTCATCAACAATAAAACTTGCGCCACGGCATGATAATTTGATTTTTTTTTTTTTTTTTCAATGTTTGACATGCAGGGAAATGCTTTACTTTCACAAGGCTGAACTGGATCCGGTCACTTAACTGTTTTACTTCATTACTTCATTTCATCGTTACTTCATTTTAGAAGAATGAAGAAACGAAAAAGTGGTCAACAATGATCGCTATCTACTTGAGTTTAGAATTAATCCACTGGAGTTAGAGTTAAAATTTCAACAATCAAAATATCACCAAACAGGCAATTGCTCCGCTCAAATGCAAAAGCAATTTTCACCCGTCATACCTTGACGGGCGATTTTCTAGTGTTACTAATAGAGCAGAAATGATTTTTATTGTATTGGAGCTTCAACTTCAGATTAAATTATTAATTTTCATGCATTAAAAGTTACTGTTTTAATGAAATTGCGTTTACCATAGCTCTAAAGTTCATGTCTTCATTAAAATTTCAAAATAAATAAATAAATAAGTTTAAAAAAAAATAGTTCCTTGAACTTGGTTTAATTTTTCAGACAACACTAAACACATCGTTAAATTTAAGAGAATGATTAAAAGAAAAAAAAAACGCATATTTTCGAACAACAAACAAGTTTACGTGCCATTTCCATAGACGGGCACTAGACTGGGAAAAGGTTCTTTGGCATGGGTCACATGTCAAAATGGAAACGATCGCAAAGTTGAAGCTAAAATCAATAAGATCACGCATAAAGAAAACGAAGATATTAAATGGAGGTCAAATGTGAAGGAAGTGATTCTGCGATAACGTCAACTTTCGAACAATAATATTCTCCTTGAATGCTAATATTGTTTTTAGAAATAGTTTTGCTAGATAATAGCTCTTGCATCAGAAATTAACCTTAAGTCAAAATTTAGAAGAAACTATCGAATAAATATTGATTAGAAAATTGTACTGGTAAGTGATTTTCAAAATAATAATAATAATAACGATAGCTATAAATTAGTTGTTCTCAAGCTTAGATTTTTTTGAACAAATCTTTTGCATATTGCTGATTTACCGCCATGTCTATATGTGTTTCGATATCAGCTGAGTAGTTAGTTATAAACAAGAAAAAGTGATCTAATTATTCATAAGTTGAAAAAGCAACGATTCTTTTCATTCTCACAACAAAATATTTATTGCAAATCAAAGAAATTTGTAACAGTGTATGAAAATATTCGAACCCTAACGACAACTACCCGAACTATTTTTAGCTGCTTTTTACGATTTTACTGGATATTTATCGTTTGCTCAATCATTAGCAACGCAAACTGATGCTTGTGCTAACTTGTACTGTATGCTGGCGGAGGGAAATTTTACGTGCTTGTACAAGTTTGCTTGTCAAGTTTGTGGCTAGCTTAAGAGAAATGAACACAACAATTAACATTTAGTTGATGTAGATATTTAAATCATGTTTAAGGAATACATACAACTGCTCATATTGTCTACCGGAGTTCCAAATTCTTATTTTTTATAGAATGTCTTACTATAAAACTTATACAGTCTTCAGGAGACGTGGCAAGGCGTCAGAAGTATCTAGTAGGAGATTTTTTTATGTAAAGGGTGTTTTTTTTAGAGGTAAAGAACTTTAAGTCGGGAACACTGTTTGATCTGTGGGCCATTTTGATAGTTGTCACTTGTTTCGTGTTTGGTTTGCCATTTCATCATGAATAGACAACAGGACGGTGCAACACGCCACACAGCACTTGTCACAATTGATTTATTGAAAGAAACTTTCGGTGAGCGAATAATTTCGTTTAATGGACCCGTGGATTGGCCTGCGAGATCATGCGATTTAACTACGCTGGACTATTTTTTGTGGGGCTGTGTGAAGTCTCAGCTCTACACCAATGAGCCACAGACGATTGACGCCTTGGACAAGAACATTCGCTACATATCACTCACATACGGCCCCCATTGCTGCAAAAAGTGATAGAAAATCGGACTTCCCGATTAGACGTTCTCCAAGCCAGTCGAAATGGCCATATACCAGAAATCACATTTAAATAAAAATGGCAAAGAATCATCTTTCGAATAATGCCAAATTCATGGCGATTTATATCATTTAACGGTGTTTTATTTGAACCTAAATTTCTATACCTTTAAAAAAATCACCCTTTATATATTGCAAAATTTTCAGAATTCTTACTCTGCAATCAAGAAACAATTAATGAAGGCTCATAGAGCTTAGCTATCGGGTATTGAACAATTAAATGAATGAGGTTGTAAAATATAATTTTGAATCATTGAAACTTGCCACCCACAGAAACAAAAGTCTAGTTTACAACGCTTTCTCGTGTTAGTGCTTAGGAACTAGCTTTAACGTTTCTAGCGACAGGTGAAATGCGATGTCGCTGAATTGTTTACTTGGTTCTCTTTCTTTCTGCGTGTTAAAATCAGCCATGCTTCCGGATGGTAAGGTTTTTTTTCACGCTCACCTAGCTTAAAAATCATCCAGACAACCATTAACGCTTCGCCAGTTTCACTCTCGCCATTTTTTATATCGATATTCTCCGAATATAGTATGTTATCGCTATCGCAATCTTCATCTTACCACGGCTGACATATCGGACAAAATGCTTGAAGACAAGAACGGCTGATGGTACCTTTCCGCAGGAACTATTTTCTTACGCTCCGTCGCCGCATGGCCGGCTAATCCGTTAGTGGTGGAGGCGGAAATCCGCCAAAAGCGACGGAAAAGAAAACCTGCAATAGCAGCTTTTAACCCACCCCCTTCCCTCCTGAAAAAGTATTGCTTCTTCTAGAGGCACAGACCGTGAAATATATCTTGAGTAAAAAGTTTTTACAGTGAAAAAGAGGCTTTAGACCCGATGATTTTTAAAACTAGAAATACTTCGCAATGTTAGAAACAATAGCTTTATCTTGGAGCATATGCTTACAGAAAAAGAATCTTCGAGATATTATAACTGCTTTAATACTTCAAGAAGTTTAAAAGAAAACACTGCAATATCTTTTCAAGTAGAGAGTGGTGAGTTAACCTTTGTATGTGTGTTGTATTTTCTGACAATTTTTTTAGTTGGAGTTACATCGAAGGCCGAAGGGGCGCTGTAAATATGAGATTGCTCTATCACAAACTTTAAGATTCGAGTGTTAATAGGCCCAGTTGAAGCTTGCCTAGCCATCGCTTTATGCATTGATGATATACGAATTGTATAAGAGTTCTTAAGTGTTAAAAATTAAGAACGTGGTTCTGTCGCCATTTTAGTATACCCAAATTGTCAATTTTGGATCTATAAAAGCCGGCCCGTGCGTAATTATTATTATTATTTTTTTTTTAATACCAGCCGTCTTTGGTGAAGCTTCAATAACTTTAGCGGTGGTATAAAAGTTATTTTTATATGTATTTTTATATGTATAGTTATCTCGATGTCTACCAGATATTTATCTCCCTTTATACATCTATCAATATCCATCTCTATATGCCTCCTACTTATCTATCTATATGTATCTACATTAGATGTTATCTATCTACCCATAGCATACACTGGAGTCAAAACCTGACCATAATTTGTAAAATGTGAAAGAACGCGAGTAAATATAGGTCAAATTGTTCAACCGTTCTCGTGGAGAATCACAATTCGAAAGTGTAACATTGAGCATACCGTAAACCGGAATTACTTTAGACTGACGGGGTAACTTTATAAAAACCTGTTTTTTATTTTTGAACCGTTCTGGCGGGCTTAATTTTATGATTGGCGACCCCCTGGCGGTCTCAGGGTTTCAAGAATCACTTTTCAGAGTGCACTGACATCGCCAATTGATTGAAACAGTAAAATGGTTTTGGCAACTCAGGCTATTTTTTGGATGGTTTACTTTATTACAAACCACCGAAACAGTCGTTTTAGATGGAGAAAACACGTTGTTACAAAGTAACCCCGGATGATGGGGTAACATTAATTAAAAAAAAGACCCCCCACCCCTCCCTCCCTATTCAATATATCGAAGAATTTCAAACGGCAATTTAAAGTTGAGATGTTAAGCTATCGTTTGATTCAAGAATTGTTGAAATGTCTTGAAAAATGAGAGTGCTACAATACAAAATATGCGAAACCTGTATCAAAGTAAAGGTTTACGGTATGCAAAACGTTTCGGTCGACTTGAGCATGCACAAAACTTGGGCGCAAGTCAGAACGAGTAGAAACAACGCCTCCTATATCTGGAAGCCTTTTCACGGGCGAGTCACGTGGTCAGCATGAGGCCAGTTCACTGTTCACTCGTGTCGTGATTTGACGGAAATCGGTTCGAAAAGCGCCGTGTTTTCAAAGTTACACCAATTTTAAAAATTACATAAGAAAAACAACGCATCTCTTTTGCTTTCAATTAAATCACTGATCTAGCATTTTTTATTTGCCCATTTCTATTTCACCTCTTAAAATCAGTTATTGAACTGATTTTTTAACAGAAACTAGTGCCTTTTCTAGTGCTGAAAGCAAAATAATCTCAAATATTACTTTCACACGTTTTCTGAATTTGAAATCGACATCAAGGGGAAAAAAAACAGTAATCTAAATATTAACTATAGCAAAATTACTTAGAGCTGTAATATTTTTTATGCAGGTTTCTAAATAAGTAGAAAATATTTGTAAATGCTCTTGTTTTCTTTGAAGTTTCCTTAAATTATCTTGAATAAATAATTATTTCTAATTTTTCAACTTTATCTTTTTTGGTATAAATGTCAAAAATATGCAACTAGCTTAAGACCTTTGGGTGGAGCTTTGCAGGTTTGGCAAAATGCTATAATTACTTCAAGAGGAAAATAATTAAATCGTAACTACAGATAAATGAATAAAAAAACTTCATGTGTTTTAAATAACATATCTGGGAGCACAAGAAGGTTTTAATTGTTTGAAGACAGTTTCTTTTTGTACGTATTAATGTAGTTTTTTTTTTTTCTTAAGATACAAACCGATTCAAGTGACATAGAGAAACTAAGCAAATTATTTACTGCTGCTGTGGTCAGGAACGAGTTTAAAACGATTAAAATGGCTGAAGTATGGCACTAGTTTTTGAAATGAAGCATAACAGAACACTTTTCTTATTTCAAGTGAAAACCCTGAAATTTGCATGTGCTCTGAAAAATGCTACTGCTGCTTCAAAATAGTATTTAAATTCAGTGAAACTCCCTCTCTCTCTCTCTCTCTCTCTTTTCTGAAAATATATATAAATTAAATCCTTTAAAAATGCATGAATAAATTTGTTTCCCAATTTGAAAACTTACAACGTTCAAGATAAACTTTTATTTCCTGTATTCAACTAAGAAGGAGGACTCTTTTCACAAAATTTTCTCCCCTAATAAACCTGTTCTTAAGTGTTTTCTCATTCGTTAGTAAATCATTAAATTATGCTGCACCTTTTATCTTTAAACACCACTCACATTCACAGTACTATTATCATACCTAAAATACTCGAAGCCGAGTAAAATATTTGGCGGTCTTATTTACTTTCTTCAAAATCATGGCACTTTATCATCCACTCCAGTTATTTCAATTAAAAATAACTTTAATGAAAATTCCATTGATCGGAATTTAACTTTTAAAGCTTCTCAGAACGGAACATGTTTTTTTTTTCCTTCCCTTATCTTCTTTTTTTTTTCCTCCAAAGAAAAGAATTCCTCCCCCCTTAAGATTGCTGTCCTTAATTGTTAATTACGTTCTAAGTTAATTTAATACCTTCTAAGTCCTTTTGTAACTTGAAGTAAGGTCAGAAGCGAACACTTTACATGTACGTTCAAAAAAGAGAGAGAAAAGTGAAGGGGAAAAAACTTAAATATTTTGGGATCGCGTTTACGTTTTTACAGTGTGGAAAAGCTGGGAAAATTCTTTTGGGAAAAAAATAATTTCTCCTGTTAGAGGGAGCAAGTTTACGACAGGATTTATAAATTTTTAGTTCGAATATTTTTACATTTTTTTTGCTATAGTATTTTTTACTGCGCAGTTTAGAACGATAATAATTTGCTTTTTATTTTTTTATAGCGGGCGAGAAAAATCTCATTTCCAAAATTTCATTTATGGATTTAAAACGTGTTGTGCTTTTTATTTATTATTTTAAATGGAATCATTGCTGGTTTTCAAAGTTTAAAATCACTTTTAGTTGTATCACCACCGTCAATGTTTTCCTTTTTTTCCATTATCCATAAAGATTTCACTGCAATAATATCAACTCCACCGGAATTACTATGAAAGAGTATGAAGCCCGTGAATTTATGAAGATTTATATTTTGAACGCAATAAGTTGTGAAACTCGTATCGTAATTCTTAGACAAGACGCCCATTCTCCTAGGCCAGCGTTTCTTAATTTCTTTGATAAGTGGACCCCTTTTTAATGCTCCCTTTTTTTTAGAATCCATGGTTTTTCTTTAATAGGTGTACCGCTTAGTTGCTGCATTCTGGAAAATGGTTGATTTTCATCAGTGACGACGAAAATTATATTTTTACATAATTGTCCTCGGCGAGCAATTTCAAAATTAGCACAAAATTTCCCAACTCAACCATAAACAACACATTCTAAAACAATTTTGAAATTTAATTAGATGAATGTTAATTATTTTTGTTATCGTAGACATTCTTAATATTAGGCTTTATGGATGATTAGGCATCAAGACTTGCTGTTTTCATTTTTTGTTGACTCATAAATTAAGATCCCCAATTCGCATATATACGTAGTCGCAACTAGTAAAAGTGCCAGCATGTTCTTCCATGACCGCTCAAAATATTCATCTTTTAAACTGCACCAGGGTTCTGAAATAACAGCATTGATTTAAATTAATGTTACAAGAAGGATGGATCAGATGCTTCGAAAGGATTTCGTATTCTTGAACTGGCCTAATCGAAGGGTACTTTCCTAGTAAAAGTGACTTTCATTCCTGGCCCGATTTGATATTTTCTCTGCTATTCATTCTGAAAATGTTGACTAAAAGTTTCACTCAAACCTTATTTGTATCCACTTTTAATGACTTATTTACACGTTACGGTAAGAAAAAAATGCAAGTTTGATGGAACCCTTGAGTCATCTCCATGGAGACCTTGGGTTCCACGGAACACAGTTTTAAGAAACGCTGCCCCCAGGGACGCCGCGAACTTCTTTGTTTGGGTGGGCGGAAATTCTCAATTTGCCGAATGTAACTCCAAATTTTGCCGAATGATGATAATTTTGACCAATAAAACTCTAAATTCTGCCGAATGATAACTTTGCCAAATCGTCAGACAAATTTTGCTGAAAAAGGAAATGTTTAGGAGGTTACGGTGACCTCTCGTGACCTCCCAATCGGGCTCTCCTGGCGGTCAGAGGCGAACGTCAAAAATATTCTTTCACAAACTTATTCGAATCATAAGAGCTTTTCTTATACAAAAAAAAGTTCCTTCCATATGTGTTCTAAAATTCTCTTCAGTAATAGAATGTCTGAAGCTTTATAAAACCTCGAAATAAATTCCATTCACCTTGTCAAAAAGCATACATCCTTTTCCGAGGGGCTCAAAAAGTCTCTTTCGGCAAGTAAATAAACATGAATCCCCTTCAATGTAATGGTCAGCGTATGCCTGCGTGTGAATATAGAAATATCCGTCGATCCTCCCAGGACATCCCTTAGGAAATTTTTACGGCCCGGGGGCGTTTGGCTTCGGTAATAAGAAACAGGGCGCAGACGATCTGTCGGAATCAGTTTATGTGCGTGCGTGTGTTTGCGAACTATTCGGGCGGATTGGCCTTCGGGCCGGGAATAATATTTGCCGGAGTGACTCAGTAGGGGTTGCCCGCCCGCTACACAAACACTTAAATTGTTCTGGCCGGCATGCTTTGCGGTGTTGACGTGGGAATGGATGCGCGCATGTGCGGAGCTGTCGATGAATTTCAATTTTGGGAAATGATTTTGGAGGGGTGTGAAATAGCATTGGATTTTTCTCCCCGATATGCTTGTGGACTTTTCACCCTTCAGAAAGTTTTAGAAACGAAGGGAGTCAGGTGCTGTGCTGCAGGCTTTCGTAATTTTTGAAGGGAAACTAAACAAAGGAATTTCAGCGGTTAAAAGTAAAAGCATAAAACAAAGAACTAAGTGGTTTTTAATCAAAATCATAAAATGATGTTTAAAGTTGAATTGCTTACCTTACAGCTTGTCCTTTATAAGTGTTAACTGCTGATGATTTTACCTTAAATAAACGAATATGCAGCCAAATAGATTCATAAATAGCTTAGCAGTTAAATCAAACGACAAAGAGATGGCAAGATAACAAATACCATCGTGATCATTGACTACTACTTGAACGTTTGAGGAAGATTCCTTAACTCTATAGTGGTTCTACTGATTTTAAATTCCCGTTGATTCAGTAGCTGTAAAGAAATAAAAATAATGTATTTTTTTAAAAAAATACGTTAAGGGGTCGTCTTCCTGCCGCTCATGCCTACACTGTAAAAATGATTCAGAAACGTTCCTGGAAGATAATGGACAGCTAATGTGCCCAATTTCCAGGGCCGCAAAGAGCCAAGGCGGGCGTCAAGTCAGTTTTGTCACCCCCCCCCCCCACTAAAAAAAAATAAGAGAAAAAGAAAAAAAAAAAGCGAAAAAGAAAAAAGAGAGAGAGAGAGAAATCAAAACTGCTTACTCGAAACTAATTAACTCCATTAAGTGCCACAACAATACAATTTTACTTCAGTGTTAGGTTTCCGCTTATTCAGAGTCCCCCCCCCCCTTTTTTTTGCGTCAGTGTCGCCAGCCCCCCCTCCCTCCCCCCAAGCCTGGGCCTCTAGTTTCCGACTAGGCTTACATGGCCTCTCGTGAGGCCTGCCCAATTTCTGCCAGCAGCATATCTTTCCCCAAAAATGGGAGTTAACAATTCAATGTAACTCTGTATGCTTTATAATAGTAATTAGAAATGAAAAGAGTTGCATTTTTTTTTAGTTTGTGCTTGTTACAGAAATGTACATTTAAATCTCAAGAACTAATGAAGTATTGCACCAAATTGTTAATGCTCAAATTTGCTTGATACTTTTGCCTCTGATTAAAAAAAAAAATCGAATTCTTCACTTGAAAACATAAATTTACTTTTACAGGCAACACTGCTCTAAAATCTGCCGTTCTCGGCAGTGTTTTTTTCGCTAATTCAGAAATTATTCATAAGCAAAAATAGCCTTTCTACTGGTTAATTAGGGTGGGGCAAACATAAAATATATTCAGTAATTTCCAGAAAGTTCTCACGATTTGGAATTATTAGTACGAAAATGCTTACACATTTCCCCCTCCTCCAAACAACTTCTTTCGATCTTTATAGACATGATACGTGAATCATTAATTTTGTGAGAAAACATGTATGCTGAGTGAGCAGGGTTAAATGTTGCGAACTCTGCACTCTACTTTTAGTTTATGAATTCCCCCCCCCCCCATACCCCCGCTGTTCTCTTGAAATAATTATTAAATCATTGTTCTTTTCACAGTATGTGGAAAGAGGAATTTTTGAGAAAGAAAAAAAAATGACTTGTATCTGACAAAAAGCTTTATCTATTTATTTATTTTTCAAGAATAATGTTTGTTAATTAGATAATTGTTTACTTCAAGGCTTCAATGTAAGAATTTATTTTTGTAAAATCACCTTTTTACATTTTTAACAAGAAACAAATAGTACTTTAAAGTTGCAAATGTTTTCGTTTTTGATTACTGTTACTTTTAGTTCGTCAAATTGTGGATGCGTTCAATGATCATGTAATAATAACCTTTTCTGTTTATACTTTTTGAAAATATGTATGAACTTTTTTTTTTCAGCCAATAAAGATTGCACTTTATGTGTTTTTAAAAACCAATTTAAGTGATGATCAGAAAAAGAAAAAAATAATAATTAAAATGATTAGATTGAATTAATTTTGGTATATTATTAGCCCCCCCCCCCGTTGAAATACTTTTTCTGTAAGTAGAATATTGTTTTACAATTAAAAATTTGATTTTTCAACAATTAGGTTTTCACAATTACAATTCATGCCTTATCATAGTGCATGACTTGTAATCGTGGTGTGTGTTTTTTATTAAATGGTATTATTAAAAAATATTAACTTAGGATTATTTTGCCACATGCTGTTAATGCTTTACATTGCTTGTAACAAAAAAAAAAGAGATGTCTTTTTGAGGAAACTAATTGCAGTGATATTGCTCGTGTAAGCAATTTTTCACATCTTGAATTGTTTTTATCTGCAACTGGCACCTTTGTCAAAATGTAAGACGTGACTAGAAGATAAAAGGGAAGGGGATAAATCCGCCCCTTTTCGAATGGCCCTGCATCCCCGGAGACGCATCCACCAGACCCCTCAATCCATGATTAGATTTTTTTTTTCCTTAGTCTGCCGGCAAGTGTCCTTCTGAAGTGGAAAAGGGTGGGATGAGCAAGGGCGAGGAAAAAAAAAAGAACAGAAAATCGAAAAATTTGATTGCCCTCTTGAAATGACCCAGAACCTCAAAAATAAAGTTTTTCAAGATCGGTGCGACACAGGGAATGATAAAAAGGAAAGATTTGGTTTAGAGGGAAGGTGATGGGGGGGAGAGAAAGTGTAAGTTGTAGTGAGTGTTCCGCTGTTTGAATTCGTGCTTTTGTGTTAGTATTTCTTTTTCTTGTCTGCCGCCTCTGTGCAATCTTCTTCTGCGGCTAGTTCTCCCGCATTCGACAACTAAGTTGTATTCGATTGGATGATTCATGGGTTGTCTCATTCGATTTTGATGAAATGTTTGTCCATCGATGGGTAAGAAGGCGGAAGAATGAGCAGACGATTCTCTTCTTGCCACTGACTTTTCGAAAACGATGTTTTTTTCTCCTTTTTTTTTTTATCCTAAAGCAAACTTTTTTTTTCTTTTCTTTTTTCCCCTCTCTTTTTATATATTTTTTTTCTTTTTGTATGTTATCGTTCAGAGCGAGATTTTTTTGCTGCCGAACTCGAATAATTCACATTATCAATTAATTCTTTTTTAATTTCATGTTCTTGAGTAGAATAAAAACACTGTTTCAAGGACACGTCCGGCTTTATTTCACCGTCTCAAGCCACCATGACATCACACGATCTCTATTGTACTTTCCCTAGACGGTATGACTGTGTTGGGATAATGTAGCCATTTGGTTCTTTCCTTTAAACGGGAGATTTTTTTTTTTTTAACGAGTGAAAATAAAGAACGTGTGATGGCCTGCATGTTTGTGTTTCTGAAGAATAAAATTAGCTAAGGTATACTTGGAGTTCATTCCCTTGTCTGAAGCCTGAACTTTTCTCCTTCCTCCTAAGATTACGTAATTTTGTCAGTCTCCGTTCATTGCAAGTAAAAACGAAACTCCTGGCTGGATTTTTTGACAATGACATCGTTTTAAGAGCTACTAACTGTTCATAAGAGCACAAATCCTATCTAGGAGTGCATTTGTGCCTGGAAAGTATAAAATATATTCAATAATAATAAGAATGCGAAAATTCGTATGATTGAAATTATTTCCCAGTGGTCGGGTTTTTTAAAAAGAAATTGTAACTTGAGCTTAACTTTCTCCTTGTCAGAAAAGGGAACAGAGCTCGAGCGTTTCGGGACAACGACAATGAGACAGGATACCTAAGCACGGGATTGTCCCGTTCACAAAAAAAATCAATTGTCATTGGTCATTTTTTGCTTGAAGCATGCGCATGAGACGTCAGGTCTGAGTAGTTGAGACAATAACATAAGCTCCAGGCCCGTCTTTTAGGAGGTCGGGGTTTCACTAAATTTCAAGAAAATTAGAGCTTGGTACAAAACGAAAGCCATTTCAAAGCAGTCATGGAGCATTTAAATTTTTGAAATAAACATTTTACATCAGATCTTTAACAAATTTCTCTTTTCAGACCTTAGATATAGTCTGAAATTTTAACAATAGCTGCTCAAACTATAGAAATAGCTTTTCCACATGTTAGTTGTGGTTTCTAAGAACTGAGACGAGACCTTAGACGTGGTCCACCCAATACTCTATTGAGACTCTTTTTTTTCTAATTTCATTCAAGAAATGTATCAAATTTTCTCCATATAAAACTATAAAATCCAAATTTTTATTAAAGAATTAAAGTAATGTATTCTTTGCATTCATATCAATTCTTCTGATTCATTTCTCCCTTCAGCTGAACATCTCTTTAAGTTTTATCAGTGGCCTGAAAGTTCCTTAAATAAGGAAGTTTTTAAAAAGTTTTTTCAACAACAAATACTTACGAATAAACGGGTTTACTGGTTTTTGGAAATATGTTTATGTAGGAAAGTATTTTAATATTGATGAATACCAAAGCATTTTTTTGAATAACTTTTATTATATTCCTTGTGAAACCATTTTTGTTTATTCTTTGGCTATGTTGTTCATCATTTTATCGATATTTAAATACTGTTAATAAATACTACTGTTCTTTCACTTAAGTAGTTTCACTCGTCACTTCCCGCTTTTATAGGAAAAAAATGATTTGCCTTTGGAAATAAATTTTATCGCCCTCTTATAAGATCTATACTCTTTTCTTTTCTTTAACCACTTGGGCTTTTCTGTATTACGTTAAATGCATTCCAAAACTTATTCTGTGTCCAAACATGGCGATTTATCGCTGGTCCAGAATAGCAATCATTGTCATCCTCCCCGCCTCCTGGCTTGGCCGAATTCCGTTAATTAATGATTTACGCGAGCCGAGCTCTTCCGATCAATACTAATTACTTTCACTACATCGGTCGCACAAATACCGCACAATCGAAAGAAGGAAAAACAAGCCGAAAACGGAGAAAAAAGGAACGAAACCAAAAATTGATTGACTCATTTTTGGCAAGAAGATGCGAAAATTTCTACTGCTTTTTCTATTATATTTTAGTTAGCGCTGGCAACCATGGTATGTGCTTGTTTCATGTGTAGTTTGTTTCCTTCTTCACCACGGCAAAAAGAAAATAGCCAAAAAAGATATTTAGGCATAGCGGTGGCAGCAGTTGCCTGGACGTAAGTTGCGAGAGGAGGCCAATAAACGACACCAGTTGGCGCTGTTAACGGTTACTTTTATTCTTCTTCACACATTGTTATATTCGCGAATATTCGTGCAAACTTTTTCCCGTTCATACGTTGACTACGGAAAAGGGGAAAAAATCATCTCCTAGGAGTGGGGGGGGGGGGCTCGAATGTCGATGGGATGCCCTACAAACTCGTTATTATTTTTCTTGTATTTATTTGAGCACTTTTTTATTTAGATCTTTGAAGCAGTCAGTTGCGTGTTGTTATTTTAGTAAATGCCTTATTATTTTTATTTTTTTTAATCTGTTCAAAGTTTTTCCAAACCAAAAGGGGAAAATTGTACTTCAGAATTGGTTTCTGAAAAAACATATTTATAATTCGATGGGTTTTAAAAAGAAAAACAATGTATTCTTTTTGCATTATGAGATAATATTAATTTTGAGGTGAGAGATTAAAATTTAATGAGATTCTGGTGTAAATCCTTTTTTTTTAAATAACATCCATTTGCACGGCAGAATGCGTAAGAAACTAAATTTTTTTAATCATTATAAAAATCAACAATATTGTATGGTAACACAAGTGTGGCTAGAATTTACCATTTGGAATTACGGAATGGTCATAAAAGCCCTCTCGTGTGTATAAACTACCGCATTAAGTATTGGCAGTATTATATTAAAACCAAAATCTTTGAGGGGTCTCCTATTTATTCATGTTCTGATTTTAAAATATTTCATGCTTAAAATGATGTCACAAAATATGAACTTTACCTAACTGAAAAATGTTTAACTTATAATTTACCTTACTTCATTCATTTTAATAAACACTGAACTAACACTTCAAAATACATCTCAGCTTATTTGTCTCAGCCTAAGCCACTGCTTTTCAATTTATTTAGCAAAATAATAATAATCAATAAAATAAAACATCGCAGAATACGAATACATATAATGTATTTTACAGAAGGAAACATTAAATGCAATCTGCAAACAATAGTACTTGCAGATTTACCCTCCAGCCGAGGTTTATCTATAACTTGTGCAGCCAAGCGCCACCAAGCCACTCTAATAAATACCATGGGCTGAAAAAACTCCTCATTCCGTACTTTGAATCGTCGGCAGGAATATGGCGTCTTTTGTTCTACCAAGAGAGGGTCATTTATATTCCTCTAAGTTTGCTTTTTAACTTGGAGTGACACGGTTATAGATGGCGTGCGTGTGCTTAAACATTACCGGGTGCAAAATTTATGTAGACTTACTGCTTTTGAGTATGAAAAGCTACATTGTAGAAGAAAGCTATGGGTTTTTTTTTTTTTTTTTTTTGGTCCTGCATAAAATAGCTATACCTGCATATGCGTTAGAGATATTAATAGCTAAGACTTTTGAATTTTTAAAGTTAAATGCAAATACACTGTTTTAAAATGAAGTGTTCTGCTTTTTGTATTGAAAACAAAGAAACCGCGTTTTTCTTTCAAGTCATTTTTATATGTCTGGACGTTATGTTTATATCTTTTACAGAAGAGGAGGTTGATGGATTATTCATAAACACCATATTTTTGGTTTCTCTGGATTAAATTTAAAACTTTTTCATCCAGGAAAAATAGCAAATATTTTACATAGTTTCCCTTTTAATTTTAAAAACCGTCATTCCTTCCATCGTAAGCATCTTAATTTTAAATTTTATCACTACTCTTGTTTACAGCTCTTACTTTCCAATAGATGCTTAGCTCCTGTCTTACCTGATGAAATGAACCAAATTTCGTCACAAGGACTCTTCTGATTTAAGTTTTGTTAACTTTTCCAATTTTAATCTTATTTTTTGTTATTGACTAGCCGCCTGCGGCGGCCAGCTGGTTCGCCTTCTTACGCCATTCGCCTTTCTATGCAAGCAGCCACCTACGGCGGCTGTTTGGCTAACTTGTCATTTACCTTTTACTTCAAGTTTGCCGCCTTCGGCGGCTGTTTAAATAAATTTGACAGCAGTATTAATCAATTCATCTCTATCTTTTTTTTTTGTGTCATTCACATTTTAACGCCAAGATTGCCGCCTTCGGCGGCTATCTACCTTTACGATCTTTCCTTAATTTTCTTATCCATCTCTATTTATTTTAACCTCCCCGCCCGTTTCCTAATGAAAACAAAGATCACCTCGAAAAACCGCTTTTTCTTTTATTTAAGTAGAGCAAAAAAAAAAAAAAAGTTATCTCCAAAATTCCCCCGTAGTGTGCAAAAAGTAGCGTTTGACAAAAAAAAAATTCTCGCTGTTTTTATTGAACTAAATGCGCTCCCTAAATAAAACAAAAAAAGGAAAGAAAAAAAGAAGCAAGCGCTGCCAGAAAAACACGTGGTCATCACGTCATAAAATGTAGAAGTAAGCTATATAGTAAAAAAAAAAAAAAAAAACATTTGTAGAAAGATTAACATTTGTTTGCGATTAAGATTTCATCGTAAATATCGAATCGAAATCCAAGTAGCGACGTCAGAAGCATAAAAGATTGAAGAACGCTTTTTTCGACCGATCCGTGGAAAGACAATGTGTTCAGCATTAAAAAAATTAAAAAAAAAAAAAAAAACTATTACGTATTTTTAAAAACTTTTTTCTTCTGAAGGGGGCAGAGTGTTTTTACTATTAAAAACTAAAATTTTAGAATTGAGGGTTCAATACTTTTCTCAGGATGGGTTTCGAAAAAAACTAAACCCAGAAAAAAATGCTAATTAAAGGTTTTTTTCAAAAATCTATAAAAAATACAAAAATTGCTCTATCTTCAAAATTTTTTCATTCATCATATTTAAAATTAAATTTCCTACACTATAGTACAAAAAACATTTGTGTGGTGCGATTGGTTCGGGGTCTGTGAGGTAAAAAGTACTAAAAAGTGTAAAAAAAAACGCATAAAACATTAAATAACTTTTTTTCTAATTAAAATATCAAAAATCAAAGCCCGAGGTGCACAAGCTCAGCAAAAACTACACCTGTGTACCAAATTTCATCTTTCTAGGCCTTACCATTTTTCCCGGGATGCGCGCCACACACACCACACACACACACAAACATCTTATTTTATTATATGTATAGACTAGCCGCCTACGGCGACCAGCTGGTTCGCCTTCTTACGCCATTCGTCTTTCTGTGCAAGCAGCCACCTACAGCGGCTGTTTGGCTAACTTGTCATTTACCTTTTTACTTCAAGTTTGCCGCCTTCGGCTGCTGTTTAAAAAAAATTTGGCAGCAGTATTAATCAATCCATCTCTTTTTTTCTGTGTGTGTGTGCCATTCACATTTTTACGCCAAGATTGCCGCCTTCGGCGGCTATCTACCTTTACGATCTATCTCTAAATTTTCTTATCCATCTCTATTTATTTTAACCTCCCCGCCCATTTCCTAATAAAAACAAAGATCACTCAAAAAACCGCTTTTTTTATTTAAGTGAGCAAAAAAGCTCAAATTCCCCGTAGTGTGCAAAAAGTAGCATTTGACAAAGATAAAAAAAAAATCTCGCTATTTTTATTGAACTAAATTCTGCTAAATTCGCACAACTGAAATGTAACGTAATATAGATGCAGCAAAAGGTCCTGCTTGGGGGAGGAGGGGATGGAAAAAGAAATAAATGCAATCCCTAAATAAAACAAAAAAAGGAAAGAAAAAAAGCAAGTGCTGCCGGAGAAACACAACACGTGGTCATCACGTCATGAAATGTAGAAGTAAGCTATATAGTTCAAAAAATAACATTGCTTGCGATTAAGATTCCATCGTAAATATCGAATCGAAATCCAAGTAGTGACGTCATAGGCATAAAAGAATGAAGAACGCTTTTTTCGACCGATGCATGAAAAGACAAATGTGTTCAGCATTAAAACAATTGTAAAAAAATAACTATTGCGTATTTTTAAGAACATTTTTTTTTTTTTTTTTTTTGAAGAGTGCGAAATATTTTTACTATTACCAACTTAAATTTTAGAAATGAGGCTTTGATTTTTCTCGCAGGATGATATTAGAAAAAAATAAAACCCAGGAATAAATGCAAATTAAAGGTTTTTTCAAAAATTCATAAAAAATACAAAGATTGATCAATCTTCAAAATTTTTTCATTCATCATATTTAAAATTAAATTTTCTACACTATAGTACAAAAAATATTTGTGTGGTGCGATTGGTTCGGGGTCTGTGAGGTAAAAAGTGCAAAAAAAAACACATAAAACATTAAATAACTTTTTTATAATCAAAATATCAAAAATCGAAGCCCGAGGTGCACATCCTCGGCAAAAACTGTACCTGTATACCAAATTTCATCTTTCTAGGCCTTACCGTTTTCCCGGGAAGCGCGCCACACACACACACACAAACATCTTATTTTATTATATGTATAGAAGATTCTATTTTGGCTTCAAAATTTACTAAAGTATAAATGCTAAACTCCAAATCATCTCTTTTTTAAACCAAATTTCACCATTACTACCTATTTATTTTAATTTATTCATTTGTTCATTTTATTTTATTTATTTTTCTTTTTGTTAAATTTAAAATTTTGTCATGGTACCTAATTGGAATATCAAATGAGGCAGTGAGAAGCAAAGGGATGTAAATGGCAAAATTAAAAATTTGGAGATAACCAGTACCCATGATAGGTATACCTCTCCTCTGTCTTGGGTCAAGAGATGGTACTAGTAGCCCTGGTAGTTGCTGCTATACAGCATGATTCAGAAAAAAATTGCAATGAAAGCCTACCTAGGATCTTATCTTTAAACGCGTTTTATTCAAAATTTGAAAATGTCAACTTAAATCCCTTTGCTTCTAACTGCCTAAAAATGGGCTCCCTTTTTAACACGCTTTTATTAGCTTCACTTGTATGTTTGTGAGTAACTCTCCTTTGGACTAAGAGCTAGTGGCTTATTACTGTTAGTATATTCCTCCACTTTATGAGCGTTCGTAGCCAAGCGGTCTAAGGCGCGAGTCTCCGCTGACGTCCACCTCCGGGAATCATTGGGAGTGCGTTCTAATCTCATCTACACCGAAATTAAATTTATAATCTTGCAACTCAAATTTCGGCCACTTTTTGTGATCGGATTCTTTTAAAATTTGGAATGCAACCTCAGATCCGATGACAATGCAATATTCTATAATCAAATTAATTTATTAACGATAAGTTATTAGTTTATTCTAATTAACACGCTTTTATTAGCTTAACTTGTATGTTTGTGGGCCCAACTTTCCATTGGACGAATTTCCAGTGGCTTATTAGAATTACTTACAACGTACAAATCAGAGCTGCGGAGTGTAACAATGTTTGCGCATGCATTTACCAGAAAGCATTCAAAATGTCTGATGCAAATAATGCAATAGAATATTAAGACACATTCCATTATAAAAATCGAACACACGCACAAAGATTTCATTTAAGAGTTACAATATTTAGTATCTAAATCTTATTTGAAATAAAAAACTAAAAAAAAAACACGCTTTTGCAGCAAAATGAACTAAAAAGTAAAAAAATAAAATAATAGTTTAAGAAACTAAAAAAACACACTTTAGTAGCAAAATGAACTAAAAAGTTAAAAATAATCTTTGGATGACGAGTATGTAAAGTAATTGACCAAACACTTATTTTTACTGTAACAAAAAAAAGCGTTAGGGCTGCCTATTTACATTTTTGCATGGATAACAAGTGGGAGAAATTTAAGACAACTGATAAGAAGCCCCCCACGCTTTTTTATTACAGTAAAATTAAGTGTTTGGTCAATTACTTTATATACTTGTCATCCAAAGATTATTTTTAACTCTTTAATTCATTTTACTACTAAAGCGTATTTTTTTTTTTTTTTTTTAGTTTTTTAAACTATTAGAGTCCACTTTTCAACTGTCCTGAAGGCAGAACTAAATTTCTCATTGCTTCCCTTTCACGTTAAATAATTTATTACAGCTTCAATTGAAAATTCGATTTCTGTTTAAAGTAAAATCTTCTGAGTAACAATAAAGAAAAGGTTCCTAATTTTGACATTATTTAATACTATTTCAAGTTTGAATATTCATATATATTTTTTTAGTTTAATTTTCTATTGGTTTTAAATCACGTAGCATTGAAAGATGTTTTTTTTTTTTCCTTCTTCTTCTTTCTTTCTTTCTACAATAAACTTAAAATTTACAACGACGATTTCAAAGCATTGATAGAGAAAAAATGATATCAATACTTATACATACCCATCGTACTTTTACAAAATGACAAGTTTAATTCAAACTTTTAAAACTATAATATTGAGATTCTTACATTCGGATTAGTTCTCAAACTATTGCATTATTCTTTTATTTCTTTTTTTGCAGGCATTTGGAAAATAACTTGTGCTTTTACTTTAAACTTCTAGAGAGGTTAAGAATTAAAAAATCTTATCAAACACAAATCATCATTGACCCAGAATATTTTCTTGCTACAAAAGCAAAAGCTATAACATTCATAAAGGACATAAATAAATTTAAAAAAAAAAAACATTTTGTACAAATATGGAATCGCGAGCACAAAGAAGAAAGATTTAGAAATTTATGTGTTTTATTCTTCTAAAAAATTCTGGATACTTAGGAGGCTTACTTTAAAAATGTAGATGTCTATTAAGTCTATTGTGTTTCTAAAAATATCTTAAATTTTGTTTTTATATATATATATATATTATAAATTTCCCAAAAATCTAGGCTTGCACATAAATTCTTTTGCTTAAAAATAAGAAAAGGGAGAGCGAAAGAGTGATAAAAAAATTAAAACAACTATCAGATTCAAAGTTTGAAGTTTTGAAAATCATTTGAAAAGAGAAGTTTTTTTTTTCAACAGTTGTCTGTATTTTGTAGCATTCTCCTTTTTTTCCGGCAAAACCCTTTGGGATAGCCATAAAATATGCAACATCCGGAGTTGAAGTAAAAGTTTTTTTTTCTTCTTCTTCTTAGTTTTATTGTTTATCTATATCTCTTGTATTTTTTATGTGTGTCATTATTTATTTAAAAAAAAGTTTTTCTCTTTTCTTTTTACTTTTTTTATTTCTTTGTTGGAAGCGAATTCGTTCACGTACGTGTGGCATTAGTGTTAGCGATATGTTTCTACCTTTTGTGAAAGTTATTTAATAAAGAATGTTGCCAAAAGAAAAAAAGTTTAAAAAAATAAAACAATTTGCGTACTTGAATAAACAAGAAATGTTTTTATGTAGAAATTACTTTCCGAATAATTCTTTACTCACGTATGCATGCTAATCCCAAATTATACTTTCATGGTTTTCTAAAAAATATATTAATTCAATTTCTGCTATTTTTTAAATTGCTGAAGAATTCCGTTTCTTAGTTTTAATCGTGTTAAGGTATTTATCATCATTCTTTTCATTTTTTCTCAACGAATTGAAAGTGTGATGTAGTTGTTTACTTTAGGACAAAACTTGTATTTTCGATGCATGTCATTTCTTTTTTCTTTCACAAAGTTTTTCCGCTGAATATGAATAAGTTTTTCATGTTTAATTTAATCATTTTCTCATTTTTTTTATTTATCTAAAAATTTCCTGATATCTGTTTTAGTCAGTTTTTGCTTGTGGGAAATGCACTAGTTTCTGGTAAAAGATTTCTTTTTCTTTATTTCTTTCCTTTTTTGTAATCAAAGGGATATATATATATATATATATATATAAAACTTAAGTAGGTGGACTAAAAAAAAAAGAGTTTACTAATTTTATACGAACATGAGAACATGATTAGTTCGATTTCATGCCGAATAAATACATTCAATTTTAAAAGTAACTTAAATTTGCTATTTAATCAGATGTGCCCACGGTAGGGTCCTGGCGCAGACTGTGCCATTGAAATGTATAGGGAGAGGTGATTTTTAGAGCAGTATTTACCCCTTCTTTCTCCCTCACCATCTCTAACTTCTTATATTGGATGAGTTGAATCGATTTGGTATCTTTTCGAACGTTTGAATAAGTGTATTGATGCAGAGAAAAAAAAGTTAATAGCCTGAAAATAAAATTAAGAAGAAAAATGCAAGACCCTCCTAGATTAAGTTACTCGCGATAAAAATGAACATGATTAAATATTAGAACAAAGCAAAAATATATTGAGGGTAAAAAGAACCGTCGTGGATATTAGCTAAGAAAAAAAAATCAAACTAATCTTAACAAGAAAAATGGAATAAATACCTTTGTACACAAAAAATAAAATAAGGTATAAGGCAAAATTGCAGATTACTGCAGACACGTGTTTCGGCGTTACAATGAACGCCATTTTCAATGCAAAAGAAGTAAACTTACGGAGAGAAAGTCTTTTCATCCGTAAGCTCACATGTTTTGAATTGAAAAGGACGCATAAATCTTATATTACTATTTATACAACTGTGATCTTCACTGAAAGGTTTAAAAAAAACAACCTGTCTTTAACCAACATTGATACTACTTTGACACTCGCCCACCTGACTACAATATTTTTTTCGAAATCCTTTTTCTTCCAAATGTTTTTTTTTTTTTTTTTTCATTTCTATCGTAGATATAGCTATATTATATTTGATTGGTAATTTAAACACTGTGATTCATCGCACTTATTATGCAAATGTGAGTTAAATTATAAAACGAGTTAATGTTTTCATTTCTTCTATTGTAGAATTCCAAAGATTAAGAAAGAAGCCTGGTGGAGACGAATTTCATCAGCAAAGTAAAAATAGCTTCTGAAACTGCATCTGATAAAGGTATTTTTTGGTTCATTAATACTTGACGACTGTTAAATATTTCCCATGTGTTGAGTTACACTTGTATCAAATTGCCTTTGCCCTTTTTTTTTTACATAGCTTTAATGAAACTGACAAGTCTGATTAAACTAAAAGATGTCTTGGGCACTCTAGTTTTTATTAACTCGACGAATTGTTGCATTCAAATAATTTTATGTCCCTCATAATCAATAAACCCCATGCTTAATTTTCAAATTCATTAAAAAGAAATGGTTGCTAGGAAATTCCATATAGGAGAAAATATCGAAGGCTATTTTGTTTAGCTCGTTTACATAAGCTCAGTTCTTAAAAATGCGTGTAAATAGATATTTCTATTTTTATTACAGTTTCAACAAACTAATAGCATTTACTAAAAGAAAATTAATAGTAGTCACGCGAGTACATTAATAATTGTTTAAATTGTTTTGAAGTATCTTTCTTTGAAATTGCTTCACGTTTTTCGAATGTTTAATGGGATTTGAAATGGCGAAACTAATGTTCAGAGGAATGTATTTATCGGTTTCTAAAGGGCTGAGTTTTCTTTCTGTGTTTTATTCATTAAGAGCTAGTACTAATACCATTTATCAAACTGGAACAAATTTTTAGTACGTGCCTAAATAAACATCCGTAAAGTAATCTTATCTGGAGAAGCATATTTGAAATAATGAAAAATGTGGAAGCACTGTATTAATGTGTTAACACTACTTGAATATGTGTGGGCTTGATATAGTTTTGTATAGTTTATAATGACCACATTTACTACGAGCTATTTTTGTTATCATAAAATAAGAAACATTCTTTTGGGTTCTTTTTTAATATGAGGAGAGTCGGGAGGAATGGTAAGGTGGGAAGAGTGGGATAGCTGCAGCTGGTACCGAAATAAAATATGAAAAAAAAAAAATTCACCTGTAAACTTTACGGCTTTAAACTTTTGCTTGATTCTACATCTACTGGAAATGCAAGAATCGACTTTAGTTAAACTCAACCCTCTCGACTTCACACAATCCTCTTCAGACAAAAACAGCATCCGCCCCAGGCATTCATTTCAATTTTAACGATTCGAATTATAATTATGTTCTTCGCAATGGGGTTATTTCCTTCAGTCAAAAGTGCTACTTTTAGTCACTGAATTTGAGAGAATAAGAAAATAATAATAATAATAATAAAATGCAGCGAGAAAGAACTTAAATTTTCCCAACGCTGCATTTTTAATTAAGTTTTTTAAATGTCCGATTTTTCAAACACGACGTGGTCTTTATGACGTCACAAGTGATGCACCGCGCAATCAACGGGCGCGCTCAATGTTTACGCTTGCTCGCTACCGCGTTTCCAGATCATAATGATTCAGAAGCGAAATAAATATTGTGCTCTGCTCTTGCTATCAAACATATCGTTGCCAAACAATGTGTGCAAAGAAGCGAATTAAATATTGCGCTCTGAGCTAATGGCATCAGTGAATAGCATTTCATCACTTGTGATGTCATGTGCAAAAAAGGAAGTGGAATCTGCTCACCGATTAAAATTTTTTTAAAAAAAATACTAAACTTCGTCAAATTATTTAAAAACCAATAATCGTTCAGAAAAAAAAATACTGTTAAAATTTTGGGAACGACCCCATTATGAATGCGATCGGAGCCATTTGTAAAAACAAAAAAAACCTACGAGTAGGGTCCTATCGCAATTCGCAATTTCAAAAAAACATTGCTTGAGTTCAAGACATCAAATTTCAATTTTTTTTTTTTTTTTTGATGATTTTACGGCTTAATTCGTTTATTATCGTTAACTTATACGAGTATGGGTATTCATTCAAATATTTAAGTTATGTATGTGTGTTTTGCTGCCCAGAAAACTCAGTTTATCAGAAATTCAATTTTTAATTTGCTCATTTCGTAAAATACGCAAAAATTCGTAAAAACTCTTCATTTTTCAGCAGAATTTTTTTTTTTTTTTTTGAAAATGAGCGATATACTATGCGAAGTTAAAATACTGAATATTTTTCTAGCGAAAAAGATTAAACTATCAAAAAATCTTGCATCATCAGGCTAGCAATATTAAATACTGCTTTTCAGACTACGACATTTATGAATTCTTATGAAATAAGTGAAACGAAAAAGTATCTTACTGCATTTCATAAATCATTTTGCATTTATAATACACATTCAAAGCTTTGTTGATGCACATATAAGGCTTAAGAACTTTTTTTTAATACATTTTTTTTTAACTTCATCTCTCATGTTGGAATGCCGAAAAAAGAAAAAATGCAACTTCTTTTATGAATAGTTTGAGATATTGCCTGCTCTTTGAGTTGCAATAAATATAATAATGAAAAAAGACCTAAAAGTGCGAGGAGTGTGTTTTCTTTGCCCAAGTCTTCATATTTGAATATTCTAAGCTCTCGCTGTCATATATTTTTACACCAGTCTCCAGTCATTCAGAAATAAATATCGCTCATTCCGGCAGAAGTGAAGTGAAGAAAGTTTCATTAAATCCCTTGCCGTCGGTTAAAATAAACAAACTGGAGGAATATGAAACTTGGCATTGGGGGTAGTAAACGAAACGCATAAAAGGATTTTTAAACTTTAATCTGATAACTTTGGGAGAAAAGTGCAATTCTTCGAATGTAAATGGAGGTATGAAAAGGAGAAAGAAAGGGGGTAAAATTATTTTTTAAATATTTTATGGTGATTTAAAGTTATATAATACCTTCTAGGCTTTAAATACAAATTCTAAAATGATTTATTACATTTTAATGACTGAGACGTTTTGAAAAAATATATTATATAAGTATAAGGAAAACGTATCAGTAATGAGTATTACCAAAACTATTTTCTAAAGTATATTTATTTTGCTTTTAAGTATTAGCTCATGGAGATGTACAGAAGGTCCAAAAGTGGGCGTACTCTGCTTTTATTTTCAATATTGTTTTAATTATGGCTGAATGTTTACCATACAGTTATCTTGAAGTCTTTAGTTTCATAAACATCGGTAGAACAACATTCATGTCGTAACACATTCGATTTCAGCGCCGTGTTCTAACAGATATTTTGCGGCAAAACAGCTGCGGATCCCTGGAAATCTGAAAAACATCTGTAAGAACATGGTGCAGGATTCTTTTGAGTTAGGACATGAATGGTGTTCTGCCAATTTTTATGACTCTTAAGGCTTTAAGGTAACAACATAACAAACATTCAACCAGGACCGCACCTTGAAAGAGTTTTGTAGATAAATATAAAAAGGAAAAAAATACGTTTGACATTATTTTTATACAATAAATCATGTGTGAATATTAATTTCGGAATATGGTGTACTTTTTACTTCATGTCTCGAAATTATTTGTAATTCAGCAGCTCCTCTGATATGCTAATAATGCATTTTGGAAAGGGAAAATATTTTAAATATCAAAGTTAGCGCCAATTTGTGTGTGTGAATATCTATCTAATCTCTAAGTGATGCACAATTAATAAAACTTTTATGCCTGTCAAAACATGACAACAGGAGCAGTGGCGCAATTAGAAAATAGTTTTAGAGGGGCACATTGGAAGAAAATTCTCTTTTAAAAAGAGGGATCCAGGGTAGTTTTAAAAACGGTCTTTGGTGGTGTTATGGGGGAAAAGGTACAAGGGGCTCCGCAGAAGATTGTAAAAGTTAAAGCCTTAAAACGCGATTGTATGCTCTTTTTACTAACAGTGAAACATGGGATGGAACTCGGGCATTCTCCCCCCCCCCTTTTTTTTTTTTTTTTTTTGAAAAGAAAAAAAATAGATGGAAATCAGTTCCTCCTCTCCCCTCCAATTTTTCGAAATTGAACTTCCAAAAACGCGATTGTAGACAACTTTGAAGATTTTTACAGGAAGGGGAATCTGTAGCCCCTTCCTGTAAATTTTTTTTCAAAAATCCTGGAATTTTTTTCAAAATTCAAGTCCTAAAAACTTAACCAATATTCTATGATATTAGGGGCAGAGGTTCAGAGGCTATACCATTTAGATTTTTCTTAAGTCATTTTTAAAAAAAGGCGGTTTGGAGGCCCTTGCCCGAATATTTTTTGAAATTGAAATCTTAAAAACGAGATGGTTGACCAACTCAGCATTCTGGAGGGGAGGAGGCGCGGGGTGGGGCAACCAGATGGGTGCCCTGTTGACCTCCCCCTCCCCCCTTCTGGTTGGTTAATTATGGTCAAGTCGTTACTTTTAGGAACTAGAAAATTAACCTAAATTATTGTCTACAATATAAGTGTATTATGCACAAGTAAATGATATGCAAATGTGCCGTATTTTCTTAAGTATGATAACATAGAAAAATACAGAACAGTGGAATTACCACGAACTATAGTTTAAAATCACAAAAAGGCATATTGCACAAATTATAATACAACATATTCACCTTAAGAACCAAACTGGAGAATAGCACATTTCTTGCGTTTCGTATGCTCAACCTTGTCAAATTATAGTCATACCGTAATGGCATTCACGGCTCTAAATGTGAAGAAAACTTCAAAAGTATGCATTAATTAGTATCATGTGTTTTTACTGCAAACGATTGCGCTTTTGAATAGCATGTTTAGACACAACAAAACAATATTTTTTTTTCCTTTTAGATAGCAGCGAGGATTATTTCTTGTTTTAATGAGCAAGATAATTTCACCGCCACTATTAGAAAAAAGAAAAGTTCAATTTTATTTTTTTGGTTAAGGTCTCCCCCCCCCCCCCATTTGGAGCATTTTTAATTGGTAGAGCTCGATGTCTTTTTGACTCTCGCGCCGTCGTGCCGCGCACGACCTTCCACATAGGGACGGCGTGGCCCTGCATTCAACCATAACTGACATAATGTTGAAAGCAATAGGGGACTACACCCACTTTTGAGCCACTCTGTACTATGTCAGATGTTTTAAAAAGGAATCATATACAGTCGACTCCCTCTGCAACGCGATTCGACTTACGCGAAATGGTTATAACGCGAGTTTTTCAATAGCAACAAATTTTAGAGCTGATACGAATTCCTAGCTCGCAACACGAAAATATTTGGAAAGGAATCGTGGTCTTAAGTGTCGAATTCAATATTGACTACTAAATATTGGTTTCGTGAATGTACTTTCACCATTTAAGCATCATTAACTGCGCAAGTTCCCATACCACACTAGTCTAAACATTGCATTGTTATTGCGCATAAAAATTTATAATAATAACTCCATATTTTTCATTTATTTTTTTTTAAATTTTAAATATGAAAGGTGATGAAATATTGTAGCACCTAGGCACGATGCTTCTTCTAAAGATTGTTAAGATGGAAAGAAAGAGCGAAACTTGAGGCAATTTAAACGAGCTGATGTGTGCATCACATGACTTCCTTTTACACCAATTTAATGCTATTTCCCTATTATTGCAATTTTAATGGGATTCTCTCTCTAACTCTTTAAATATCACTAGCAATGGCCACATTGAAAGCAGATTAAAAAAAAAAAAAATCGCCAAATTTTTCGCCAAGTTGGCGACAAAACTTGGCAACCAAAAGACTGGCGATATATCGCCAAGTGACCGCCAAATTATAACACCACTTGAGTTTGCATCGAAATTAACAATGATTTCCCCCCAAAAAGGTGCAAAAGACCCCTTTAGAAACACCCGAATGCAACCAAAATAGGAGGTGCACAACTAGACCCCACTACGAGTCTATGTACCAAATTTCAACTTTCTAGGACATACCATTTTTGAGTTATGCGAGATACATACGCACATACGCACATACGCACATACGCACATACACACATACGCACATACATACAGACGTCACGAGAAAAGTCGTTGTAATTACCTCGGTGATGGTCAAAATGGATATTTCGCGTGTCTATACATTCTTAGGCACTTTTCCGCATGTGGTCGAATCGAAAAAAAAACTCAACATTCATTTGGGGGTGAGCAAAATGGAAATTAAGGGCGATTTTTGAGTGAAAATTTTTTCGCGAATACAATACTTCCTTTTTTGTAAAAGGAAGTAAAAAGGGTAAAGATTTTTGATAGGCTTGAAAAAATTGGGTCGAAGGTAGCACGTTAATTAGGTGTGAATGAATCTTCCATGTGTACAATTGAAAGTTAAGAAAAGGCACTCCGTATAAGTCCAGACCTTAGTTTTAATATAAAGCTCGCAATATAGTCTAAGTGTCATTGATTTTGAGCATTGTAACGAAATTTTATGTTGAATAATGCAGTTTTTTTTAAATACAGTAAAAATTCAGCTTTTTATGTAAGAAACGGTAATGTATAGTTCAGAAGCGGTCTAAAACAGCTTAAGGATTGTTAAAAAATGTCTAAAATAATTGGCTATGTTAATAAAAAAAATCGTATACATAGTCTTCTCTGCAACGCGAAATTTCGACTTACGCGAGAGTTCTTGGAACGCAACCCTCGCGTAAGTCGGGACTCGACTGTACTGCATTGGGAAATATGACATCAAAGCAGGGCCGTCCGAAGAGCTGACTGCGCCCGGGGTGAAAGTTTCCTGGCGCCCCCCCCCCACCCCCCATTCTCACAGAAAAATCAAGTTATTTATAACATCAGTGCATAATACACACATGAATTTTTGACACATTAATAAACAGAACAATCAAAGGGCTATGCATAATAATACAAATTAAATCACAAGCAATAAATCTGTTTTTAATATTTGTGATACATTAATGCAGCAAAAACTTTTCGAAAAATGGAAATGTTAAAAATCCAAATATTTATCTAGGAAAATGTTATCCCACATGATAAAAACAATTAAAATTGAATTGGTTATCCATATTGATCAAACTAAGAACACGAATAAATAATTTGCTGATTATAAATAGAAAATGTATTTATCGAAGTAAATTACATAAAAATTAAATTTCAATCTGGACTCAACCAATGATTCTTTTCAAGAGTTTTTTAGTTTTACAGTTTTACTCCTACCAACTTAATACCAGCTTTCTTATATTTATATGTTATAAACAAAGATGTTATTTTTTTGCATCAAATATTTGTAAGTTTAAGGAGAAGCCCACAAATACTCAACAACATCGAAAATCGCTCGGAATAGCGTTTTCGGAGCTCTAATTTCGAAAAATCACTGGCAATTCCCTAATATTACAAAATATCGCCTTACCAATTGCTTTTAAGACTTGAGTTTAAGAAAATATTCGTGCTAGGGTCCCCTTGCCGCTTTTCTGTAATATCACAAGCAATGGGTTTTTCAAACGACACTTACGAAAAATTTAATTGAGTTAGCCCCTGAAAGTAAAACAATGCTTAAATTTTCTGAACCAAAATTTTGAACAATTTTCCTGCTAATTGCTCCAGATCCTCCTATCCATAAAATCTTCAAAGTTTGTCTAAAGTTGCGTTTTTGAAACTTCAATTTTGAAAACTTGCAGAGGGAGAAAGGAATTGATTTCAATCTATTTTTTAAAAAATCGATCGGAAAGTCTCTGAACTCCCTCTCTTACTCTAACGTCAATAAACATGGCCTGGAATCGCGTTTTAAGGCTAAAATTGCGTTTTTAAAACTAAAAGTTTCAAAATTTTGACCACACACCTTCAATCCGATCAACAAAAAAAAAAATATTTTGTTTTGTTTTGTTTTTTCAATGTGCCCCCTTAAAACTTTTTTCTGATTACGTCACTGCATGCAGGGGCAGAATTCAAGCAATTTTAGTGAGAACTAGACAAATGAGAAGTGCCTTTTGTTTGATTTTAAACAGTTATGCTCTCAGAAATTGTATGTTTCAATGATGCAAAGGAAACGAATATTTTGGAGACTGAGAGACAGGAATATTTTCGTGCCTTAGGACAAAATAGAGAATTATTGCTATGATTCTCTATTTAGTCCTAGTCTGTGATTTTGTGTGTCTATGACTGTGTATCTACGATACCTAAAATAAGGGGGCGCCGCAAGGCGCCGCTAATTTTATACAATCGGGGCATTTTATACGAAGAGGGACGCCGCAAGGCACCCTTCATTTCGTGTGAATGTCGTCGTGTTTCGTCGAAACGAGGGACGCCTTGTGGCGCCCCCTCATTTCGTGGCGCCCGAGGCGATTGCCCCGCTCGCCCCCCCCCCCCCCCTTTGGGACGGGCCTGCATCAAAGCATATTTAAACAATCGAAGAAAAAGTTGTACTGGACTCGATTATTCTTTTTGGCATCCACGATTATCATCATAAGTACTAAAATAGAAAAAAAAAAATATCCCCAAATGTTAACGATTACAAAAGCTCAAAGGTTGCTTTCTCCTCATTAGCAGCTAATTCTTGTTGCATATAAATGTCCAGTAGAGCTGGAGAATTTTGTTCATCGACAGTTGACTTGAGACAAAACATTTTATTTCGTTGATCCCATCTGATGGTTTGCAAGTTGACTGCAGGCTGCACTAGAATAATTTAATTTTGCTTTGGGTTCATTAACGGTTATATGTTCACACGATTTTAGCGGAATAATTTTTTTCGTTTTATAGTTTGCAGCTACTTTCCCTTATTTTAAAATGACTTTTTAACCGACTTCAAAAAGGAGGCGGTTATCAATTCGTACCGTATGTATGTTTTTTTTTTTTGTTTGTCCACTCACAGCGTCTCACCTAGTGAACCGATTTTGATGATTCTTTTTTTAATGAATAGGGGATGGCTCAACTTAGGTCCCATTACTTTGTTTGACCGTATATGTTCTTTAGAAGAAAAGTAATGGGTAAAAAACAGTGAATTTCATGCAATTTCCCTATTAAATGATTAAATATGAAACCCATTGTTATAAAAGTTAGGTGCCATATAACAGTAACATTAATAGTAATTGTAATGATAATTTTGAATAAAGGCTTCTCTGAAGCAAGCACCAAGTTTCTTCAGTGTCATTGCTTCATAGTGGTGGTAAAGCTAACCTGGAAGCGAGGTGATGCAGTGATCAGGATCTGCTTGGCCTTCACAATACTACTTAGTTATATTTGCCTCAATTATATAGGATTGCATCACAAGCAACTGGTACGCTGTGAAATGCAAATTAGTTAGGAATATTTAAATGGTTATAATTAAATTAACACACAAATGAATTCCAGAGAGAAACAAAGATAAATTTTTAGTGCCAATCGCTTAAAGTTTAAGGCGTGCTTATCGTTTTTTTTTAGTATGGAGCTTTTTTATGAAAAAAATAAGGTAAAGTTTCGTGATGGTAACTTCTTACTTTTGCTGAAATATCTACATTTACACTAAAAAGAATGAAATAAAAAAATTTTGAAAAAAAAATAGAACCGACTTCACAAAATTGCTCTAAAAAGTGAAAAATAATTTTATTCTTTAAACACCATCGCTAATACTTTTAAACATAATTTTTGAAGTTGGCGCAAAAACAAAAAGTAAAAGACAGTGTAACCATGCTTTGTTCCTTTTTTTTTTTTTTTCTTTTTTAGAAAATCATCCAAAGTTACGAACGAAACATTGAGTTACGGCTGTGAATGATTTTATCTATCGTTTTTGCGCCAACTTCAAAAATTATGTTTAAAAGTATTAGCGATGGTGTTTAAAGAATAAAATTATTTTTCACTTTTTAGAGCAATTTTGTGAAGTCGGTTCTATTTTTTTTTCAAAATTTTTTTTTATTTTTCATTCCCTGCGGTGAAAGAGAGCATCTTGTTTTTTAGGACAGTTGTCAGCGGTTAAAATTGGCAAGAATCTTCGTTTGTCGTCATAAGCTCGTTGTAGAAGTTCTAAAACATTATCACGCGAACCGAACGTAATTCTTGCGGGGGGGGGAGGGGGATATCCAAAGAAGTTAAACAGTAAAGAACATAAATGGATAGTTCTTTCGTTTTAATTTCTTTGCACACCTGGAATGTTAGGAGTTAATTTGTCAAATAATAACTTTAATTAATCTGATGGGTAAGATTTATCATGTGTGGATTAGTTTTTAAATGTTACTCTTCGAATTCCTCAGGAAACGCCGATGCATTATTATTAGTTGTTTTTATTTTTTCTTTCCTATTATTTATTATTATTACTTGTAAAAATAGCATGCGATTTTTATATTCGGCATACGTAAACTAAAGGTACAAAAATCACGAGTTTTACGATCTGTGAGAACTCGGAAACAATATTCCATCGCTGACTGGTTTATTGAGCGTAAGGGCAACTTGTGCAACAGGTTACCCTCATAAGGCACATTTCCTGCGGATGGAATAAGGTCGGTACATCGTTCGCAATGTTTTGATATTTCACGGGGCGTTTTCTCAAAATGTCCCGCTGCGATACGGATCCTCAATCGAAAAGCGCGAATTACCGCGTAACCATTCTCGCCCTTCGATCTCTTTTGTTTCGGCTCCATTTTTCATCTTCTCATATTTATTTATTAGGGGTCGCCATTTTGTTTTTCTTTTCTTTTTTCGTTCGCTCACCTTCGAAAGTTTGCCTTTTCTTTCACATTGTGTATCAAGGTTACAATTTCGCTTTCTATGCGGTTTTTCATTTTTGTTTCTTGCCAGATATTTTTACAAGTTGTCACTTATAATTTGTTTGTGTAAAATGATGTTCGTGAATGAATTTTGCCCGAGAATTTTATAGAATTTCTTAAAAGGAATAATCTTCTTGTGCAGTATTTTTTTTTTTTTTTCGTTACAGTTAGGAAAAGAAGATATCACTTTAATTTTCAACGACTGTGAATCAAAATTTAAAATTTGAATTTTCTAGGTGGCGATAAAAACGGGTCGTAAAATCGAAAACACCTTGAGCTTTGTAACTTTCAATGAAGTACTGCTTGAGCCACCCGTTTGTCTACTCTACAGGTAGCGAGCTAAAATCTGAATTTTGAAAGCATTTTAATTCAAAGTTTATTTTCTTTTCTCTCTCTCTCTCTCTCTCTATCTTAAAAAATATTGTTCATGTTTTACATTGTGAGGACTTACCTGAATGAAAACAACATAAAAATGAAAAATGTCATTCACAAATTTTTGTTACAAGATTCAGTCAGGCGAGTTAAAACGTACTGCATTAGAAAGATATTTTTTGATCAATCATGTAAACTGTCTTTCTTGTGAAAGTTATTGAAACTTTCTGCCCCCCCCCTACCTTACCCAGAAATTTAAACTTGGTTTTAGCCAAAAAAAAAAAATTAAACTTCACTTCAGTTCTGACTAACACTCAATTCACGCAATTTATCACCCATTAGAATTTTAGCCTACTCCACTGGGCCACCTCCAAGTCCTTGCAAGTGGGACTGCTGATTACTCTTCCCCTGATGCTTTTATCTCGGCGGTAACATTGCATATTTTACTCCAAACCAATAGGCTGCGGAGTTGGGCGTCGGAGTCGTGGAGTCGGACTGGTTTTGGGGAAAAGGAGTCGAAGTTGGGGGACGAAGGCTTTAAAATTCCAAGAGTCGGAGTCAGAAAGTTTCTTAGACTCCGCAACTCTGCCAGTGCTGCCGTGTCAGAATCAGAGTCGAACTGATTTTGGGGTCAAGGAGTCGGAGTCGGAGTAAGTCTAGAATTCCAGGAGCTGGACTCGATAATTTTTCCTCCGACTCCGCAGCCCTTCTAACCCCGGGGCTACAGGCACTTTCTTAGCCGCGTTCACAAACTAGTTATAACCAGGGCTGCAGAGTCGCTGGGAAATGACCTCCTCCGACTCTTGGAATTTTAGAGCCTCCGACACCATTGTTTTTTAAATGTTCCACATTTATTTTTAGATTCTCCTTATTTTTTTTTCTTTCGAATTTTTAATGAAGTGTAGTTTTTTATTGCTAAGTATTTTCACGTCTAGAAGTTTAATGTTATTCATAAAATATTTATTTTTTCTTTGTTTTATATTTAAAACACCTTTCAGAATTCTATCTTTCATAAAAAAAAATAATGAGTTTTTATCAATAGTTTGTCGCTTTGATTAGGCAAATATGTAGTGATTCTTTGCGGAGCGCCTGTCAAAGTTCCAGGAAACCCTTGGCTTCCACGAAACCCAAGTCGAAGATTTCTTATCTATTAATAGTTGTGCACATCCCTGGCTTTCGCTACTCAGGGTTCGCGTTTCTGTCGCATACTGCGCATACCCAAAGTATGCTAGTCAAACACGTGAGTTATCAAAAACTTTCCTTTACAAACTGAATGACATGCTTCTCCTTAATACTATGTTGTTTTTGCCACTCACAGATGAGCACATGAGCATATGTAAAAAAAACTTCTTCTTTAAAATGCGTCAACACTTGTCGAATCAGGTTCACCCTACTTTTCGCAGGTATTTAAAATTTCCTCTCCCCTTGAATAAAAATCAAAAGGTAAGGTTGAAACTGAAAAATGGAAGTGGAAATTTTAAATGTCAGCGAAAATTAGGGGACAGCGCTAACTCATAACAGGATGCTTTTTTTGAATAAAATAAGTAAATTTTTTGCAGTTATACTTTATAATTTCACATATTTTCTTGTTATCATAATTTATGTTAATTATCATTCCCCAACTTTGTTTCACTCGTACTGTTTCCACAATGGAACGGAAATTAATTTCTCCCGAAAAAAAAAAAATAACTCCAGGTGTTTCAACGCCCCTTATTACGTCTATAATGTATTACCCGTATCGAATTTATACCTTCGAGCTCATCACTATCGCCAGCCTCCGAGGGGGAAGGGCGGGAAGGACTGAAGTCATGTAACAAAATCCTCTTAAAAGGCTCCCACGGTGACACGCGAAATTCAATATCGTTCGTATATGCACAAATATAAGCAAAAATGTGTTTTTAACTTCGACTGTCACCTTATACGCAACCAGTGAAGCAGAGGAAATACTCCGAAAAGCGACAGCGGGATTTCTTTTTTGAAGAATTCTGGGTCGTTTGGTGTTGGTGAGGAGGGTTTCAAGAACGGCGGCGCACGATAAGGGGGAGGTTAAAGGTCGTCGCCCACCCACTGAGACTGGGGCGTAGGGTCCGGATTTTTTTTTGCTCTTCCTTTATCCCTGGGTGTGCAAGTTTTTGGGTGTTTTCCAGGAGCCACGCGTGCACGTTTTCTTATTAATAATAAGACAAGAGGTATGGGTTTTTTATTCATTTTTTCGTGCTAAAGATGGTTTTTTGGGTTAGAACGTTTTACTCGCGGGAGTTAAAAAGAACGCCGCTCGTAGAAGTGAAAAATGGAATTGTGGGAGGGTGACTTTTTCGATGTCTAGTTCTTCTTGTGCGGTGCTACTGAAATTAAGAGCGACATTACTGCTAAATTCATGGACTTCTAAAGCACAGTAGAAAATACATAGTCGAATTAAATATATGCGTTAAACTTTTTTATGCAAGCATGTGTCTGATGCAAGCATGTGTTCAAGCATGTGTCAGTTCTCTCGCGACTTTCGGTTGCGTTGGTGAGCTATTTGCACTGATGAAGAGGCTCCATTGTAGCCTTGAAATAGCTATATGCTGTATTTTCCTCAAAATTTGTGCTTTATTTACGTTGGTTTTTCACTTTAATCATATTGTAGCACAAAGCTTATATGATTATTTTCCATTTACACTTTAATCATGTGTCTACTATCTCTGAAAATGATGAGACAAAATTTAAATGAATATACGAAGGAGTAAAGGGAAAAATTAATAAAATTATTAAAGTTGGCATGGTGTCCCGGTAAAAAATGTTTAATGAATTCATTGTCAAACCACAATGAAATTCATTAATTCATAAGACTATTAAAGAATTTTAAAGTAGGCCCGTGGTGAATGGAAATGTGAATCGATTGTCTGTTCCCATTTATTACTTATGAGAAAATTAACTAATTTGGGCTTCTTTTTCTTTTCGAAAGCTTTTCATAAACCAATCTTGTCTTGATTCTATTTCCTTTTTTTATTTGATGACACAATAAATAATAATAATAATAATTTTGAGCAGTTCAAAAGATTTATCATTAGGACCTACGAGAAAAACTACATCCTTTTTTGATAATTAATTTCGATTTTTTACGGAAATATAATAAGGCTCACATTTTTGATGAAATTTCGAGTATGTGTTTTGGAAGTAAGCATGAGCTCCACTGTTTTCCTCTGTATTTGGAAGTATAGAGCCATATGACAACTTTTCATGTGGCAGGGTTGCATTGAAGGCGTTCGCTGGGGAAATGCAGTGCTGGCCAAATTATTAGACTAAGACTGTTTTAAAAGCAAATTCTTTATTGATTACATAACTATAGACACATTAACGGACAGTGAAATAATTATCTATTATTTAGTATGCATTACCTTGTTCTTGATTAGCATTTTAAGTCTTTTTGGCATACTTTTCACAAGGTTTACACCATTTCTTAACTTTTTTAAAAAAGAGGTAATAAATTTGTTTATACTCACTATTATATATATACTCACATACACATACTCACTAATTACCTAAAACTAACTTTAAACATAACAGAACAGACAAATAAAAAGAGCTAGTGAACTGTTTAAGCAGATTGAGGTTATGTTCCTGGTAGGTAGATAAACAAAGAACAAAAAACAAAACAGACAGTGCTGCCACCTGCAAACATTAAATTATGCTAAAATAACGTAATAATCAGTGTACAGTATGTACTGTACTTTAACAGTAAAATAAATAGAGTTTTAGTACAAACAGTATACAAAAACCAAAAAAAAAAAATTCTTTAGTCTAATAATTTGGCCAGCACTGTAGTAAGGTTCTTGGTAACTTCCAAGGAATTGAATACAAATTTGATCGCAAAATTGTATCTTACGATTAAATTTCAAAGGAGCACTGCTATCCTTGAAAAGTATTGATAATGCTCAATTCCAGAACACCCCCCCCCCCTCGTCCCCCCTCCTCCCCAGAACCCGCAGTTTTACCATGATGTACTGCCTATCCTAATATGGTAATTTATATTAATTTAAGGACTGCTGTTATATTATATTATAAATATATTAAATTAAGGATTCCCCCCCCCCCCGTCGTTCCTTTTTTTTTTATTTTGCATGCAATGAAAAAAAAAATGTTTTTTCTTCGAAACACATCTATGCAATTTTCACTGCACACTTATGACCTACATCTTTGCTCACCTGTCCATTTCTACGCATGAAATACCTCTGTTTGCATACACTGAAGAAAAGGGTCCGTAAAACATGTATGAATTTTACGCAGCTCCCTAAAATTGTGGCGCATTGTTTTCCTGCAATATGTGAGTTGACGTTAAAGCACCCACTTTTAGTTAAAACGCAATTTACTGAAATGAAATAGTTTTTAAAACTGTATTTACGTCATAAAGATATCTTTAGTAGCCAGGAGTATGTCATACTAGTACACATTTGCGTATTCTAAAAATGTGAAAGGAAAAAAACCCTCCCCCCCCCTTCTATTCAAGATAAATGTTTGAAATGCATTTTCAGCTGCTTTTTAATTCTGCATTTTCTGTTTGATTTATTTAACTGTCTTTACAGAAATAAGATTTATTTAGCTTTGTTATTATTTGTTTTGAATAGAACGAAAAAAATCATATTTCGTAAACGGTAGCTTGATTTTAACCTCAACTTAATTAAAATTCAATATGTGTACTGCGCTTACCTTTTACTCTAACGCCGGCGAATATAATCCCAGCTCTAAATTTTAATTTACGAGCGTGTCTAATAAAAAGAGTTGTTCTCGCATCTCTGCAAAAGTTTCGTTATACAAATCATGCCGATATCCATAGCGTTCGAAAAATAAAAAATTCCAAACTTGGAACATATTTCACCCTTATAACGAAACTCAGCCACCCGTTAAACTAATAGATTCCAAATTCTAGCAGCGTTTACACATTTTTTTTTTTCTCCTCCTTTAAATATCGTCTGCAACTTAAACGGGTTTTGTACGAAAGAAAGAATTTGTTCATCGAACTCTCACAATACCGAAGTCTGCTCTCTCACGCATTAATGCCCGCCATAGGTCTTGTATTCGAAAAAAAAGGGGGGTAGAGAAAATTGCATTTAAAAGAAATTATCAAAAGCGATGTGTCGTGTTAAAGCGCTTGGAAAATTTAATTTGGTTGTAGTGTAAACAATGCATCAGAGATGATAGATAATTTTCGCAGTTCCCTTTGCTGCAAGCTGTGGTGAATGAGACTCTTTAATTGTTTAATGAGAGCAATCACCAGTAATTGAGCCGTTCACCGATCATCGTTCAATGTGACGAAGAGTTTTTGAATTTTGTGAATTGTTGAATCGCACGCGATTTATTTTAGATAAGAGTTTACTTTAAAGAATACTGTTTTTGAAATTGCAGTGCTGTTATATTAATTAGACACTGTTTTGTTTTTAAAATGATCTATTAAAATAAGAAACTAAAAATTAATAACGAAGTGTTATGCATTGAATGTAACACATTTTTTAATGCTATTAATTTAAACTTTTTATCTAGGACATTGTACATTAAACTGTTGAACATTGATATTTCGAAACATTCAGGAAAAAAATTATATAATAAGGGGTGCGTTCGCAAATTGGAGAGTCCTGACACAGACTGCACCATTGAAATTTTCAGGTGGGCTGTTTATTATAGAACGACTTTTTCTCCTTTCTTAGATTTCTCTCTCGTTCTTGTGGGGTGCATCGCTTTTGGAAGGGGGGATACCTCTGCATCTCTGCCATAACGCATCTCGATTGGTAGCTTTGTTGTGCTTATTTTTTTCTATAATTCTGTAAGTAGTAACTAAAGACGCACAACAATTCATTCATTCGCTATATAGGCCTGAACCATAAAATCTCCTTGCACATCGTTACTTGGCTGATACTTTATACTGTTCCGGTCACCGATAAAATGGAGAGGGGAACATCCGGTTTTGTGGCGGAAACAGATGCAGTTATAAATTTTTAGGGATGCCAGTTCGCTAAATTTGAAGCTGAACCGCATCAAAATGAACGAAACACGTACATCGAATTGCCCTCGCTATTTCCACACTTTTTTTCCTTCAGTTGGAATTTAACTGGCCGCTTGCCCCTTTCCCACCGATAACGCAGTCGGCCAGTAGATCTCGGCATTATTCAATTACCTTCTCCGAGATTGAGTTCTCATCAGCATTCCTCTTTGTTAACCGAGCTTCAATTCTTTATAAAAATAAATGAATCAGGCATAATTTCTTAACAAACTTAAAAACCAGCAAAAAAAACTAAAGTTTTTCGTTTCAACTGCATGTTTCAAATTCATGTAGATTTTATTGTAATTACAGGTATTTTATTTATTTTATTAATAATGCATGTGAATAGTTTTTTGTTTTGTTCTTGTTGATACCTCAACAGTATGTAATGGGCCTTAGCCTGCCGAGCTATGTTTTCCCCCTAAACAACTGGGTCTTTGCTTTCTACAGTCGGACTCTCTTATAACGACAGAGAAGGGACCACGGTATTTCCTCGTTATAACCAAGTGCTCGTGAGAAAAAAAAAACGGATTTGCAAAAAAAAAAAAAAAAAAAAAAATTCATTAAAACTCTTACATACTTGTTTTGCTTATTTTCAATTTCTCCAGTGCCGAAGTAGTTGGTTAACTCCTTTAAACTGTTTTATAGTCTCTTTCTTGCGCTATTAATATCTCATGTAGGAATGTTCATTGGCCAAAACACTGTCATTTTCTACCCTGGCTTCGAAAAACGGTTGAAGTTTTTTTCTGCTCATCAAAAGACATCAAGTGTGTTGATGGTAGATTAGCTTCAATATTTTGCTATCATCGTCGCTTTCATTAATTTTTCAATTTGAACTAGCTTAATTTGAGCAACAATTTAATCGGAAATAAGTACAAGCTCGGAAGTGATAACATTGACGTCAACAAATAAGTAATTTTTCAATACTTCTGTAACTACAAGTTTTTACAAAATGCCGTCATCAGTTGTTTTAAGGATTTAAGACTCATCATCTTGCAGGAAGTTGATAGAAATTTTATGAATCATAAAAATATTGCTCGCTTTAAGCGGGGATTGCTTGTTAAAAGCGAGTTTTGCTCCCATAGACTTAACATTGCCCCAACCAAACGTTTCTGACTTCCTCGTTAAAACTGAGTTCTCTTTAAATCAGGACTCGTTATAAACAAGTTCGACTGTATTAAGAGGATATTCTTCTCGTAGTTTTTAAAAAGTTCCTAGTATCCTCCACATTTTGTATTATTTATTATTTTGCTTAGTTTCTAAACTCGTATTGTTTCGTTTTACTTAAAATGTTCTTCTATGTTTCAACAGTTTTACGACAGTTAGGTTATTACTACATCTTCTCATTAAACTTTTACATGCAATACGATAATTTTTTTATGTTTATTGAAAATTAAAAAATGGAATGGCTTGAAAAAATAAATGTGTGCTTTTAAATTATCAAGCGCGAACTTTCGTAACGTCTTTCAAATTGAAACTTTTTTAATGTTTGCTTTACTTCCAGTGGAATTTATTCTCTGAAATTGAAAAGGGTTTAAAAAAGATATCTATTCTGCTTTGCTAAGACAAAACGGAAGTCATTTTATTATTTTGTACGAAAAATATTTACTCTCTTTAAAATTTAAACGCCTTTCTCAGAAGACCTACAAATGACTTAAGTCGCAAAAAATCCCGGTAAAAACTAAAATTATTTCAAAACTCATTTAATCCGCATAAAAATGAGGAATTTTCTGCATTTTCTTGCGCTTACAACATTTAATTAACAGTCAAAAATAAAAATAATGTCTTAGGGCGTTTGTCAAAAACACACATACGCACAACCATTTCTTAACGCCATTAGGAAAGCTCGGAGTCGAATCGGAGAGTAAAAGTAACAAGTTTCTCATTTTTGAAATAAAATAGGTTTTTTGTGCAAATGTTTGCAATAGTTGGTTATGATTTGCAGTTCTAAAGGTAATACCGTTTGTTTTTGAACAGTGGAGAAATGTTATTAAATTGCCACTCGATTTTGGGATGGAACATTAAAAATGAAACACACAAACGAAGCTCGTAAGGAACAAAATTGGTTTTTATCCATAGGTGACTAGAAGCAAGGATCTTCGTAGCCATAACAATAATAGGACTCGACCGATGCATCGACCCGCCGATGGTTCAACAAATTAGCCATTGGCATCAGCATCGGCGGCCGATGCTACCGTGGTGGAAACTATAGTGCCTAGAAAGAGTAGTGTGCCGATCGAAGGATAAAAGGTAAGGTGAAGTGAAATGAGAGGGAAAACCCAGATGGCGCTGCGCTCAGGGAGCACGGTATGCTCCTCAATCAGACTCCGTTTTAAATCAGCGATTGCGTGCTAAAATTTCGCAGTTTAAAAGCCTCACTTTTCGGATTGAACTTATTTCAGCGCAAAAGACAAATTCTCTACGAAGTTCTATTTGTTACACGAGTATTCGGGTATTCATTTTTTTTTTTCCGAAGCCATATAAAATTACCTAACGCTAATTTATCTTCAATGAAAATACTAGAGTATAAGCTTTTAATATCTGCGTGTCTCTTCTTTCGAAATGGAACTGCTTCTAAATTCTTGAAGCTAATTAAAATTATCAGGGCTTCGCAGTCTGAGTCGAAGAGTCGGAGTCGCTTGAAAACGTACCGACGCCGACCTATTTTTTCTTTAATTTTCGAAGACTTTCCTTACATTTAAGAAAAAAAAAAAATAGGACCACTTGCTTCGATCACATATATAACTGCACAGGGCCGTAACCAGAAAATAATTTCAGGGAGGTTTTAAAATTGTTAATCCGAAGCTTTGCGTTATTTGTGATAATGTTCAAGTCGTCGGGTTATATATTATGAAAGCGTTTTATGCTATTAATATACATTTGAGTTTTGGAACAATATCGACCTTAAAAAAAACATCAAAAAGCCGATGGAACTGACCGATGTTTTCGAAAAAAAAGGACCTTTGCTGTTTTAGTTTAAGAAACAAAGTAAAGGGAGTTATTGTTTTCATATATATTTTTCTTTTTTTGTACGCAGTATGAATTTCTATTTTACTCACCCCAGAAATAATTTTTAATACAGCACTCAAGTACAAACAATTTAATTACTATGCTGTTTTTTGCGGCTGGATGTGCGTACGTATCTTTCAAAAGTCATAACTCAAAAATTGTAAGCTGTAGAAGGTTAAAATTTCGTATTTGGGGTCTGTGTGTGTTCCAGTTGTGCACTTCCCTTTTTATTTTGAATCGGGTGTCCTAAAAGGCTTACTTACTCATTTTTTTTGTGGCTATTAATTGTTTATTTCAATACAAAACTAACATAGCGCTTTAGACTGACAATCATTTGGTGATATATTGCCGAATTGGAGACCAACTTGGAAACAAATATGAGATCGCGAAACTGGTTTTTGTGACATATTGTTAGATTCCCGTTGAATCGACAGTATTTTTAATAATGTATGTGTTTTTATGTATGTGTGGGTTTAATGTATGTGTTTTAATAATGTAATGTTTTTAGTAATGTATATCTATATTAAACTTTAAAGCTAAATATACAAATACATTTAAATGTTTCTTAACCTGGTTTTCGCATATTATTTAATTTTTCATGAGTGGCAGGCAGGTCGTTAGCACGCCCAAAGAGGTTTAAAGTTGGCTCATGGAAGTATGTTTGATTCATGTCGGTAAGGTTTTCATACGAAATGAAAAATAAGATCATTTTTTTCTTCTTTTTACAACTCTTGTAATATAAGTAGAGGAAGGTTGCTGTCAATGAACCGGTTCCATGACTAGACCGCGAAGATATGTATCTGAAAACAGTCTACTGCAGAGTCATCAAGTAGCTAAAATTATTTCATCATATTGTTAATCGGTCAGAAAAGATTTCTACCATTATCTTACTAATTATTGAGATTTTCATTTAGTTATAACATGCTTAGAATATCACTGATCATCTAAACATGAACATTGATTTAAAAGAGTACCTTTTCAAGTACAATTCCCCATACTTCATGTTTAATCACGATTCGTCACAGCAGTAACACACCTATAAGAATATTCAAAATGACGCAGTTTCTATCATTGGACCACTAGGTATTTCCAGGAATGAACTCACCTGACAAAGTGTTCCATTCATGGAAAATCTCAAATTTTGCTGTAACTTCAGTTCAATTGCCTTTGAAAATTGCTCAATTGTTTTAAAATAAATATGACAATAAAAAAAATAATCTCAGTAATTCATGAAAACTCTTATACTTTCTTAGAGTTTCAAGGCATATTTTTTTTATAAAATTGATTAAACATTTAAAATATAATAATACAGTTTCAAATACTTTTGCTGTTCCAAAAATATGCAAAAAATAGTAAACTATAGATGCCTTAATTGCCAAATCGATTAACTCCACTTTTAAAAAAAAATCCTCATTTCTTTTATAATAGTGCTTTATCATTGCTCAGCATGTGAATTTATATTAAAGTTTTATTTCTAACCATGTGATGGCAGAAAATATAACACGAGGGCCTATTCACTCCTATGGATAACACCATCTTCTTCTTAACTTTTCTCTACTTTTTGTTTTATGAAGTTAATCGATTTGGCAAGTTAGGCATCCATACGGCTAGTGGACAAGTGAGAGCATGTAACGTGCTATAGTAGATTACAGAAATCATGGTATGGACCGAAGTCTGCCGACAATATAGAGTCCTGAAAGCAACTTTAAACAGTCGCATGGAAAATAAAAACCGGTTTGTTATCTTATCACTTATTGAAAATCTAGGAGATAAGCCCTCCGAAATAAGAATATCAATAGTGAATTATATTTTGAAACTAGAAAAGAAGTTTTTGGAATTACTTCCGAAAAATTGTGGAAATTGGCCTTTCAAAAGGCTGGGAAAAATAACATGTCCCAGAGATTTAATTAAGACAAAAAGTCTGTTAGTACTATAGTCTTTCGTAGTTTGAGACTTAAACTTCTGGTTTCCGTAATAAAATGGTCAAAAATTTTCTCTGACATTTTAGAGAGCAAGTACAATCTTGCGTCAAACGAAAATTATCTAAGTCGATTTAACAAAATTATCAGCAATTCAGTTCAGAAGGGTTTGAAAAGATATTAGCTAAGAACAGTGTTGCACAGGTTGGGAAAATATCAAGTGGGGAACGAGGTGTGATGACAACAGCTGTGTGTTGTGTGAGTGCTGGGGTATTTTTTATGTTCCTCTTATACAAAAATAAAACATTTTAGAAAATAAATCTATTTTTCTCTAACTTATTGTTATTTATAGTGTTTATTGATCACCTGTTATAAATATTTGAAAGTTACGCATTAATTTTTTCATTTGAGAATATGGTCCATCGATGGAAACTCGATGGTCCATCCATAGCAACCGATATCCATGAATGGACCACATGCTGAAATATATATTTTTAATTTTCATTTTTGAGTCCAATCGTTCATATTTTCTTTAGCCATTTCCTTATCAGTTTCGTCAATTTTGAAAATTTCAACGAAATTATGAGCTCAAACATAGGCAGCAGTTATGTCAATTTTTTATTTTTCATTCTTACCTTTCGCTTCTCTCGTTTTCCTTTTTTTTCTTTAACACTTGCTTACTGTAATGGTGGAGGCATGTATATTGAAAATAACGTGTTGTACAACACTCATAAAACTTTATTTGGTGGGGAAACTGAAGTATTATTTGCAATTCATTTTCACTGGATTTTAATGTGGACTCAATAGCATCGAAACAAAATGAAAAGAATGCTTCTTCTTTTTAAACTGTACCCGAAAAGAATTCCGCTGAAATTTTTCGATGTATGTTCTACTTTTCCGAACGACAAAGAGTTAAACTGAAGACAGGTAGATACGCATTTCAGGTTCCTTGTATTCAGAAACTGAAGATGCGGGCTGGAGTAACAGGGGAAAAGCTTCAGAAAAGAGGGACAAAGGGATGTCATAACAGAATGATGATGATATCTGCACTAACAGAACGGGCATGAGACTTACTACAGGAAGAAAAAGAAATAGCATTTTTTAAAATCTAATGTTAGTACAGCTTGACCACGGTGAGATGGGGGAATGACTTAAAGCAGAAACATAATTTGTATCATTTGTAATGGGTTGAATCAGCCAGAAAACGCCTTGTAGGCATTTGAAGAATCAAATGCCTACAAGGAGGAGGATAAGAAGCGCGTTCTCGCTGATCCAATCTATCACAAAATAATAACAAACAACCTATTACAAACGCTACAAATGATATTTCTATTTCAAGGTCATCCGCGATCTCTCCATGCTCAAACTTTATCGATTAGCAGTGAAAATGGCGAAAATAATTACCTTTTTCTAAATAAAAATAATCATACGAAATATACTGCTATTAGTATATTAATAAAAATTTATCATTTTGCACATTAGCAATACAATATTTTCTTGCAAATGATTTTTTTGAAATTTTATTAAATTTCTTCATTTTATACTTATTCTAGTCTCTTTCAAACATTCGATTCAACTAAGTTCCAAAATAAATAAATTTGAAACCTGCAATGGGGTCGTTTCCAAAATTTTCAAAGTATTTTTTCAAAGAAAGAGCATGCTTAAAAACAAAGGATTTGACCATTTTTTAAATAATTTGTTTAAGTTTAATGTTTTGAAAAAATTACTTAAATCGGTGCGCTTTCATTGTTTACGCTTCTGTCGTGTGACATTACAAATGATGAAATGCCATTCAGTGCTGCCAATCCCAGAGCAAAATATTTAATTTGCTTCTTTATTCACGTGTATTGGCTACGATGTGGTTGATAGCAAACGTGGAGCGCAATATTTAATTCGCTTCTTGATTATCATAACGTGGAAACGTCGTAGAAAGATGCGCCACAAATTGCATCATTTGTGACGTCATAAAGACCACGCCTTGTTTTCAAAATCGGACATTTAAAAAAAATTATTAAAAAATAACTGTTGGGAAAATGAAAGTATTTTCTGGGTCCATGTTATTTTTTTTACTCATTCTATCAATTTCAGTGACTAAAAGTAGTACTTTTGACTGAAGGAAACCACCCCATTCTACTAATAAAATGTAACAATAATACTCACAATTGACATACCTTCATTCTCCTCTTATCACTCTTCAAGTAATATTTTGCTCCCTACACAGAGAATCTCCTTAACACCCGATATCTCAGAAATCGGGCGAATTCAGGGTGGTCAAATTAATGTGAGAGTTACTTGTGTCTGTAATGTTATCTTTTAGATTTCCCTTCCAGTCTCATTCTCATCACTGGCTCTTTAGAGTCACTCCCGATGCCACCCGAAAATATGAAATAACAAACGATCCGCTCCAAGAACAGTAAACGAATGTTTGACATCTAGAAATGTCACTCACAAGTAAAGAAACGCTCCTTTCTCTTGTCGTCTAATTTCCTCAGCCATGCCACCCAACGTCAATCTCACTTCCTTTGACGGTGCAGACAGACGGTCGGACGATAAGATTCCGACATCCCCAGCGCCGCCCCCTCCCACGAGATTTTGCTATATTTATTTACACCAAGACGTGTTTATGTTGGTAAAGCTTGAGAAATCTTCAAAAAGTTGCAATCATGAGGGAGAAGAAATACGAGATTGGCGTGATTAGTTGCGTTTGCGCTTGCTAAAATATCAACATGGACAGCTGCTAGAGAAAGTGTTTTTTTTAAACGAAAATCTTCTGATTGTGGATTACAATTCGGCGTTTTATGGGGATGAGGTTGCAGCTGTGAAATTAAACCACATTCCAAGCAGATTTTACACAAAGATTCCTGTTCGCCTTGACAAAGACTACACAGATCCTACAAGTACGCCTCAATGGGAGGTCACGAGAGGTCACTGTGACCTTCCAAAAATTTTCTGGTTCTGCAAAATTTGGAGTTCTTGTCGGCAAAATTATCATCGTTCGGTAAACACACAATTCCACACATTCCACAAAATAATATCATCGTTTGGCAAAAATTGGAATTCCATTCGGCAAATTAAGGATTTCTGCCCTCCCAAAAACTTTAGCTTGGGGCACCCTTGAGATCCTGGTGCAGGTTTTGCTTCTGTTGGACTTATGTTGGTCATTGTAGACTTATGTTGGTCATCGTGGACTTATGTTGGACATTGTGAACTTATGTTGGACATTGTGAACTAATGAGTACTTGCTTGTAGTTGTGACAAGTACTCGCACATCAGGTAGAACACGCAATTTTCTTTATTCATTAAGTTTTGAATTTTTTTTATGAATAATTGTCTACTTTCATTATACTGCAAGTAGATGATTCAGTAAAACGAAAAGCTAAAATTTTGGATCGCTAAAATATTTTTCATTTTTCTCGTCAATCTACTAAAGTAAATCACAAATTTCGATGCAATTCTAAATTTTTAAGACGCACACAACAAAATATATAAACTTTGATCTTTAATTAAGTACATACCATTTTTTCTTAGTTTAAAACTGTACATTAAAGTGGGTGAGTCAAAGCTGGACATATAGCTATAAACTTTGAGGATATTTTATAATTTTCTGGTTGGGTGTATGTGAGGCTGAATTACTTCTTGTTAAAAGTTACTTATCTCTAATCATACTTATCTCATATCAAGTATTCTTTTCGTTGTAAAATAAAGCTTTTCTCTTTTTATAACACAACTTTACAACTGAAACTATAGGCTATTTTTGGTGATTAGTGCTCCAAGGGAGACCCTTCTATTGGAACTACACTTTATATGTTGAAAAAAAAAAAGTTGCCAAACTCAAAAGAATGCAAAAATGTTTTGGAAGGTACGAATTTCTTAAGTTAAATTTTTAATATTCTTTCTAAATACGGTGGAAATTGTTAGAGAAGTCTCAGTCACTAAAACTGAAGTTTCTGGACTGTTCAGAAACTTGTAATGAATGATAGGTATTCGTCAGAGAGTTTGATCTTCCTCCTCATATTATCAGTTCAGTTGCAGTTTCAATAACAGTTTCGCAAATTTTATACAGTGTTTTACTTTATTTTCGGTTTCACGTAGTTCTTCTTTTAGTGTATTTTTATTTTTGCTTCTCTTAATTTCATTTTTATTTTTAATGTTAATTTTTACTACATTTTTGGTGAATCTGAAGCTAAACGTGTATCGTTTACATACATGAAAATTTGTGTTTCAAAGGAACATCATTCTACTTAAGCCTATTCCTGTGTTACTTCGGAAAGCAGGAACCAAGTAAATCTACACCCATTTCCTATATTTGCGACCTACCAGCTATGTCAAAGGAATTGGGATTGCTTTGTGGTTGGGTCACGCCAATAACCAAGGTTTAGTTTGCGCCTGCACGTTCTCTGCACAGAGCCTGGCATGTGTCAGACAAACGACGAAGTAGGGCAGTGCAAAGCAAACATAGTTGTTTGTTCTGAGCCTTTTTAACGGTTGTCGCTGCTTTTAAGAAGCTTTTTTGCGCCTAAGGTACCAGGACATGCATAGCTAAGCAAAAGCCCTTGTCCCCCCCCCCCAGTTATGTTCTGGTATAGGAGAAGAATTTTTTTTAGTTTTATGGGGGGGGGGGGGCTCGATGTCCAAACTAACAAAGAACCCGCCTTGACTCTTAGTGGCCCTGGTGTTATTGTTACCCATAGATTGAGGCTAGTTATTTATTTTTCTTTCAGATCTAATCTTTTAAGCATCTCACAACAGAAAAAGTAAAAAAAATTGAAATTTTCCGAAAAAAGTGAGCGAAAACAAGAATCTCAACCCCCGAAAAATGCACATTTTGATATAACTTTATGATGTGAGGTGCCGACAACAAAAGCGTCCACAGACAATGACATATAATTTGCTTAAATGCTCCCGTTCTTTTTATTCCACCGAATTCGAATCGACAGTCTGCGAGTCAGTCCTTCTTCGTCATTATATTGGATTGATAAACAGGGCGAAACTCTTGACAGACACTGTCACTTGCATCCTCGGTGCATTCTGTCTGTCTGACTGTCGGACCGGCGAAAAAAAAAAGAGGAGGGATTTTGACAACTCTCAAGTACTGCCATCCACCGCTAACACCGAAGTTTTATATCCGTCGTCGGCTGCAGTTGTATAAAGCAACAAAAATCGTTTCCCACCCTCTCCTAAGCTTTTTTTCCCCGCGACAGTTTGATTTGGTGAACTGATTTACTTTTTAGGAGACATGACCATTTAAGTGCCTCAATTTTTGATCTTCTGCGAAAGACGAAATCTAATCTTCAACTGGAGCAATTGCTGTCTTCTAGCTTGTAGAGTAAATGTTGGCAATTGAATGCTCTGTCAATAAAGTTCCAAAAATGGGAAACTTTTTTTTTTTTTTGTCATTCAACTGTTTTGGTTCGCATAAGATAATCAAGTCTTATGAATTTAAATGCAATAATAAATTCTCATGATTGTTTTGACTATTATTGAATGATCAATTCTCGTAGTTGTTTTGGTTTTCCTTCACATGAAATAATCAATTCTTACAATCATTTTGGTTCAAGTGAAACAGTAAGATAACACATAAAAGAGAGATGATATTCTCTCATTCTGAAAGAATTACCAATTCGTTCAATTTATCCTGCTATGTTTTAAATGCTTTGCGTATTCAGTTTTGAGATTCCAAGGACTAACATTCCCGTGACTCTAATATATTTAGTATGGTAGTAGTTTTATAATTTAACAACTGCATACATATCACTACCCCTAAATTTTCTAAATTTTGATTCATTCTATTCTGAGATCATAAACAGGATGGCAATGAATCGTTTCAAATGGACTACCGTAATTTGAATCATTAATTCACTTTAAGTTCACCATTTCTCCTAAACTTCTCTTTATTTATTTTTAATGCAACAGAAAATGACAATATGTAATTCTAAAATATTTTACCCTTTAATTAAAAAAAAAAAAAAAATTCGGGATTGTCTTACATCCACTTTAACTCGGTTCATCAAGTTTGCGGAACAAACGAGCGAATTTTCCCTTTTCCTAAAAAAATAATTATTACAACTTTTGCGATTTAGCCGTAATGTATAAGGGACTACGAAGTAGCTTTTCTTAAATGATGAACGATATACAGTCAAATTCCCTTACAACGGACTTCAAGAAATGGCAAATTTTGTTTGCTGAAAGGAGAATTTCTTTGTAATGAGAATTCAAGCAATGTAATGACATTACAGTTAAAACGAGACTGAACATTTGTTTCGTTGAAACGGATATTTGGATCGTTGTATTGGTATCACTGTAATGAGATTTTACTGTTGTCATTCTGTTATCAAATAATCTATTCCTTGTGCATTAATCTCTAATAATCTGACTGGGTTCAATTAATTAAATAGGTTAACTGCAAAAATACTTTTTCAATAGAGCATAAGTCGTTAAGATATGATGAAAAACTAAGACTGCTTCACGACAGACATTGGTCAAACTGAAATTTACCATAAAATCAGGAAAATAATTAAATTTGGTGAAAACAAATTTCATTACTGATACAATTTTACGAAGTGCCTCAATTAGTGCTATCATGTTGAAGCGCAACCAACTTAAAACTGCATTCAAGGAACATTATTAACAAATCTCAGTTCCCCAGCTCTCGTCATAAACACTCTATTATTCCGACATTTAAACAGCAATATCTTTCGTATACGCCCCCACAAATCTGGAAATTGAAACTTATTTGTTCCAAATTGCTTTCCCAGTAATGATTTCCGTTAAAACACCCCCCATCCTCTCCCCTCGCCCACAACAAGATAGAAAACTAGTCGTCGGAAGGAACAAAACGACGCTCATAAAAGGCACAAGAACTGCAGTAAAAATCTGCACTTTTTCTTAGTGCGCGTGTGCGACCCGTGTACCTGTAAGATGGAAGGAAATTGCTTGTCATGTTTCCGCCCTAATAGCCCGGATTTTATTTTTCCCGCAGAGAAATCATACTTAAGCTGACGTGGGACAAAATGACAGCCATGACATAATTTTTTGGTTCCTTGTTAATGATTTTTCATTTACTTTTCCGATGTGTCCCCGTGGGATTGCCTCTCTACTTGATTCCTACCAATCAAAAGCAACAACATGGATACTTTAACCAATTGGAATTTTTTTTAAGTTCGCTGTAAATTGCTAAAATAGGCGCTCTACGTTTCTACAAACATGAATTACTTAGGCAGAACACGTGCAACGTGACTGAATATAAGGTTTAATATCGCTGATGACGCTGATAAGGTTTACATGCACAATGTTTAACATAATATTGAAATTTTTCAACATTACCAAATTGCGAATTGCAATATACGTGCAAACTATTTGCTGAAATTGGGGAAGGGGGGATGTATGCATGTTCCTTTTCTTGAATTATTTTTGCGACAGCAAGTAATTTTTAGTTGAACCTGAATTGTTTTCCTAAGCTTTCTCTGACATGCAATACTCATTATTTATTTGAAATTATTCACCACTAAAAATGAGCACACAAATTTGTCATCTTGAAATTTACTTTCTTTTGAAGATGTCATTTATTAACTCTTATTTTAATAATAATAAAAGATTTTACTTTTAAATTAACTCACAGTATCGGAAATATGACAATCTAGTTCAAAAGAAAGTGCGCAAAAACCTCTTTTACTTTCATGTTATTGTGGTATTTATCTTACATTTCCCACTCCCGTGCAGCAAACATAAATGTTTGCTGAAATTTTCAATGTGAAATTCTATATTTGTTTAGTAAATATTAGCCCTTTCAAAGATGAACATAAACTATCTAGCATTTCCTAAAATTATAATCAATTGAAAGAAAAATGTTTTCTTGCAACATTGAGCATCTATTACAGGGGTGCCCACCCCAACTTAGGGTAAGGACGCACATCCATCATTATCACGGAGCCCCCCCCCCCAAAGCAAGATTATCCCCCCCTGGGGGGCCCACCTGGGGGGTTCCTAGGTGGGCACCCCTGTCTATCACCTGGCTTATAATTCTGCACACTCGGAAATGTTGATTTTCTTTTTTCTGTGTACATGAGCTTTCCTCTGGTTGCTGCAAGAGGACTAACTCTACAGTCCAATAAATTTGAGAGTTGTATGTAGACAGATTTGGTTTCTATATGAACTTTTATGAGGAGTTATATATATATATATATATATATATATATATATATATATATATATATATATATATATATATATATATATATACATCAACAATATCTTTCTACTCTTCTGTATGGAGATTTATAGGCACTTGTTTTGTTATGCATGATATTCGAATCCTTCCATCCTTTTCTTCCCCTTCGGATTGTTTTTTCTGTGAGTAACAGTACTGTTTCTTAAACTTAGGATGCGAGACACAAATCATCCATTTTTTGAAGCGATAATGTAAAACACTTTAACTAGAACTGTAGCGGTGAAACTTTAATCAGAGTTTTTTAGATCAGGGCGGAAAAAAGTACCCCAGAGGGATGGAAAGCAAGATCTTTCTTCCACATGTGTCAAGCTCATTGATGATACACATAAATTTGGAATGAAATATATAAATTTCTCGCAAATGACAGTGCTTGTGAACAAAAGAATTCATCACAGCTGCTTGCTATCCTAGGAATGAAATATACAATTGAATGCAAAGATTTACTACAATTGAAGGATTAGTCATTGTCAGCAGAAAAAAAAGATGTCTCTTGTTGAAAGAATAAACATCACTAAAACTTACACTGTTTACCTGGAGTCTTCCAAGTCGGATATAGTGATGAAAAAAATATTATATGATCTTTTCTCTTTTTTCACTCGAACCAGACAAACCTGACGTTGCCAGAGATGGAGATCGGAATACTTGCCATCTATCTTCACTCCGCACCCCCCATAATTCTTCTCGAAAATCCTTCACCAAACGATCTTCTTGGAGGATGGAGTTCCAAAATAGTCCCAAAAAGTCAGCGAGGAGAGACAAGAGCAGCAGAAACCGTCCCATCGTCTGGTTTTCGGGAAAACCACGTCATTAGCCCGTTATCTGATACGTCACTACTACTCCACTTCTCTGTCGGGACACTAATGCAACTTCGCTGACTTTAATGACAACGCGAATACCAAACTCTTCGCCGGGATTACTTCGTCCGGGCTTCCGAGTAATTAATGGAGGCCGGATGTAATTTTCCTGAAAGCCTCTCCGATTTTGGGCACCGCGTCGTTTTCTCTTGTTTTGCTGGATATTGTCTTGATCAACTAAAACAGTGTCATTAATAGCGCAATTGACGTCGGTGAATCGATAAATTAGTGCGTTCCCAAAGAAAGTGCGGAAGACTCCCGAGGAACTGGCAGTTCGGTTAATGTATCAGCCAGAAAAAGTTATAACAGCTAAAAGTTTTGCTAATATTGTTTTAAAAAATCCAACTTGTCATATTTGCAAGGGTGGATATTAGGGGGCGCGGCGATGGGGGAGACCGCCCCTCCCGAAGGGCCTTACACCAATAATTTTTCAATATTGAAGTTTTAAAAACGGAATTTTTGACGATCTTCGATGATGTTTTTGCAGGGATGGGGGTGGCTCTCCACCCCCGGAAATATTTCGCAAATAAATTTAAAATAAAAAGTTTTGGGAGAAGTAAATGATGTTCGGAACCCCTTCGAGGAAAATTATTCAAAATTGAAATTCAAAAAAAAAAAAAGAAAGAAAGAAAGAAAACGCGATTTTAGACGCTCTTTAATTATTCTAGGAGGGTAGAGGTGAGAGACCCGATTCTGAAAAATCATAAAGAATTACAAGACTTAATATTAAAAACGTCGCATAGAACATTGTTGCACGTTATTGTTATTATTTTTTACTTATTTATCTTTTTAAATTATTATTTATTTATTTACGTATTTTGAGAAACGAATTTTTTTTTCTTTACGTCAATGAGCAAAAATCTCCAAGGAACGGCCAAATATTTCTGCGGATCGCTGCCGGACCACCGGTTGAGAATCGCTGGTTTAGACAGCACAGTTTGATGGGCTAATTAATAGTCAATCACTTCATTTCAATTTACTGAGGACAAATATATACAAACATAACCCTTGCACAATCTGCAGAGTTAGGAATACACCACATATCTGATCTTGAACTTCAAAAGTGCAGCAAAATAAAAAAAAAAAAACAAAACACATTGCGTCAAAAATTTACAACACTTCTGAAAAGTTACTCAATTTGAACAAAGCTCGTATTGAAACATACACATTCGAAGATGGCGACAATCTGTCTTCTATATTTCGACCCCTCAAGCATCATAACATACCAAAATATATTTTCCACTTTCTTCCAACGTGTTTTTGCAGTTTCCTGGGGGCGAGTCTTTTGAATCCTTCACAACTTACCAATTTGATTTGAATTTTATTCAGTCGAAATACTTGACGTATATGTGTGGATACCAGCGTATTTCCATTCTCACTTTGCCTTGAGAACATTTCTTTCCTTTCGTATCGTTAGAATTGACATTAAATGTGAAAAACAATTTTCTTTTTTCAATAGCTCTGTTGTTATGGGATACGCATGTATTTTTTAAATTCTTTAAAAATAGACATCCAATCCTTTGCAATTGTATATGAGATGTATTACAAAGTATGCTTCTAGCTCGTTCTATTTCATACTTGTCGTTCTACTTTGCTCGTTGCCAAGAGATTGGTGATGGGATTAGAATAATTATTTCGCTAATTTTGAGATCATTTATAAATATAGTTTGTGAATAGTTTTCTGGTGGTTATTTTCATGTACAATCAGGAACATTGGAAATAGCGCCCCAAGAAAGAAGAAAGGTACAGTCGCGAAATTTTCCATATAAGAAGAGTGACATCTGATATGGTGTGTTAGAGCGCATGACCGTTTACCCTATAGTATCGGTATGATCGGGAAAAAGATGCTATATAAACCAGTGCATAACTAGGGATTTATAAATGTTACGATTACATCCCGATTGTTGGAGAGCTTTAATGAGTGAAGGATGCCAAGTCAATTAGTTAGAAAGCGTTTCTTACAGTTAAGCGAGTTTGAGAGAGGTTTAATCATCGGCATGAAAATTGCAGGGTGGTCGACGAGCCGTGTTGCTGCCCTGGTGGATCGTTAGAAGTGTTCCGTTAGAAACTGTTGTAGGCAGTGGACACGAGATGGTACCTACTTGCAAAAAAACGGGTCTGGAGAAGTGAAAGTACAAAAGACTGGGTTTTGGGGAATCTAAAAATCTATGCAACAAAGAATTGAGCATTTTTTTCTTTGCTTAATTGTATAAACTATTTCAGAAATTTCAAAACTTTTTACAAACAAGGATAACATCACTACTAAATGAAGTATCTAATGTTGTAATGAAACAAGACGGTAGAAAATTCGACTCTTTTAATTAATTATTTATGACAGGTAGACATTTCAAGGAATTTGGGAATGCTTCAACTTTTAGGAAAAACGAAATAAAAAAAATAAATAAATACACACAACAGGTAAAGGATAGAGAACATAAACATATAAGATCGAATACTTTTACTTATGATATAAGATAGGTGACAATTCCAAGAAACGTGCAACGTTCCACAACAAAGAAAAAGAATATTAAACTCGTTTTGAAACCAAAAATATCAAATGGTGATAAAGAATTACATGAAAAAGTCCAATCCTTTCAAATGTGAAACAAAGTAAGTAAGCGTGAAGAGGGAAGAAATGTTGGGGCGAAAAAATCGATCGAGTATCTTTCCAAATGGCTGAATTTAGAACTTCTCATGTAAAAGCGAAACAAATGCTCCAGCTCTGGATCTACATCACTAATCGCTGCTGCCCGTTTTTTCCCTTTCGGCGTTTTTATTTATTTTTTATCGTCTTGTATAACACGGATTCCTTGTTTGTTTATATTCAAGCTGGAGTTGCCTCTGATTTCCGAGACACATGTATTTTTCTTTCACAACTCGATAGCAAGTTACGACATTGGACGATTTTTTTTTTTTTTGTCGTTTGTATCTTTTTTTTTTTTTTTTTTTCCATTGCTATTTTTTCTTTCCCATGTGCACGATTTTTCAGCAGTCTCTTTTGTTTGCTTTGCATTAAAATCGATTCAACCGTTCTTGGAAGAGCGCTTGTTTTGTTGATGGTTTGTAAGTTACTTTTGCTTCTAAAGATAATTCCGATTGGAATGCTTCCTTTGTTTCCTGAAATCTCAACTCTATTGTCCTCAGTTGTTCTTACGTTAGTTATTTCCCCTACATCCTCCATCAACTTTTTATAAACTAATTAAATTCTTGTTTGATTCTTACTGGTAAAATTAAACTTCTCTTTCGAACACTCATTCGAGGCTTTCTTAGGCTATTGTATCTGGAAACACCCGACGTTCCCCCCACAACTCCCAAATTCTTACCATAAATATTTAGGACTACCGTATAGGGCGTGAAAAGGAGAATATGAGAGCTATTTAAAATGTTGAGGTTCAATTTCTACCCAACATTTTGTAGACTGGACACTTTTTATCTAACTAATAAATTTGCCAAAACAATTTTCATTCCACTCTTATTTCGGTTTTGGCCCAAGTTACGTGTTCAGAACGGTTAGCCCAACTCCCTCTCTCTTAGCTCGTTATTATTTAGCATGTTCCGTACATCCTCATTTTTGTGCGTTTGTGCTGATGGTAAGAGGTTAAGGCCAGAAGGGCAGTTATCAGACACGGAAATATACAAAGTAGCGTTATTCTCAGCATTCACCCAGCTTAAACTAAATTGATGATCCATATGTGTTTCAGACAATGAGAATTTGACTATAAATGCCATTGACAATATTTGCAGCAACGTTTCTGAAACTATGGGTTGTGACCTACTAATGGGTCGAATTTTTGTTGGTCGCGACATTCAAATGATTACATACCGTCCGACTGTATGGAACAATACATAGTTCCATAGAAGAATAATTGCCATCAAGTGGTAAAAAAACATCAAGTTGACATACACCTCTATCACAGTAAACGCATGTCATTGGTGTCGAAAGTATATCATTTCTTAGAATGTGAAAAAATGGTCTGCTTATTCATTATTGAAGTAGAAGAAAATTTTAACCAACTTAATATATTTTTCAAAGCTGTTTACTCAATGGCAAAATCATAACCGTGTAATTGGTAATGTACTCTATATGTGTTGAGCTGGCGGATATGAACAACAACGGGCCGACTGTGGTGGATAATAAATGGCTGTCTACTTAGCGAATAGTGTGAATGAAAATTTCTTCTCATCTCACAAGTAGCCCGTGCCGACAATAACCGCTTAAAATCTTAACACATCCACCCATATCCATTGTGGGTGCCAGCAGTATTTGTTATTTACTCCAAACCGGGGCTTTATGATGGCGGCATAAATCCGCTACGGTCTGTGTGTAGGAATCAAAACATTGGAGGGGTCTCAATGATGTATCGGCAAAAGGGCCCACAATCCATTCAGACTGAACTGTCCAGCTGTCTGCACTGTGCAGTGAGCCGGGCCTAAAGAGGGGAAGCCAGGGAAATAGCCACAAAAGGGCAAACACAAACAGAAACTGGAGGGTTTTCTAAGTCCTTTCGTCAACAGCTGCCCCCACTAGAGGGGAAATCGCCCCCCATTTCTATTCTGTAATTCTGATCCCGTCCCCTTCATTATTGGGCATTCTTCTCCGCCACCCTAGTCATCGTCTGAAATTCTTCTCTCTGTTGGGTGATATTGACCGTTCCATGATCGGAGGCTATTTGACAGTTGACCATTTGGAGAGTTTGTCGTGAGTCCTCGGCGGGTAATTCGACAAATGGAGCTGGGTAAAGACTTCTTGTGGAGGTTGTGTAGAATTCCAACATTGGAATTTGGTTTGTGCCCAGTCAAGGTCATTATACGACAAATACCATCCATGAATGTCGGTAATTCAGGATGATTGAGTTTTAATTCTCCCCTGCTCTTTTTTTTTTTCCAACCTAAACTCCCATATTTTTTGAAAACAATAAAAGCATTTTTATTCGGGAAATGTCTATCGGTTTGTTGACAAATAATTTTTTGTTCAATAAAGCTTTCGACCCTTAGGGAAAATTTAAACCCTGAATAAATCGTGATTTAACCAGACAACCTTTTTTCGAAAAATGCTTTGTCAAAAAGTTCTGTGGAAATGAAACAAGAGAGTACAAAAAATAAATAAATAAATAAAATAAGGAGTTTTTAAACAGTTAAAAATTGTTTAACATAAGCTATTTTGGGAGAATTTTAAACCTTTCTGGGTTTAAATCCTTTTAGTTTTCCTTCCTTGTTAGTAGGGTGAAAAAACCCCCCTACAAACTCTAAAAGTTATACTTAACACTTAAGCACCAAACAGTCCAATTTTTCCATTTCGACTTAATATTAACGAAGGTAAAGTATTGACTGATCAATTCCAAAAATTTAAAGTGCTTTATTAGTTCATACGTTAAAAATAGCATCAAAAGATTTTATTTTTGAGGTTTTGAAGAAAATATTGACATCAAAAATGAAATCTTTAAGAGATTTTATTTTTGGCGTAAATAATTTATTCAGACTTTCATTTCCAGTGTGCATTTTTACTACTGCTGTCGTTGTCGTTTTGTATTTATTTTATTTCATTTTATTTTTTTTAACTTTTTGGTAACTTTTAAATTAAAATATCTTTCTTGAAAAATTAAAAAATAAATATTGTAAGTTCAACACAAAGAAAAAGTTGTTTTAAAAAATAAAACCAGAAATTATTTATTTATTTAACATTTTCTGTCAATTACTTTTCTTTACCAGTTAGGAAACCTCTTTTTAAAAAAAAAAATCTCTTTTTTGCTTCAATGTTTTTGTTTCACTGTGGAATGCATTAATAAAGAAGTTGCTTTAATACTTGTAAAGTGCTTACTGAATTTCTGGAATAACGAGAGAAATTTCATCGTTCTGAAATTTTCAGCTATCTTTCACATTATTTTATGCAATTCTAATTTTGATTTAAATTGTCAGATTTGGAGAGCTAATTTATTAATGAGCACTGCAAAATCTTCTAAATAATATTTTTTTCTACTATCTGCTAATTCAAAGATTTTTCTACTACTATTTGGGCTAAAAAAGGATAGTATCAGTTGCCTTTTATATCGCAATTCATTCCATTCGATGGAATTTCGTCGAGACACTGAAAAACGGGCTAGCCAAAAGAAAAATTGTTCTGAGTTTGAAGCAATCAATAACATATTCATCGAGACAAACATGTTTTCTTTTAAAATGTTACTTAATATGTTCATCTGCTGCAACTCCTCAAATGTAATTTTAGATTCCTCCTTCCCGTTTATCAATTTTCAGCCGCCATCGCGTTTTTGACACGTGTGGCCCGCAAGGCCTCATGAATTTTTCAACGTGCTTTAATTAGTCCACATTTTTATTTTTTCTATTGAGTTAACACGTATAGGTTGTACAGTTTCCTCACGTTTAAGAGAATTGAGCATGAAACATGTTTTAATACAGTAGACGCCGGTTTATTCAATCAATAGTCAATTGAATCAACCGCTTAAATGAATCAAACTGTCAAAAACAGAACAAAATCGAGCTTTAATGAATTAGCCGCCTTATTAAATCAGCTGCTTTATTAAACCAGCCGCTTTATGGAATCAAAACTGTAGAGAACAAACGTTATTCATATAATCGGCGGCCACTGTAGCATCAAAGAAACAAAGTTCTTGAGAAGGGGAAGTTATGTGGATGATGATTTTCTTCAGGTGGACGATTTAAATCAAGTTTACAGAAATGGTATAGGTTCGATTCTGATATGAAGTCGAACAAAACAAAAAATATATTGAACAAATTCTTCAAATGAAGGGCTAGTGATAGTTTGATCAATTTGGGTATCATAACGAATAATTTGATCAAACAAATATTTTTCCGATATCATCATAAATTGATTATACAGGAATTACAGAAAACGTGTAAGGTAAGTGCTCCAAATAAGGTCAGTTTAAGGTTCATGGCCCAGTGTCTCGCTCATTTATGATAAAAATGACTCCAAATTTTGCCCCTTATCACGAAAAAAACAAAAAAAAAAAAAAAAAAATTCATGTGAAATTTGAAGTTTCAATTATGTTTTTTGTAATTTTAACGAAGAAAGGTGATTTGACCTTATAAGGAATACATATCCGCATTAAGATCCGACTCTGAAAAAACCCGTCAAAAATACTATTATTATTATTATTTTGAAAACTTGAAAAAATCTTTATTTTCAATATAAAAACATATTAAACCACATTTGACAAACTCAAAGACATAAATAAAAAAATCCATATTTACTTCAATGGAAAGGAGAAAGATAAATCGTCACATTCGGGGCACTGATGAGTCGTTGTTTTCTGTTTTTTGGTCTACTCCGCAGCACAGAATTATATCTCCACCTATCCTTCGGTGTCTTAATAAGGACATCGGAGTCCTAATTACGCTACTTATGACCTTATTAGGATACAATCTGCTTCTCTAGGGTTGTCGAATTACAAGCGAAAATGACGGTACCCAGCGACTTTTCTTTTTAATTTCAGCTTTTTTCATTATTACATTATGGCTCCGTGGTAAGTTCTACTCTACTACAGTTTTCTTTGCAGTAAAATATTGGCGTGTAAATGTGTCTTCTGAATCTATTAAGTTCTTCTACACTACAGTTTTCTTTGCAGTAAAAGCTTGACGAGTAAATGTGTCTTCTGAATCTGGCAAGTTCTACTGCACTACAGTTTTCTTTGCAGTAAAATCTTGACTCGTAAATGTCTTTTCTGAATCTGGCAAGTTCTACTGCACTAGAGTTTTCTTCGCAGTAAAATCTTGGCGCGTAAATGTGTCTTCTGAATTATTTCTCTCATCAAATTTAGTTGCGCACAGTAATTTCACTTTGTAAGCGATTATTAGTAAGTGACCATAAGAAGAAAAGGAGATCAACTTTAAACGACTATCATACGTAGGGGTCCTTGGTGATAACCGTCATAAATATGTCCAGAGTCCGATGTCACTTTCATAACTCCTCAGCATGTTCGACAGCTGAAATTCCTCCACACGACTCATTGGTGTCCAAATTGTCTCTTGATGTGTCACCATAAATAGGCGACAGCTGGCTTACCGTTATAATGGGCATTAATAAGCGATGGATGGAACGAGCAGCGTTTATTATGCTATCTTGTCACAATTGGGCTTGTATGTCTACAGCTGTCGAAGAATTTGGCGAGAATATGTTATTAATGGTAACTAGGCGAGAACAGGATTTAACTGCTATTTCTTAAGTTTAATGACCAGCTTGTTCTGCGATATTAATAGTTCCGTCGTGCAGGTGTAGAATTCTATTCATGGAAATTATAATTAAAAGCCATGAGCCAGAGTCGAAATTATTCTTCGTATACAGGTGCTGTTGAATATAATGGCTATCAGTATTGCTGATGGTTTTTCATTGTGTCACTTTTCTGTGATCTCACTGATTTTATATATCTTTTTATTCTAAAGCTGTCTTTCAGTTTTTAATTGCAGAGTTTGATGCTTGATATAGACTCATTGGTTGATGAAGTTAAACGTGCTATATGGTCAACAATCATGTACAGCGAACTCTCGTTTTTAACGACATCTATTTTGACGACACATCGGTTACCATGTTATATAATCATTAATCCTTGCATATTCATATTAAAAAAATAATGTTGAACTTAATGTAACAATTTAAATGGTGCCATCGATTGTGACGTCATTTTGCTATATTTTTTTTACTTTATAGTTTGCAGTTATAGTTATAATCTTAAGCTGAAATAAAGTGATCTAAGATCCACCACGTCCATCATCACCAGTCGTTGTAAAAATAATTGGACTAAATGCGCTATTTAGCCGGATTTTTTTCCCTTGCAAAGGAAGAAAATTAATATATATATATATATATATATATATATATATATATATATATATATATATATATATATATATATATATATATATATATATATATATATATATATATATATAGAGAGAGAGAGAGAGAGAGAGAGAGAGAGAGAGAGAGAGAGAGAGATGTGCGCGCGCGCTTGTGTGCATGTAAAAAAATTGAAAAAAAAAAGAAAAATTCATATGCAGTACAGCATTTGAATGCAAACGCTTGTGTAAAAAGTATACTTCTCAACTTGCTACTTTTTTCTGTTCTAGCGAGCAAAGATTTAATTGAATTTCAAACTGTGAAAGTTTTGAGCATTTTTAAACGAGTGCCGAATAATATTTTCTACTAGTACCTTGACCAGTCAATGACTTTGATATTATGAAAAAACTGAAACAGCACTTAGCTTAAAACTGCAATTCCGGTATGAAAAGTTTTATTAACATTGTAACTGTTGCTTCAAGTTTCATTTTGTATTTCGAATGCCATTAAAGAAGCTGTTGAAGTATTCATTAAAGAAACTGCTTTACGCTGTTGTAAAACTTTCTGCACCGTGTCTAATTGATACCATTCCAAGTTTTTTCTTCGTTCCGATTTAATTCGATTTAAACGCTATGTTCGGGAAGAATGCGTTTAACTTGACTTTTTTTTGCCCCTATTGCTTCATTTAAGCAGTAACCCAAAACAGTATGTATTATTTTCTTTCCTTAATGAGTGCAATAATATTTTAAATCGTAGGAAAGTTAATATTTTCCTGCTTGTGTGTTCCAAGTGTACTTTTCATTGCAATTTAATTAAATGATGTAGTTAGCACGTAAATTAGCTTCTAAATTATCTGTTTGTAAGAAGTATTTGCGAAAGTTTTGAGTTATAATTATAGAAGGCTTCATTAAAGAGTTGCTTAATGTCTTACTGTTACGGAGAATTCAAAACTACTTAATTTATGTGTAATATGATTTTACAATGAAAAAAAGTTGAAAATATACTTTAGGAAATGGCAGTGTTTTTCCCTCACACTGCTTGTTGTTTTAAGTCTAGAATTTTAAAGTTATCTCCTAGAAACTAATCAGGCAGTATTAGTCACATGCTTTCTTCAATCCCGAGCTGTTGGTGAAGATAAAGGGTGTCCCAAAATTAATGCAAGATTTGAATTTGCCGCCATTTTTGTAATAAATGGTTGACAACCCTGAAAAAAGAACAATTTGACAGCTGAGAGTTTAGGGTAATCAAAAATGGAGCGTTATACGATACAATAACGCGCTTTCATTATTGAACAATTGTTTCAAAAATAATGAAAGTTGAGGCTGGTCAAGCAGTTACTGTTATTGGCACTCGGTATCGCAACACGGTAATGCACGGGAGGTTGTGGGCTTATTGACATAGACCTTTGAATTCAAATAATCCCATAAGAAGAAATTTAAAAATGTTAAATCACACGATCTAGGGTGCCAATTCTGATGACCGAAATGAGAGAGTACGCGACTAGGAAATGCCTTATGCAGTAATTGAAATGTTTCACTCTCTCTAGCTGTATGGTACAATAACACCCCATTTTTACTAACCCTAAACTCTCAACTGTCAAATTGTTCTTTTTTCATGGCTGCCAACAATTTATGGAAAAAATGGTGGCAAATTCAAATCTTGCGTTAATTTTGGGACACCCTTTAGTTACATCAAATTGGAAAGTAACAAGTCAAGTTTCTTCTGAAGCCCTATCTGTACTGTAACATTGTCACTTTCTCAAATGATTTCTCAAATCGAAATTGGTTTTCAATAATTTTCCTCTTACTTATCGATAATTTTGACAGTAAAACTGCAATGTTTTAAGATACTTTTTAACAAACGCATAGCTATTGTAACACTTAGCAGTTGGTTGCTCAGTTTAAAGCAGTTTGCATTACTTTAAAAGTACGTTGTATTTTGATTTGTGTTTATCTTTTTAAGTTTTTCTGTGTAATTTGGATTAAGGATGTGTTAGAACAATTTTTATTCTGAAACTCTATCCTTTCTATATCTAAATTATTCAACTATCCCCGATATTATTGTAGAATACTATCCATGTTTATAGGTAATGTATAGGTAAATTAAATCAAAGTTAAGTCTTTATTTGTTTTTATGGATTATGTCTATAGAAGTCTATATAGACTCAATAAGATGTTCTTAAACAAGTAATTGCAGACATATTTTCTTTGTGAAGTCAGTCACTTTTGTGCGTCACTGGTTATATGACTGTAGGATTTTTTTTAAAGCTTCTAATGTTCTATTTTTCTGATATTGTAATGTAACTTTTTGATTGATTGTAGACAGATTTTGTTCATGTTCATTCATGTTCATTTGGTTTTTTTGCTCCAAACTGTCTCAAAGGTTTTTAGTATTTTCCGGCTGTTTAGTTTTAAAGATTACCATTTAATTTTTAATAACGTTACACATTCGTATCTTATAGCTTAGAATCATATAGTGCTGTCTTCATGCCTCTTCAGCTTCAACTTTATACTCTATTCAGTCTGTAATAAATTTGCTTTATTTTAAAGATGGTAAGACATTATGTTCAAAGCACTGACAGAACCACGTTTGGAGTCAAAATAAATATGCGTAAACGTTCCCCGTGTCCGGGGCAAGTTTACGCAACCGACTTGGATTCAAAAAAAAAAAAAAAAAAATTAACGGTTAAAAGCACTAACTGAGCAACAACCGAATGTACTAATTTTGACTCCATTAACTGTTTCATAAAACCGCAATGTCTAAAATTTCCTAAGTTAATAAAAATTAGAAAATTCATTGCCGGTCTACAATATATATATATATATATATATATATATATATATATATATATATATTTGAATATTTATAATGAAAGATCGGAGAATAAACTTGCTACCCAATTTTGAAAAGCAACATTTTGAACTTATACGACACTTTAAAATTGGTGCTTTCTCAAATGAAAATGTGAAACCGAAAGGTTTGAATAACTCATAATGTTTTCACCTATTTATTTAAAAATGCTTCTTTGTTTTTTACATAAAACTTGAGGTGCTACTTTGCAAAACAAAACTTGAATGCCCTTATGAAATCACGCAGCTTATGAAATTCCCATTACACAGTTGAATTTAATTTCCATTCAGAAAATCTTCGAAATGTTCAGCATCGAAATTTATTTATGTAATGAATATCATTTTTCAAACATGATTTTATTCTGTGTAAAAAGAATTTGTTCCTATGTCTGTTCCTAGTTACGTTAATGTTATTTCCTTCGTTCTTTTCAGAATTCAAATTCAAGTTCTTTTCCCATTATTGATTTTCGTCCGATCTTAAAGGTAAGATTTTGATGTTTTTCACATTTCCATAAAATAAACGAAATTCGCTTACGTATACTATAAACACAAATATATTTATTTGTTTAAATATAAAAGCACTTATTTTCGTGTTGAAGGGTTTCGGTAAGGTTTTTATTTTTATTCGCTTACTTCTGATTTAAAAATGACTGTTTGAATTTCGGAAACATTTTTTTCGATAAAAATTTGCATGAAAATCATTTTTAACAAGAAATATAGTGAAGTACAGTGTGAAAAATTATCGAAATTCTTTTATCTAAAATAAGAATAAAATGAATAAATTCCGAATCTCACACAAATTGGTCAGAATTTGCAAAAAATAAATAAATAAATAAAAATCCTTGAAAGAAACAATAGTGCCCTTCATCCGTGAAAATGTGCAATACACAACAGCAAAGCTGAAGAATGTCTTTAAAAAAAATCTTAGAGGCTTTTTTTTTTCATTCGTACGCCCCCTCTCTTAAGTTTCTTATTGGTTCCTCTTTTTGTCTTTTTTCATAATTTGGTTTGTTTTTAAAGTTAGTCTTTTAAAATGCAGAAATTGATTGACTCTGATGACTTAAACTATGTAAGATGGAGAAAGTAGATAATGGATATGAAATCATACATCGGATACGGAAGAGTCTTGCTTTCAGAGTCGTATCTATTATAAATGAATATTCTTTCGAAGCTGTCTAGTATAGTCACAAACTTGCTCGTTTAAGATAAAATTCTGTCTTTTTTTATTTAATTTGCCATAATAACCATATATTTACTACCGCATCCTAATTAACGTTTCTTTTTTCATGGATATGCATCGTATTACCGAATCTAGAAAATCCCCTGTCATAATATGATGAGTGCGGATACCTAACGAGTAGGGTCCAGTCGCAATTCGTGATTACGAAAAACCTAACTTGGTTTCAAGACGTCAAAATTAAATGAATGCAGGGGCTTGATGCTTGATGCTTTTTTTTCTTTTCATTTGACTCTCTGACAACCTTAAGATAGTCATTAAAACATTCAACCTATACGATGTTGAGATTTAAAAGAAAGAGAGACAAGTTAATGATTTGTTACCGTGATGGCAAACTCCTAATTAGGTCCAAAAATATTGCTTGCAAAAATTCATACATTTATTTCCATCAAATTTTTCAAATTACTGAAAATGCACCACATAGTCCATTCACTACATATGGCAAGGCAATATTAGAACAGCAACTGACTACGCTTGACTGCTTCCAAATTCGAAGACTGTGTCGAAGGATGGGTACTGTTTTATGGCGACAAGACAAAAATGCATCATTCAGACCATCTTGTTAATTAGCAAAACAAAGTTTAGTACTTTTGAAGACTACAGATATAGTGAATGATTTTTCATGGTAAATTTATTCCTTATAAGAATTAATCACCAACTTAGCTTTGCAGAATCTATTCATTTTTCCAGTAGTTTAGCCAGTATCCCATTCTACGGTAATAATGCCTATTAAGGAAATTTCCGCGCATTAGTTAAGAAATTATCCAAAATTAACGAACCATCTAAGAAGTCAGAACAGTATGGATGTTGGCGAATGAGGTCACTCGGATCAAATGGAACATCTGCCAATATTTTCACTTCTAAGGATGCTGGGATGCCCGCAGCTGGCCGAAAGTACTGTTGCCATCATAATTTCGTGAAATTTAAATGGACGACCATTTATCATTACGGAAATTGCTATCGGTTTGCTGAAGGGCTCTCGAATTGACCAATGACCCATGTACTCATGCGCGGGATAGATAGGGACGGAGTCCTCCCACGGTGGGTGGGGGCTCACGTTCTGCTCTAAGACACCCTTGGGAAAATAGAACGCGAAAAGTGAGGAAACTGCATTGGCACTGATTGCTTTTCTGGGGATCAAATGGTATAAGCTACCAACATTCTGCTGTCCCAAAGCATGAGGACCGACGTAGCTACCTAAAGTGATTTTGATTTCGCGCTATTGTTATTTTTTCCAAATATAGTGTTGAAGGTGTTGTGAATTAACCTTTATTTTTGTTAATCGAAGTTTTTAGGCTAAATTGAACCAGATCCAAAAGATAAACTACCTCATCACGAGGGACGTTCAACAAGTCCTTGAAAAATCGAATCATGTTTTTTTCTGCCTAGAGTCATCTATCGCTGCAGCGCTATTAGTTTCCATAGCAATACATCTCGTAGTTTCGTTTTTAGACACTCATATGGTTCGAAAGGGGGTGGATGTAATTATTGACGCATATCCTCTGTGTCCGTGAATGTTTATAATTATGGATAAATAAGCTTGAAGCGGACATCCATCATCCAGAGATGATGAGCAGGGACACCCCGAACTTAAATTTTTGACAGGGCAGAAATTCTCAATTTGCCGAATGGAACTCCAAAGTTGGCCGAAAGATGTTCATTTTTACCGAAACGTCAGACAAAATTTGCTGATTACGGAAATTTTCGGAAGGTCACAGTGACCTCCCGTAACCTCCCATCTGGGTGCCCCTGATGATGAGCGTCGTTCGGAGCACTCAGATGAAGTAAGTGACTTTCTCTGAAATGGTTGACGAAATCCACGATATGCTTTTGAGTGTTGGACGAATAAAAGTGTGGCAATATAGCTGAGGCATATCATGCATACAGTGCTTCTGTTTGTTCCACAAAGATATGAATTTAAAAAGAGAGATGAAAAGAGAAATGCAAATCTTACATGTAATCAGAACCAAAATAGTAGTCAAAAAATAAAATTTTTAAAATAATATCGAAAAAAGTAAAAGAAATTGATAAACTACGTTCGTTACTGTAACATCGTTCCGTCAAAAACTATTCCTTAAAAAATGCAGCCTTAAGTTTTTTAGAAAAAAAATGAAATTCCTCTTGACTATTTCACTTTGCCCTTAAATCCGATGCATGCATCATGTTTTCATATTATATACTATAATGATACTTCAAAAAAATTATTTTTTAGGTTGTATTTCTCTTGCACTCTAAATTGCACACCAACTTAAGCCATTTTGCTTCTGAAATATTCTTGTTTCTATCGTTGCCATTTGACGGCAGAGTAAATGCACTTCGTTGTGAAGATGCTATGAGCGCAGTGACTCCTCAATCACCCATACAGTCACTGGAGCTGGAAGCAGCACCCTCTGCAATCACTAGGGAGAATTGGAAACGGGGGCGATTCGATCATCGAATTCTGGTTATAAGCCCAGAGGTGGAGGGTGGGAGTCCAGTCAACACACTGGAAAGTCCCTAACGTGGCAGGGTGGGCAGAAGCTTTTCAACAAGGGCTGGCTATTGATAATGCATGGAATCCCCTCTCTCTCCGTCATTACCAAAGGAATGGCCGACCAAGCTATATATCAGGCGGACGCAGGATGATGCTTGGCCATGAAGTAAGTTCAATATGGAACAAGTTTTGACACTGGGAAATCTTCCATTTTCTTTTTGGGTTGTACAGTCAAACTCTCTTGTAACGAGCTCCAAGGGACCGAAATATTTGTTCGTTATAACCGAGTGCTCGTAAAAAGAGAGTTCCTGAAAAAATCATACAAATTGGTCGTAGTTGGTTTTTTTTTTCTTCTTTTTAATCCCTGTACAGCACCCAATAAGTTGGTTACTTTGCTTTAAACTGTCAGAATATCTCTTTCTTACTATACTGCACATTTACATATATACTATTTTTAAATGGTTTAGTCCACAAATGAAAAAAGTGCTGACATCGCTTGTTCTCGGGATTTATGATTTATCACTAACTTTGGTTCACTTTGGATAATGAAAATTTACTAAAAAAGGATAAGCTGAGCTGGAAGTCAATAGAAATTTTACGGATCACAAAAATATGGCTCGCTTTAAGCGTGGTTTCCTCGTAAAAAGCGAGTTATGCTCCCATAGACTTAACGTTGTACCAACCAAGAATTTCTGATTTCCTCGTTAAATCCGGGTTCTTCTTAAATCAGGGATCGTAATAAGCGAGTTCGACTGTAATGTAGCCTAAACCAGCGGGAGTTCATCTAAGAGAGGAAAATATCGGTGCCTTACGTCTGAATTTTCATTCGGTTCCTTTATCAATTGAAAGCAATATATATATGTGTGTATATTTGTATGGATTTGCATCTTTTACATGAAAACCTCCAAGGTCCAAGGCGTGGGCAAAGTGTGTTTCGATAACGTAAACGATGTGACGATAGTCAAACAATCATTTTTGTTGTTAAGATTCCAATTGTGACCCTACATGATGAGGTTTTTTGGGGGAGGGGGGACACAACATTAGGGGGGCCGGAATTAAAAATGTTATTGAGATTAATTTTTGAACATCTGTTGACAAAAATGTAAGAGGCCCGTAGCAAATCTGGCATAGGGGCCCCGTAATAAATTCGAGGGCCATTGTTTCAATGTATCTTTTGCTCTCATGCTTCTCCTCTCCTTTGTTTCGCCTCTTTTGAAAATTAAAAATTCATCTAGTTATAATTCTAATATGCGACAGACGTTCTAAACTGATGATCTTTTGCTGCCCAAACACCTGCTCTACAGCTTCATTACAGGTTTGGTTTCATATTCTTCGTAACGATTTGTTTTTCGATTTTCCAATAAAGTAACTGAGGTAAATTTCAAGTACCTTTCTTAAATGCAAATATTATTTGAGAAAACGTATTCTTAAACTACGGGAAGCTCTTTTGGATTTTCCCACAATTTAGAGTACTTTCCTCTTAAAGAAAATAAATAAACAAAGATAAAATAAATAAAGGCATAAAAGAAGGATTAAATGTCTCGCAAAAATATGTAAAAAGAAAAAAAAAAGATTAAAAAATAAATTAAATTAAAAAATACTTTAAAATAGAAAATTTGAAATTAGAGCTCTGAGATGTATAAAATAAGTATCTAACGCTTTGTCGCTCCCCCTCCCCCCCCCCCCCTTACAACAACTTTTGAGGTCCTAATCCCATTCGAGTTCATTTTTTGTTTCAGATTTCTCGGTCACCTCTTTCCATAGAACAATTTTTCGTCCAATTTTGAACAGTTAAACGAAGCTTTCAAGAAAATTTAAGTTGGGTATAAATCTTGCTCATGCAGCTCCCAGATTTGCTTCTTACAGTTTTTATCACTAAAGAGCTTTCGACGCAGAATATGACCAAAGCAGCCTGTTTTGATTTGAGTACTTTATAAAAGTATATTTTCTTTAATCAATGAGAGAATATAAAAGTTGACAGAAAATAGTATACGAGAAAGTAGGCTCGATTAGTTCTTGAGGAAATTACTTGTTCATCCTTCCGAAACATTGAAAATATGGTTGCTTCCAAAATTCTGTGTTCTGTGCCCCGCTTTGAAATTTAATTTCGTTAATTAAAAAATTACTGAAGTTCGTTTTAGTCGGGATAACTTTATTCAAGGTTAAGTATTCGTTGGATATTTATGCAAATTTTAATCTCTTGCCGTCTTAGATAACTTGGTTGGTGCTTAAGTCCGAATTTTCTACCAAATGACATCTCCAGTAATTGTTCCCGAAAAGAGAGCTGCTAACGTATCTCTAATTCCCGCTCTATACTTCCTACCCCGGAAACGCAAAAATTCTTTACTTCCAAATTAAAATAATCGATTTAGCAATTGCTCCTCGATAATTACGATGCGGTCTTCGAGAAATGCGCACGCTTATCGGAAAATCTCCTGGAATCGAACAATTTCGGTTGCCATCGGAATCTCAAAAGCATTAAAAAGAATTCAGTTTTGAAGTCCGCAGTATGTGTGTTAATATTAAACGGCCATTTGTATGCCAGACGACTGTGAATATAACTGCTGGGTCGTTTTTCTTGTTTCTTGGAGCGTTGCCGTTTAAATCAATAGGGGGCAAGGGCTCCAGTAAGCTCGCCCTGAGCTAGAATTCTTTAGAATAAGGAGAACTACATTATGCCTAAGCATCGAGATTACCAACTGTGTAATTCAGCTAAATTATAGCTTTTTTGTAGCTCCAATTTTTCAGGAGTATCTAACGTATGGGCATGTCTTTTAGTGAATAGTTCATAATATTTGTTCTTGGTACACTCACAGAAGTTAGCATCTTTTTCCTTTTCTTCGGCAAGGAAGAGAAAAAAACCGTCTCTTCTTAAATATCTAAATAAGTACCTTGCTACTGCCATTGAAAAATTTTGATAACCTCTTCCTTTTTTGTTTACTTATTCATTCATCCTTCAACTTTTTACATAATAATATTATTATTAATAACAATAATAATTAATAATAGTAATAGAGGTAACAAATAATAGTAATATATGTAATAGATAAAAATAATGTATGTAACAAATAAAAATATGTGTAACAAATAATGATAATAAAAAATAACAATATGAAATTAATAATAATGTATGTAATAAATAATAACAATAAAAAATAATTAATGGTAATAATATATGTATTAAATAACAATAATAATGAAAAAAAATAAATAAATAATAATAATAAATAATAATATATGTAATAATTGTAATTATTATTATTAATATAATAGTAATAGTTCTAAGTATTATTATTTCTATATGCGGTATTTACTTCAAGGTTTGTGCTTTGTTTACGTTCATTATTGCTTTTATTCCTGGTTATGTAGAAATATTTCTTAATCATTTTTCACTCAGGAATCAGAATTAACCTATTTAGACTTACAATGTTTTTGCTAACTTTATTTCTATTAATACAACGCCCTCAAAATAGTTACTTAAATAGCTATATAAAAGTAGGTAAGTTATTAAAACACAAGTTTATATACATATCTTTAAGTAATACGTCAAAAAATGCCTTTTTATGTTCAACAAAGAGGCTCTGCACTTGTATAGAAAGAAAAATTTCATATTCTTCACCGTCATATTCAAACAACGTGATGCAGTTCTTACCACCACGTTAAACTTCCCACTTTTGTTTTGTAGTGTGACAAATCGAGGGCCATTAGATTTCACACCCGGAAAGGAATGATCTCACCCCCAAGCAAAATCTCGGACAGACAATAAATTCACACATCCCCTCGTTATTTGATATTTCTGCCGAATTTCGATATAATACAGTCTTTTGCAAACATCCATACAACACCACTGAGAATTGGGGGGTTCCAGATATATCATCTCCCGAAAATAGAACTCCCAACTTTCTGGATGACTATCTACATATCATCTATCATCCAATAATAAGTCTCCTTTCAAAAGTCAGACACCTCCGCAACCCCACCGAGGGATGAGGGAAAAAAATTATACTATTTGGCGAACTGACCGTGTCACAATGGCGGAAGGAGAATCTATTCTCATCTGCCGTTTTTATATTCCGTAGGAACGGGGGTGGAGGGTAGCAAAGACGGTCTAAGGCAAAGACTCGGGGAGTGCCAGAATAATGAGATGCCAATTGCTTCCTGTAGTCGGAGGGGTGCGGGGATGGATGACTTTGATACCCGGGGGGAAAGAAAAAGAACCCGTGGGGGTGGGGTGCTGCAGAAAATGGGGTGGGCAAGACGTCGAATACTTTGCTTGTTGACTTTTACAGATCAGTGGGCTGTAAAATTAATTTTGGTCGGAATAGGAAAGGGATGTATTGTTTTTAATTTGACAGATTCGTTCACTTTTGCATGTTTCCGGCGGATGTAACTGGAGCCGTAACTGAATTTGGGGGATTTTATTTTTCCAGTTTTTATTCATCCCTATGCCGTGTTTGATTTTTTTCCCCTCTTGTTGATTTTTTTCCCCCGACCAGAAAAACGGGATTAAGTTAGATATTCGAGAAACACGTTTGAGAATTTCTTTATTGATCTCTTCTCAGTCTCAGACGAAATCGATGGGTTACTTTCGTATTTGCGATGACTGTTTGTTTGCTTTCCGGCAAGGGTCGGAAGATTCGAACGGAAAATTGATGGAGGGAGGAAAAGAACTTCGAAATTGAAAGCTGACAATCGCTGGTGGTAAGAAATCAAGATAAGTTGCTGCTCAAACGGTAATTAATATTTTTAAACTATTAATTTCCCTTTAAATGCTTGCAATATTGAAACATCTGGCTTGATTGAAAAATACCTTATTAAGAACTGAAATTTCTTATTCCTGTGCTGTTTAGTGCTGTTTTCAACCACTATAAAGGGAAAGACCTTAAAGGTTATGTAAAACAATAGAGTACATGCTCGTTCATTTACAATGCAGAAACTGGCTGTCAACATCATAAAAGAGTCTCGCCACATTATGGAGAAATTAAAGCGCGAGTTTCACTACGTTTGTGCACCTGAGTGAAAATTAGACCGTTACGTTCGGTCAAAACCGCTTTCCTCCTTACTGTCAATAAATAACCCTAGCACGCGCTCTAGTAGTATTTTTACTCTATGGGAAGATACGTGGATCTCTCTCCACGATGGCTATAGTGTTCCTGAAGGAAGTTTTCCTTCTGATGATATTTCTGAAAATTAAAAAAAAAAAAAGAAGACATTACTAAGCGAAATTAGACGTATCTGGATTATTGATGCAGTGAATCTCGTTAGAATCTTTTGAATGTTACAGTCTTTCCTTTGCTAGGGTGCCCGTGAGCAGGTCCATGCCGCAGCCTGCGGCCATCGAAATTTTTAGTTTGAGAGGGGTTTTATCTCATCTCATTTAGGGGGGGGGCTCTCGTTCGGGCAGTGCTCTGTAGCATTTCAGGGGGTACGCCATTCCCTTGGGGTAGAATAAACACCCCCTGTACAAAGAGACAACAATTGGATGCTGTCAAATACAGTAATTACCACAATTAACAGTCATTGAATGATTGAATACTTTCTGTAAGCTGGAAAATGTCATACGTACAATTTTACAATATCCGCTTACTCAAGAAAAAAAAAATTGCAAATGTGATTCAGCGACCTTATTGTTTTATAATCTGTAGAAGCCTTATCGTCAGAAAAATTGGAAGCTATATCACTGTAGTACTGTCATCTTGACAACTGCAATCAAATGAACCAAACCTGAAGAAAGTGCTCAACATCAATGGTCCATGTGGTTTGCTACTTTCGTGTTTTTTTCACCGATTGCTTTAAAATAAATCAGCCACTCCCAAGTTCATTCTAAAATTAATTTGAGTTTTTTTACTAGATGGAACAAAAGTTGAAAAGCAAATTCAGAATCTTTTTCAGGAGAATCTTAGGCGGACCCAAAGTCTAGTTTCAACAGCATTGGAATTTTTTAGGTAGAAGGTTTTAAGTTTCGCTTATATACGCGCATGCTGAATATTTTTGATGTGATCAAAAAGAAAACAAAAAGTTTTCAGCTGCATTAAATAATTTTAATGTTATCAAACTTTTTAAAAAATTTTGTTCTCACTACTTATTTTTTGATAACTTTCATTCGAATTCGCTGCGCCATCATAAGGCATTAATTTTCGCTGTACAGCGTACTGTAACAAATTATAAGATTTGTAAGAACAAAAAATTATCCTGATAAAATAAACAAATAAATGTTAGGTTGAGATATCGTAGCTGAGGTACTTAAAACAGAAAAATCTTATCGAATCGAATTCGTGAAAAATTATCTGGGAAGAAGCAGATGAAATAAGTGTCAATATGCGTTCTCCCAGCAGCTCATTTTTATTTATTTTTAATCAAATATATTTTAAGTTTTTTTTAATGATATTTTTACTTGAAGTTGAGCCTCCTTTCTTCTCTTTATTGTGTTGCACTTTATTTTAGTCTTTATTTTGCTTAGTTGTTTTCTCCGAAAGTTGGAAGAAAAACCCTGTAAATGTTACATTTTTACTCTGAGACTCCTCTCGCAATGAAGTATGCTTTACAATGTACTGAACTGCATATCCAAAGCTTATAGTGAAAAAGGAAATATTGAAATATTTAGTTGCTACACATTTATAAGTTTGAAAGTGCCAAAATTATAACTCTCAGTAAACAAACAAACAAACAAAATAATAATTATTATTTCCTTATGCTAAACCAATGTAAACGAAAATTGCTTTACAATAGTTAGTTATGTCATATTATTCGGCTATCAAACCTTTTAGAAAACAATTGCTGAACCAAATTTTACACTATTCTTTACATTATGATCCGGTTCCTCGACGAGTAGTTCCAATTCGAGTAACTTTATCATTAATTTAAAAAAAAAAAAATCTTATTTTTTGAGCAATCAGAATAACATCGGTAACGTAATGGATACATTTCCCAGACAAGCAAACCATAATTTATGAAATCAAATCAATTTTGATAAAATTCAATCAAATGAATTCGATTTGTCAAAAGGAGAAGAAGCGAGAAATTTTCTTTGTACTCCACAAAAAGAAAAAAGGAGAAGAAAAGAAAGAAAGAAACAGATAAAATAATAATTTTAAATACTTCTCTAAATGATAAGTAAAAGCAAATTTCTTGCCTCGCTCGCTTGTCTGGTATGCGACCAATGTAGTAATTTCTTTAACAAGAAAAGAGTGTTCAAAAAATTGTTTGGGTGAAAAGTTGATTTCAAAAGTTTTTTCGTATAATAGACTTAGAAAAAACTCTAACCATCGAAAAAGTTAATGACATCAAATGTATAAAGCGTTTTAGGTATGAAACGAAGATTTTGAAAAATCGTTTACTATTTTTGCAATTTCGTTTTCCATTTCACTATACGTCTTCCATGAAAGAGGGCATTGTTACCTTAGAAAGGTACCACAAAAATTTAACCAGAAAAATTTCAAAAAGTTTTTTAAATGATGAGTTGGCTGAAAAGTTTATCCTCGTAATAGATCAACTGAAAGTTCTAATATATATATTTTTTTCAATTTGGGAGTCAGAAACGTTCGTTTGATACGAAACGAAGAGTGAGAAAAAAATTGTTTTTCGGTTCGTCGACACTATTTCCACGAAAGTTTAACCAGAAGAAGAAGTTCAAAAAAGTTGGTTTTAAAGTTTGTTCACTTAACAGACCCATTGAAAGTTCTAATCATTTAAGAAATGTGTTGAAAGATCGAAACATGATAAATATTGTTTTCTTAGAAAGGTACCACCAAAATTTATCTCAAAGATGTTCAAACAGTGATTTCATTGAAAAGATAGTCTAAAAGTTTGCCACTGAAATTGTGAAAAAATCTTTTACGGTTTGACCGCACTTTTACGATGAAAGAGAATGTTTTTCTTAGAAAGATGCCACCAAAATTTAACCAGAAGAAGAATTTCAAAAAGTTGGTTTTAAAGTTTGTTCACCTAACAGAGAATTTAACAGTTTGAATTATTTTTAAAATGTATTGGAATACATAAAGACCTGAATATTGTTATATTAGAAAAGTACCACCAAAACTTATCTGAAAGAAGTTCAAATAATAGTTTGAGTAAAAAGTTGGTCTAAATGTTTGTCAATGAAAAAAAAAAAAAAAAAAAGCCTGTTGAAAACTCTAAACATTTAAAACAAGTTTTGGAAGTCAGAAACGCTTGTTTGATACGAAACCGAGATTATAAATAAATTGTTTACGGTTTGACGGCTTTTTTTTCATGAAATCTCTAATCAGTCCTAATCATTTAAAAATGAATTAGAAGACGAAAACACGTGTTTCGTACAAAAGAAAGACAGTGAGAAAATCGTTTAGTTTTTACTACTCCGTTTTCGATTTGACGATACTTTTTCCATGAAAGAGAATATTGTTGTCTCAGAAACGTACCACTATAAATAAGTTTCTTGATTCGAATAAAACATGGGCCAATAATTGCACTCTTAGGCCATAAAATCCTTAATGATCCCTTCCCCAGACATGGTTCCCTCCACAACATAAAATATGACCTATTATTTCAGTTTCTTTCACCACTAAATCTATTGAAAGATCGGATCGTTTCGTTGCACACCGTTCATTTCTCTGCCTTGTAAACGGAAATAAAATCATTGTGGCTTTTTATAACGCCGCCACGGATAAGCGATCCAATCAGCATCCGTATTCTTACGGACCAAGTGGATGCTACGGATTGTTCTCTTGGTTGGCAATGGTCACTCGTTTGTGACGAATTTCTCGCACGTGAGCGTTGAAGAGATTTTTAACAGTGAGCAAGAGAACACTAATTTTCGGAAAACAAAGATTACTTAGGCTTCTGTGCGCGGTTGAGAAGTTTTATGGCTGTGTTTCTGTTTTAAAACAATTGTAATCAGCTTCGTGCGGAGGGGTTTGCTTTTTCTATTATATGTTTTGAGGATGAACTTTCGTTTGGTTCTGACGATGAGAATTTGGTTGAAAGGTTATGAAAGTCAATATGTGTCGACTCAAATGTCTTTAAAGAAAAAAAATTTTTTTTCTTAGTTCCGAATGGTGTGAATATGTTAATTAAATCAGGTTAGTTTTGTTGAGATTCACAACTCTTTACAAAAAAAAAAAAAAAAAAAAAAAAAAAAAAAACTGAAGGCTCACAAAATCATTTGAAATAAAGATCGATTAGCAAAATAATATCGATCCATTCTTGAGAGAGAAAAAAAGGGGAAGTACATTTTTATAAGGTTTTTCTCTTATTAGATATTCATTGAAAATTAAAAATGGCAATTTTATTTTGCGTAAGCAGATAATTATATGAAAATGAAAATTTTATTTATAGCCCCCCCCCCCCCAAATTCTGTGATTTCAATGTTAATTCGAAATTTTATACAAATCAAAATCTCTATAACTATTGGGCTTGTTCATAGTCATAGCAGATATAAACCCTTTCAAATCTTTTTTAAATACTCACATGTAAAACTTTATGTAATCCACTTCTGTATAGTATAATCCACTGCATTGTCTTAAACAAAGAAAAAAAATCAGATGTCGATTCCTTTAATACGATGATCTCTTTACACTTACATGCTTGTAATTTTTCAATAAATATTTTATGTATAATGAATCTATTACCTTAAACGCACCAATATTTCATTGCATATGTACACATTTTTGCACTAAATTTAGTGTGTCGAAATCAGCCTTTTCAGTTGATACCCCTAATTTGACAGCATATTTGCATTGCTACACTTTACCCCAGAATTCATCTTTTAATCGCACTCGATCAACATACCCTTCTCATACCTTGTTGTTTATTTCAAAGGTTTCGAATTCGATGCCGGTGCTCACTGTGCAACTAAACACCACTGTTCAAATAAAATTCTCACACGCGTAATGGATAACTGAATGCTAAACACTATCGGCCACTCCGAAGAATAAACATCGGCAAAAGTAACTTCGTCGAAGTGATAAATAAGCTTTGTGGGAATGGCAACGGGACAGAAGCCAATATGTCCTCCGGATCTAATCCATTCCCTCTCCCAGGCTACCACTTAATTATTTACCAACGCTAAACACAATTCCATGCAAAGTACACAAACTCACGCGAATTCCTAAATGAAGTCATTCGAATAATTGAGAAGACCCGGGTTTCTAATAGAAGAATTATATTCTCCCTTGACTAATGTTTTGTTTCGAATTTTCTGGCTAAAGGGAGGTAAGTCTGCTGAACTTCCTTCTCTTTCTCGTAAGCACCATTTGGTTAAATTTTTAAAAATTTTTTTGGATCGGTGTAGATAGATTGTTTGGATTATTGTAGATGAAACGCGTGTAAAATTATTTTTAGTTTTTAAATTTCAGAATTTGTCAGAGATATAGAAATTTAGATTGTAATTTAGCATGGTTCGTGTATCAGGCGAGAGCTGCATCGCTAAAAGTCGTTTTTGGTAAAATTAGGTTGGTTCCCATTTTTTTCAAAACTTTTTTTTCTGAATGAGCAAATCAGCATGGTTGAAAGCATGGGGTGAGTCACTTTCTTTTTTCTTAATTTTGACTCAAAAAAATCTTAAAAGACGTTCAGTCGCTGTTTTCATTTTCGCTGTTGATGTCACAAATGAACAAGTCGATAGTGTTGCCAGGATAAAGTTTCATGAAATCGCCAAAATTCAACCAATGAATATTTTATTTAACTAACAATATTCGTTCAATTGCTCTCAGTGAAAAATCACCAAACATCTTGCTAGAAAAAACAACCACGGGCTCCAATTCAAGACGGTTGACTTCACTTGTGATGTTACACGATTGCCGGGCAACGCCGTCCCTATGTGGGAGGTCGTGCGGCCCACGACGGCACCAGAGTCAAAAAGGCGCCGAGCTCTACCAATTAAAAATGCTAAAAATGGGAAACATCTCTCTTACCAAAAGAATAAAACTGAACTTTTCATTAAATCCTGAGCCTGATCAAACCAAAGTGGCAAAATTTTTGCACCTCTCCTAAGAAAATCTCCACATTTTTCATGTGGAAGTTTCCAAAAAAGGAAAGAAGAAATTTACCAGTTTGGTATGTCTAAAATTGTAGTGCCCAGGTCCATGGACCTGCCGGACCGTGCGTTTACCAAGCCCTGATTATATCCAATTGTGGCGGTGAAATTACACTGCTCACTGAAACAAGCAATTCTCTCGCTGACTATCCAAAAGGGAAAATTAATGCCTTGCTGTGTCTAAATATGATATTCAAAAGCGTAATCATTTACAGTGAAAACACATGATGCTAATTATTGCCTACATTAGCAATTTTCTTTCTAATGTGGAGCCGTGGATGCTATTTCGGTACGTCTATTCTTTATAGTACACAAGGCTGAGTGCGCATATGAGGCGCAAGAAATTTTCTATTCCCCATTTTGGTTCTTGAGGTGATTATGCTGTATTATAATTTGTGAAATATGTCCTTTTTACTTCCTTTTCCAAAAAAGGAAGTATTGTATTCGCAAAAAAATTTTCACTCAAAATTCGGTCTTAATTTCCATTTTGCTCACCCTCGAATAAATGTTGAGTTTTTTTTTCAACCCGACCACACGCGGATAAGTGCCTAAGAACGTATAAACACCCGAAATAATCATTTTGACATTCCCCGAGTTAATTACAACGACTTTTCTCGTGACGTCCGTATGTACGTATGTATGTATGTGCGTATGTATGTCGCATAACTCAAGAACGGTATCTCCTAGAAAGATGAAATTTGGTACGAAGACTTCTAGTGGGGTCTAGTTATGCACTTCTCATTTTGGTTGCATTCGGGTGTTTCTAAAGGGGTCTTTTGCCTCTTTTTGGGGGGAAATCATTGTTAATATCGATGTATACTCAAGTGGTGTTATAATTTGGCGGACACTTGGCAATATATTGCCAGTCTTTTGGTCGCCAAGTTTTGTCGCCAACTTAGCGACAAATTGGCGGGTTTTTTTTTTGTATATATATATAATTTGGTTTCAATTTGGCCACTGGTGGTGATATATTTAGAGAGTAAACTATTGAATCACATTAAAATTATCAATAATGGAAAAATGACATTAAAATTGGAGTAAAAGGAAGTCATGTGATGCACACATCAGCTCGTTTGATTTCAAACTATTGTTCGTGGTAATTCAAACAATGTTATATCATACATGGAAAAATACTGTAAGCCCATAATTACTCGATTCTCTCTCCCCGTCTCTTTTTTCTTTAATTACCTGCGTATTGAAAGAGCTATGAACAATGTATTTGTTTCAGATATCATATTCAATGACCTTTTAATGATTCCGTATTTTAGAAATATTGGTTTTACCGGAAAAGATTTCAGTTTCAGATTTTAAGGTGGAATACCCTCTATACTTCAATTTAGAAATATAATGAGTACCCTGTTGTCATGATTTTACAGGCATAGAAGTGTTTAATTATTCATCAGTTAGAGATTAGAGAGATATTTATAGCGGCGTTAACGTTGACGTTTAAAATATTTTCTTTTTCCAAAACGCATTAGCATATCAGAGGAGCTACTGAACTCGAAATAACTTCGAGATATGAAGTAAAAACATACACTGTAATCCAACAGTTAATACACATTTTTACGCATTGTTTTTCTTTTCTTTTTTTTTTTTTTTTTTTTGTTAATAAATTAAATGCCAAACGTCTTTTTTCCACCTCCTATTTGTCTAAAAAAACCTCATTCTAGATGTTAACTATATTTTCTCCGGTTGCCACTCCATAAAGGCGCTCAAAAGACAATTGCACGACGGCGCCGATCAGGCTTGGCGCGGGCCTGACACGGTGAAGCATTTTGTTCTAGATATCTAACATTTAAAAAAAAAATAAAAAATAAAAATTATATGTTAGGAAAAAAAATATTATTATTATTTTTTCTAGCTACATGTTTTTTTCTTTTTTTTTTTTTTTTGCTTATTTGCTTATTTTTTCGATTTTAATGGCTTAAAGTAGTACTGACTGACGGAACAAACCATTGCTAAAAGCTAAACAATGGCATGTGGATGTGTAGTGTTCGTTTCGTGTAACGGTGATGCATGCATGTTTTATGTGTGTGCGTGTTCTTCTAGGTGAAATCGTGGATGCGAAATGAATTGTTCTTGTTTGTTCCCAGCTTCAAGTGTTATATTTTATGACCCATTGAAAGATATAATGGAACGCTCCAACAAGGATGAAAATCATTGTTTTAGCATTCAAAGCGTAACTGCTAAGGATTATTTTAGTTTGACAGTTTTATTTTTATAATGTAACGATCTAACAAGGATGAAAATCCTTGTTTTAACATTAAAAGTATGATGCCAAGAATAATTTTATTTTGACAGTTTCATTTTTTTAACTCACTATATTTGTCTAAAATGTGTTGGAGTTGAGAGTACAGGAGTGGCCTTTTCTAGGCTATTGCGGGATTCCAGGTTTTTAAATTGATGAATTCCGAATTTCTCGTAAGAGAAACGTTTCAATAATTTGTCATAATTTGTTTCTGGGCATTCAAGGTGGCCATTACGGAAGATGTAATTTAATACATATAGCATAATGTGCATAATTAATAGTTATTCTTCTCCAGCAGCTGTTTAAAAGTATTCTTTTCTTTGTAAAGTGCTGAGCGGTCCCCCCCCCCCCCCCTTATTTTTCTGTTTTAGTTTCAGAATATAAATAACAATCTAGAATTAGGAGTAAAATTTTTCTTTAACCTCTTTTGACTATTTCCCCGTTCTGTCCTAATTCTTAGCGCATATTGCACTTTTCATAGTTTTAAGCCCTAGATCAGGACCCTGGAGTTACTATAAACGAATGTTATTAAACAATAACTTATGCTCAGTGCCGCAGAGAACGAAGACGGGCCCCTTGTCAGTTATGTCGCGGGCTCCTCCTGTCCCCCCCCCCCCAAAAAAAAAGAAAAAAGGGGGGGGGGGAAATAGGGGCAAAAGGAAAAAGGGAAGGAAAAGAAAAGGGAAAAAGAAAACATGGGGGAAAAAGAAAAAGTAGGGGAAAAAAAGAAAAAAAAATCAAAACTGCTTACTAGAAAGCAATTGACTCTCTCAAGTGCCGCAACAGTAAATGTCAAAAGAGTAAATTGTATTTTATCGTTACGTTTTCTCTTATTCGGATTCCCCCCCCCCCCTTTTTTTCTTTCTTTCTTTCTTTGCTTTTTTTTTTTTTTTTTTTTTCTACGCCAGTGTCGCCGAGCCCTCCCAAGGCTCGGACTCCTAGTTTCCGATTAGGCTGACATGGCCTCTCGTCGGGACTGCTTATGCTACGAAACTGGGTGTTAACAGCTGAAAACTAAAATTTGACCTAGATATAATAAATTAAGTTTACTCGAATTTGATGAACGAGCAACAAAAAAGAAAAAAAAAATAACCAGAGAAAATGCGCACATTAAAAAGCAACACGTACGTCAGTCAACCAAATGATTTCGTTGCATTGAAGCTGAATGAAGTTAATGTAAAAATTAAAATAAACAATAAAGAAAAGCAGTTGCAAATAGAATATGCCTATAGTTGGGGCAAACCTAACCTAGCAACCTCCCAATGCTGCGTTTAGGATCTGTAGCTTTGCAATACCGCCAGGTTAGGTTTGCCCCAACTATTTTGTTTCACAAATTGAGCCATAATCCGCTTTAACATAGAGCCCAATATGCTTCTTTGTTATTAATTTAGTGTACAAGTATTATGTGTTTCTACACAATAAATACAGTGGTAAAAATTCATGGATTCTTAATAACGGTTCAACATAACATTATTTTGCTGTAATTAAAATGTTATGCAATCAAGTTATTGTATAAGTGTTAACTAAGATACAAATGTCTTTTAAATTTCTCTTTAAACGAAATAGAACTATACATTATTGTCTTCAAAAGCAGTGCGCATTATTACACGTTAAAATACACTTAAAAGAGAAAAAAAACTATTATTTGATTTTGCCACTTACAATAAATTGTTCTTTGCTTATTCCTTGGATGCATATAGAAGTGAATATATATGTAACATTAAAAATGCAAAAAACTCAAGAGAAAACTCTGCGGTTTCTCTTATTATCCACTAAGTTATCGGTAAGAATATTTCGTAACGTTTTTTTTTTTCTCTCTCTCTCTCTCTTTTCCTTACTATTTGTTAGATTCTGTTTTAAAATTCAATTTCGGAAACCTCATTCCAAAACAATACATCTAAAGCGGCATCCCTAAGTTCGATAGATTTGTTTCTGTTATGCTTTTCAGTTGACAATATCGTGTTGAACCAATCGTCTTTTATTTTCGACAGAAAAACTACTAAATTAATGGAAAGTCTAGACAACTGTGGCACCAGGAGAATTGTTTTTGCTGCATCGTATTAGTTAACCTGCGGATAAAAAATAGTGGAACTTTCAAATACCAATTGCCGATTTTCGTTGCTAAAAATAAAACTAACTTCAAATGACAATAACAAAAAGAAAAGAAAACTATTCCAATCTTTCTTCTCTTTTAAGTAAAGCTACGGCCACTATAGGGATAAATTTTTATTTAAAGGAAAATTTAACTAGATAAGAACTGGATTTTTTGTATGACTTTATAAGACATTTGGAAGGAATTCTTAAACAATAAAAGCTTATTACCTAGTTACAAACATTTCCCTACGTTCATTCTTGATTGGAATATTTTTGTCGACTGATGAGCTACAAAAATTGACGTTCGCACAGAGCAAATAATTATTTCCTGTGTTATATAGAGTTCAATTGTGAAGCCCTTTCTCTGTTTTATGAAAATTTTAACATTTGGTTTTGAGGCTAAATTAAATTTCAAAGTTTGATTTTAAGGTTAAATTTTAAAGGTTGTTTTGTCTGTGTTTTTCTAAACTAGGGGCAGGTGGGTTAGAAAGAAAGAAAAAAGAATGAACTATTTTTTTTTAAATGAATTATTTTAGTAGTAACTAGAGAAGTAAAAGTTTCTGAAATTTTGAGGCGGTGGAAAAAATTCTTTGTTCTGGTTTTTTTCCCCGAAAAAATTATTTGGGAAAGGAAAAATGTAGTTTCTTAGTAGTTACATCTTCTCAGAAAACATTAAGTGTTAGATAATTAATTAACAATGTATGCAATCCAATTTTTTTCTGCTTAACTGAAATATACATAATTGTTTTATTATCATAACTACTTGTAATTTTCCTTATTCAAAGCATACAAAATGATCCCTATTAGTCAAATCATCATTCGTTTATTAGTTTTTAGTAGGATGTGATTTTTGTAAATTGTCTTATCAATTTTTTAACAGAAGTTCGCTGGTTGTCCATTAATTAATTAATTGATTATTTTTTAAATTGAAATTGAAATTTTAAACAGAAAACTGCTTTTTCTATCCCCTTTCTTTTTTTTCTTTTCTTTGTTTTTATAAAGTTTTCTTTTCCTTGTTTTTCACTAATTGTTATTCCTGACATATGATTTTCTATGAACATCTTTGATAAATATTTTCTTTAATCATCAACTTTTTGAATATTTAGGTTTGAATCACAGAACTTAATATTTTCGAAAACATTGTATCGTTTCGATTTCTTACTATGTTACCCTCAGTACATTTTTACGAAACAAAAACTTGATGATTCTTGGAACTAATCCACATTTGCTACTAAATAAAAAAAAGCAACAGATGAAACAACATTCCTCGCGAAGAAAGACATTCCAGACAATTTTACTCCTGAGTAAAAATATCAATACTTGAGGAGATATACATTATAAACGGTGCGGTGGACGTGATGTATTAATGTTATATATGGCACACTCGTGAATGGAGCATTCCCTAATCACTGTGTTTTCTTCGACACACTGATTTAACGTAAACAGATACTCGGTGAATATTAGGAATTCGATCCATTATCGTCAGGCGGAACAGCAGTCTCAGACAACACGCATTCGTAATAACATAAATCTTTTAGTCACGATTAATAATAAAATTTCGTTTAACCACTTGCAGGGTGTTCTTGGAGTCGATTCTTTATTACGGTAGAATGCGGAATGCTGTAATGTTCAACAATTGTGTTAGTTTACGTTTTATTGGTATCACACACACACTCGATTATGTTTCAACTAACTGCGAATAATATCTGTACCTCAGAGCCAGAGTGACCTAAGTCTCAAAATTGCAATTTTCTGTTTATTAGTGAATTGAATGTAGAAGTCTACTCTGCAATGAGCCATATGAACGTAATTCTAAAAATTAAACCTTTTCAATTTTTTACCAGGGTTAAAAGAGCTCTCGTACCATCCTTTGCATGCGCCAGAAAAAAAGTTTTTCTCTCTCCTGTAAAATTATCGTAATGTAACTTAGAACCTTCTTGCTCTGAGGTGTAGATTTTAACGTACTACAGTAAAACCTGTAAAGTTGACCACCTGTCTAAGTTGACCGCTATTTTCAGGCACAGAATTAGATCTTATCATATAATTCAACCTCTATAAGTTGACCACCTGCTTAAGTTGACCACTAAAGTAGTCATTCACTTACTCACTACTTCACTCATTCACTCACTCACACATACTCCCTCGCTCACTCACTCTCACGCACATACATACTCACTCACTCACTCACACACACCCTCACTCACTCACTCTCTTACACTGTCACTCATTCACTCACTCACACATACTCCCTCGCTCACTCACTCTCACACACATACGTACTCACCCACTTACTCTCACACACATACATACTCACTCACTCACTCACTCACTCAGGGGCGTAGCTAAGGGGGGGGTTTTGGGGACAAAAACCCCCCCGAAACGTTAGTCTCAAAAAAAAAAAAGAGAAAAAGAAGAGAGAAGAGAAAGAAAGAAAAAAAAAGAAAAGGAAAAAATTCCAAGCGATTATATATATATATATATATATATATATATATATATATATATATATAGATAGATAGATAGATAGATAGATAGATAGATATAAAAGAAGTAACCCCCCCCCCCGAAAGTCGGGTCTAGCTACGCCACTGCACTCACTCACACACTCTCACTCATTCACTCTCTTACACTGTCACTCATTCACTCACTCACACATACTCCCTCGCTCGCTCACTCACTCTCACACACATACATACTCACTCACTCACTTACACACACACACACACACACACACCCTCACTCACTCACTCTCTTACACTGTCACTCATTCACTCACATACACACAATCGCACTCACACACACACGTCACGTTTCAATTTTAAGTGACAAAGTACACTGTTACAGTTTAAATAATTCCTTTACAAAATATTCAAAGCTAAAAATCATTATTTATTCAAGAAAGCAATAATAAAAAAAGAAAGACAAAAAGCATCACAGTGGTTTGTTTTCTGCTATATGCTTCCAAGACAATACAATAAATTTTGTATTCTGAGACTCTGGAACTTATTACATTTTATTGGTTCAGTTGGATGTCAATTATCTTGTTATCGATTTAGCATCATCGGAGGATTTTAATGGCTGAACGTTTCGCTTGCATTTTTTAGAAAGTCAACCCCATATGATTTCTGGTGTGAATTCAAAGTAAAAATGAAATTAATAATCGATTCTCGAAATAAAACTAAGATTGGTCTTTAAGAGGTACTTTCGATTATAACGTATAATACGTTCGATAGTTTCTTTCAGTCTGTAGTCTATGCAATGAAATAGTATTTTGTGATATATTTTAACACTATTTAATTGAAGTATTTAAACAGAATTTTATGATAAGAATTTTAGCTTCGCGAAAATAAGCATAGTAAGAAAGCATTTAAATATTAGGTAAAACAAAACACGCTTTAATTCTCGCACTTTTTTTTTTTTTTTTTTTTTTTTTGTCTCAAAGTTGCGAATTCCCGCGAACTTTTTTTGTGTGTAGTTTTTACTGTTCACAATCTGCTTGAAAAACTGAACTATCAAGAAACATAACCGCGTGTATTTCTCTTGGGCTTTCCCCATTTGTCTTTACGCCCCGAGTAAACGTTCTTTGGTTATTAACAGCAAATAACTAAGAGCAGAGATGGCTTGTTCGTGTATATTTTAAAGAAAGAATAATAAAAGAAGTCTTTGTGTTGATCCAATGCTAAGCGATTGGAAGAAAGGAAATTCAAGGTATAAAAAACGTTATAAAAGACAAGCACTTAATTCATCAAGATCGTAAAACTAAAGAAGCTAGATGATGAAGACTGGGAAAGATACGATTAAGAATTATTAAACGAACCTCAATTCCCTCTGTAGTTAAACACGATATGAAAAAAAAGTAACGTCTCTTGACATAGAAACAAGAAATTAAAAAAAAAAAGCGCTGTTTGCATGGGAAAGAAACAAGTCTCGGAGTAATTAAAAAAGCTAAAAAAGTTGTCTGTGATGACGGAGCGCTGAAGAGCAAGCATCCATTGTAAATGTTTAAAAATAAACACACTTCAAGAAAGAGGTTTTTATTGAGGGCCCTAGAGCATTCTAAGAGTCCGTCAATAATTTCCAACCTGGGCGCATGGTTACTATCTTTTTTAGCTCGCCAAACACACAATTGTGGGGTGTTTAACGGTAAGCAGGCTTGCTGTTTCTTCAACAGCGTCTGTTTATTGCAAAAGCTGAAGCGATTTCTTTTATTATATTTATTTTAGGGGAGATTTTTTCGTTGAAAAAGCGCATGATGAAGATTTCTTTTGATGAGGATATCCAGAAGTTTCATATGAGAATAGTTTTAAAATAGGATATTGTAAACAAACTTTTTCAGTCTTGGGAGTTGGAATTCGTAGAGGAAAAAAAAAGGTTTTAATCACGTGTTTTTCCTGCTCCTGGGAATCGTAATATCGTCGGAACAAACATTTGCGTCTTAGTACTCTTATGATAATGCTATTTGTAACACTCGGTAGCTTTAAATCAACATAGAGTCGATACGACTCTTTGTTTGCAGATTTGTGTGTTCAGCTGACCTCAGTGGGAATAAAATAGAAGTTGTAGTTTTGTTTTCTTGTGTGTGTATTTACTTTAGAGAAATTTAAGTTTTAACGGAACAATATTTATTTCTCTCAAAATTAGTCTTGGAGACAACCAAGGATTGATTAACTTACAGATTCCGAGTACATAGGCACAAAACTATTTAAGGAGACCATAAGAAATTCAAGTTTCAACTAAATATACCTATACATACAGTAAACTTCCGACCATCTGCAAGTGGATTATCCGCAGGTCAATCAACAAAGGAACATATACTTTCGCAGCGAAAAGCAAATACCAATGGCTGCTTTTTTGTCGAAAAATTGTTAATGTAAACTCAGTTTTATTTACTTATTCATTTATTGTGCTTTTTTGATCGTACATACACTTGTTCTATACTGATGTTAAGTTCTATTGTTCAAAAATATAAAATTTTTTTACTCTGTACTGTATTATTTTAACTGTCTGTAGAAAGTATTATGCATCAGTACAGCCAAGTTTTGGAGGAAAGACAATTTTTAACTTATTTCCCTCATTTTAGCCTTTTCGCAGTTTATCAGCAATTTTTGTTACCCGCGGTACTTGTACCACTCAATTCCGCGAATAATAGGGATTTTATTGTAGTTGAAATCACGTTACCACATTAATATTTTTTGGACAGCAGCAGCCTGGGGCTTTTTTTTTTATGCACATCGTTTGGAAATTTCTGATTTAATTTAGTTAAGCTATGAAACTGACAATAATAAAACTTAACCAATAGATTTATTGATGATCACGATGAAAATTGCAGACACGAGATAGGGTCTGTGTGTTTTTTCAAGGGAGTTTTCTTTTTCCTTTGCAATCATAAAAGAGGAGAAAGAAAAAAAGAAAGAGAAGAAAAAGTATCGATAGTCTAAACCCGGCTCCTCAGATTTCACACATGGACATGAAATAAGAGGGTCAGATCTCATTATCGATGACGCTGTTAATTGATAAGCTTATGACCCAAAATCGCATCATTAAGTCAATTGCCTAGCCTCCGAGAAGATTTTCAATTACCAACTGGTCATAAAATTCTGACGGGGTCTGGCCAGGGAGGGTCTTTTCCCAAGAAAAAAGCGTCTGCTGTCGGGCACCCGCAAAAGTGCTGCGCGAAAAACAGTAGCAGATGGCGAGGATACCCACTTTTTTTAATAACCAACTAGCGACAAAAGGCGCCGAGCAGAGGGTAGGCCGACCCCTCTCGGGGCATGCAGAGTTGAGTGATGGATGAACAGGGGCAAACGAGACGCCCGTCTGTCAAGATTTACGATAACTGTTGCGATAATTTATGTGTGCGGACATAAATATGAACCGGAGACGGTCGACAGTGTCTCTAAAGAGGATGGTAACATAAAACGCAAGGGTTGGAGCTGACCTAAACTGCAAAGGATCATTGGACGTGTTAATTGGCGGAATCTACGAAGAATGTGCATATTTCACGTTTTATCTTCCGTAAAAATGTGCGATGAAGCTCTATTCGTGCCTTGCAGAAGAATGTGTAAATGCGACTTGAGGGAGAGAGAAACAAAATGATATTCTATTTCACGAAACATTCGTTATTTTTCATGTTTTCATAAGCTGTTTCGCTGCTGTAGGTGATATTGAATGAAGTTACTGGTTTCCCCAACGCGATGGAAAAGAAGCAAGTTCTTAGAGAGAGATATAGAACAGATAGAATTAAGTGCCTTTCGAAACAGTTGCTACATTTTTGCCAGTTGGTAACAAATTGCTTGTTGTTCACGCTTTATCATCAGTTAGGCTAACTGATGACGATAAATCACGATCTAGTGAATGTTTGCTGTCCTAAATCAAAGGGGGGGGGGAAGGCGTAACCACCTTACATAATAATCACGGGTGCCCACCTAGGGAGGAGAGGGGGTCATGGCGCAGACTGCGACATTGAAATTTTAGGGGGGTTGTTTTGAGGGGTACGTTTATCTTGTGGGGGCAGGCTCTCTTTTGGGAAGGGGTTTGTAGTATTATTCTTGAAGGCCGGAAGGGCACCTTTGTAATAATAATCTAGAAATTTACTTTTAGAAATCGAAACAATCGACAAATGGGGTTATTGAACGTTCAGAAGTTAATACAATGGAATATGCAGATGAAAATAAATCTTTGTAATCAAAAGGCTGTAAATGAAAATTGATGCTTGAGTGAGACATTAATGAGAAATCTTCCTAAATGTTTCTTTTGAATCCATTTCCTCATCCGCTGGAGTTTTATGAGGTCTTCCTAACAGTTTTCTCATTTGGCATCATCGCTACAAAGAAACCGATCCTCAAAAAGGCAAGCGCTGAAATTTTTTCCGCACCTATGCCGCTAATAGAAAGCACCAACCCCTAGCCCATCTCACTTTACAGCCATCTAAACCATCTGCAGACGCTGCTCATTTGATCAGCTACCTTGGCTACACCATCCTAGCAGGTGGGGTGTTATACATCTTCTTCCATGGTGTGTGAATCGTCTTCACCTTTTCTTTCAGTCTTTTGTGGAAGCGTAGTGAAGAATGAAATAAAGGGGGTTCCGGCCCATCAGGAGAAAACCCCTTTTAAAAAGCTGGATGAATAAAATCGAGAATTTTATCTTGATCTCCAGACAGATGTTCCCTCCGGCTTTATCTCTCACTTTTATCTTTTGCTAGTGGAAGTCCTCCCATTCTTTGACCATTTCCAACTAAAGAGCAAGGGAGAAGAGAATGGATGCACCAGAGAGCGAAAAAAATCCCTGGACGTATTTTATCCAAGTAGGGCCATCTTCCTCTTGTGCCCTATTCTTCTTCTGGGGAAGCTGCCGTGGCGGAGAGTTCAAGGTGTTTCTCGAACGGGACAGTCAAATTTTTTTCCACCTACAGAATTCATCTCCCTCAATCGCCCCTCCTAATGCTAAGAAGATCCGTATTGTCGGGGAGGTTTTGCCGAAAAAATCGCTAAGCTGTTATGGAGGTTTTAAGATGAAAAAGCTATTTAATGGAATAAAATGGAAATGGCAGGTGGGAAGAAAGTAAATCATTAAGAGGGAAAAAAAAGATATGTATCGGATGCATGTATCAAATTAAAAGCTATCCAAACATAAAATATTCACTTATTGTGTTTTGTTTATATATTTTTTAAATTCGTATTTCTTGTTGACTTTTTAGAACTTGGACATAGCCATAGCTACAGGTTGGTTGTCATCTTTGTCCTCATTCTAACTGCACGAATTCCTTCAGCAGTTCCTCGATGCATCGAGCATGCCGAGTTCAATTGAACGATATTTTTTGAAACGGTGTTGGACAAGAAGTTTTAAAATGTTTCTGGAAGGGAGTATAGTCAATATCCCCTCCTTAAACGTAAACTCCACGTTTAACCTCCACGTAAAATAATTTAAAAAAAAAAGGATTATTTGAAAAAAAAAAAGAAAGAAAATACCTACACAAAGCATTACATTTCTGAAATTCGGATGTAACCCCTCCAAATGACGGACCTGCGATGAGTAATATTAACACTGTTCTTTGTTGTACATATTAGTACATATTAGGGGTTGTTGGTAAAGCTCTAGATTAGCGGTCGCCAGTCGTCATAGGGCGAGCATTTCATTGAAAACAACTACCCAGGAATCCCAATCGCCAAAAGTGGCGACCATGTATTTTTTATTTGTTGAAAAAAATATCACGCTCTGACAACACGCTTCCAATCCTATCATTGTTGTTATCTGTTTCACCAACGTAATTTAGAAAATATATATCCAGCGAAATTGTGTTTTTGAAGTAGAAAATCATAATCATGGTAATTTGTTGATAATATTAATAACAGTGACCATGTTATTTATTTTCTGTGCTGTGTACCCATTTTTTTTATTTTTTTTTTCTTTTTTAAAGCTATTAAAAGCGTAAAAGTGGCTACTATTCAGAATTCCTTGTATAGAGCTTAACTCGTTGTAATTTGATTCAGGGGGACAGCCTTTGTATCGCACCCTGGCAAGGAAAGGGACGCAACTCAAAATCTGAGAAAAACGTACTAACTGTACATTTAAAATCTAATTTTAAAGCTCTTTCTTGCCAAAAGACTTGCATAAAGTTAGCTTTCATAACTGATGTGTGGTGACGTATAAAAACGACGAAATCAATATTAACACATCATTAAAATATCATAATTTAGAAGAATTTTTTTTCGAACATCAAGTATGCACCAGTAAATATCACATCTTTTTTTTTTTTTTTTTTTGATCTGATAACTTCTTGTGGGAGGGTAAACCGATTTGTGACATAACGCGTAACGGCGCAACTCTCGTCTGGCATTTCGTTCGCGCATGCGACAGAAGCACGCATGGTCGGGGAAATTCTGTTTATTTACTCTTTGGGTCAGCTTTAAACGTTAAGTGATAGTAGAAAAAGTAACGAAACCAACAGAAGATGGATGATCGTCGCAACGTAACGCAATCTTCTAACGAAAGGTGAGTTTAACAATACAATATAATACCAATAACATTGCAAACAATATATATTCAAAACAGCATTTAATTAACAGCATTCTTTAAATTTATTTTCAAAACAAAAACATTTTTGCGATTAGTTATACTAAAATTATCTCGCTTCATTTAGGGTTTTGAACTGTGATAAGGTGTACATATTTTAAACGAACTTCATCCCCGCAGACTCCGCCACGCGGGGTTGGGGACGGCCGAGAAAACAAAAAATAATAAACGTTTAATTTGTGCATCACAGAATAAAATTTAAACTGACTTTAACTTTAAAGCAATCACTCGTTAAAAGGTTATTTATTTGGGGGGGGAGGGGATCCGATAAAGTGTGCGGTTAGGGTCCCTGGTGATTTTTGCAGGGGGGGGGAGAATATAGATCCTAGCCTGGCCGTAATAATACTCCAATTTTATTATTTCAGATTTAAGCTTAACCTTGTGGTTTGTTTATGGTGATAACATTTATTTACAATTAACATTTTAAAACAGTATTAAATCTTTAAATTTATTTTCAAAACAACAACATTTTTGCGATTAATTATACTAAAAATATCTCGCTTCATTTAGGGTTTTGAACTGTGAAAAGGTGTACATACTTAGAACAAACTACCGTATTACCCCGCATTTGCCGGCATGCCGCAAAATATGAGGGTCACCAGATTTTCAACAACCCTTTCCTGGTCCTTTCCGGCATGCCGGAAAAAACAAGGTTAGAAAATCATATAACAATTCAATACTATAACAAATATGTATTCAACTTTTAAAAAAATAATAATAATATAAGTTCTAGACTGGTGTGCTAAGCACATGAGTATAATTCGTATCTACACTTTTTATCCAAATTATTGTCACTAGGTGATTCTTTGTAACATATACTACCAAAATACATTGTTTTATGAATATTTGTGAAAGGGAAATATTAAAATAAAATTCCCGAAAAAGTGGCATCTAAATAAAATACATGGAGGCATAAAAATTTAAAAAGTGATTTCAGATTTCTCATTTTGAGCTCAGCTGCAGATTACATTTTTGTGCTTAGCCCGACAGTGCAGGTCAGTTTATTAGTTTTAATAAACAGTTTAATTTTGTTCAAATATTTATTAACTATAGTAAGATAAGGCATCATCAAACTACCACGATTTTTTTTTTCATCTCGACGACCTGAAATTTATTGGTTCGTTTTTCATAAGGAGATTACTTTGGGAATTTATTATTATTTTTCCTTGTAGAGTTTGCTTTGCGGTTGAAACAGAGGGGAAAATTTACTTTTTTGTGGTTTCAAAATAAACCTTGAATTATCCGGCATGCCGGAAAATTCGAATTTCCCGGCACACTGGTCAATTTCGCTTTTTTCCGGCATGTCGGCTAATGCGGGGTAATATGGTACTCCGCTGACTCCGCAACGCGAGGGTAGGGGACGGCCGAGAAAAGAAAAATAATAAATAAACATTTAATTTGTTCATCACAGAGTAAAATCTAAAATGTTTCGTAAGTTTGAGTGTTTTTTCTGATAAACGAAATATTTAGAAACGACGCGTCATTTAATCTATTGTTTTTGCTCCGACATCAAAACTTATGTTTAAAAGTAGTCTGAATGGTGATTAAAGAATAAAATTATTTTTCATTTAGAGCACTTTCGAAGTCGGTTCTATTATTTTTTTAGATAATATACAATGCAAAAATTTCGTTGCTTATTATAGCTACCATAAGCCAATTGTTACTTTCATAGGATTAAATAATGATAATAATTTAATCCTATGAAAGCTCCTATCACTTCTGCCGAGCGTCCCGTAACGAACTTTTTTTTTTTGTGCATATCGTAATTTTTGAGACAAAATCACTCATAACTACTATCGTGTTAAACCTTGATTTTCTCCAATGCATTTTTTTTTTTCTTGAGTTGTCTTTTCCCTTGCCTGGGTGCGATATATTTTAAATAAATTATGCAGGTTTTTATTGGAAGAATCCCATTTATAGCGAAGGCACAGAATAAATTCTTGTTGATTCATTAGTTATTAATTTATTTATTAGATATTAATTTAATTACAGACATTAAAATGTGAAAGCAAGTATTGTTTGGATAAACGTATAGCAATGCTTTTGAGTTTGTTTTTTCAAAGCACCTTTATTGATTTTATCAGCTGCTTATCAAGTTTGGGTACCAGAAACGCGGCCCAGGTGACAGACGAACCTTAATCTTTCGTGCTCCATATTTTAGGAATCTTTTACATAGCCCCTTGAAGTTTGTAAAACTAATCGTCTGCCATAGCATAGTAAGATGCATCACACAAACAATGAAGAGACACTCGAAAAGTACTTGCCGTTCTAAAATTACAAAATTTCCCCTCCCCTTCCATGTCCAGAACCCTTATCTCTCATCTCTGCTAGAGGCCCGTTTTTCGCGGGTTGTCTAGAATTACCTGCCGGCAATCATTACCTCGGCGTGTTACCTGTGTGCGCCAGACCCCTATCCATTTCTCGATTCCCCTTAATAAATGCTCTCAATCTTCGTTCGGCCAGCCCCCCTTCGGGGCTGAAGAAAAGAAAAGTGAAGCTCGGATCCTCCTTCTTGGATGTTCTAATGCTTGCTTAATCGCCGATGTAAGAAGGGATGTTTGAGTGATGCGTAAGACGAAAAAAGAACAGGTTTCACTTAAAAACACTTTTTTTCCCTCTCGTTTGTCTCCCCCTCCACTGTTTTCTTGTGCTCAGGTATTCCCAGCACTCAGATTACTCAAGCTCTGGAATTTTATGGAATGTCCCAGTTTGTGAAGACGATTCGTTGAAGTGTCATCATATTTTCGAGGATTCTTACTGTACCTGTAACAGTATTTATTGTGTCTGATCCGGAAGAAGTATGAAGTAATATTTCTTTCTTAGAATTTTAAGATGACAGTATACTTCAAAATCTTTCATCCGTTATTCTTTTCACCGAATGCTGAAAAGCAAAATTACCTTGCAAATGTTTGCATCTTTTCTTTTCTTTTTTCAAAAACAAATTTTTGTTTGTTGGAAAAATGAGTGCGTAGTTGCTTGCTTAACATCAAAAATCGAATTATATTGAAAATTATTAAAATCATGTATCTTCATAAAAAGAAACGAAAAACAAAACCGTGTCAAAAGGATGTTGTAGAAGTCAGAGGTTCAGTTAATGATATATTATTTGAATGAACTTAATGAAAGGAAAATGTGCCGATTACCCAATTTTTGGACAGAAAAGAATTTTTAAGATTTATTTTCTTTTGTTAAAAGACGCCTTATTTTAAGAAGAAAAGAATATTTGTGTAGGCTAACTAGTTCATGTTCGACAGATGTTGCAAGGAGAAACATTACTTTAATTTGCATTAAATTTTCCAAACTTTTTCTGACACAAACACATATATAAACGTGTCAATTTCATGTGGTAAAATCAGCCCTTAACATCTAACAAAAGACATGCCGGCATGGCCAACGAGAGGTCATGTCAGCCTAGTCGGAAACTAGGGGCCCGTCCCCCTAAGGGGCACTCGGGCTACGCTCGGAATCGGAGCAGTATAAATTTGGCAAGTTTTAGGAATTTAGGGGGGCCCGGTCACCATACTGAAAAGAGGCCCTATGTGCGGGAGCCCTATAGTCCTCAGAACTGCCTTTCACGCGCAAAAAGCGGGATTTTCTCCAAAAATATTAAAATTCACATAAAATTGAAAAGAAGTTTAAAAGCTCAGATCCCGTGAGCTCCCAAGCAAATTAAGCCCTGTGTGAAGGGTATGGCACAATATCTGTTGAGCAGGAACTTGTTCTTCGTTCTGTTCATGTAACTATTGCCAGAAATAATTCTGTCTTAGAATGACACAGGAATCATTCATTTTTCAAATAAAACCATTAAGAAGTCATTTGATTTATCAACTACCAAATTATCATTATGATTCGGACTTGAAAGCACTAATCCTTTCGCATCCTTTAAAATATTTAATGAGCTCAATCTGTGCTTACATCTGTAAAGGCACCGTCACTCACTGACGGATTGATCTTGCGTTTACCCGGCATTTTAATCAAATAATGAGCGAATAATGAGCATTTATTTCTCAGGACTACTGTCTAATCACTTATCCTTGTTATAAGTATCATGTTTTTCTCTCTCTTTACAAACAAGACGCGAGAAACTACATTTTTAGTCTAACTTTCTCCGGGCATAATTCCATCATTAACGGTAGTTATAGGATGCTATTTTTTTGTGTGTGCAGCACACAAACTAATGAGTATTATTCTGGCCTAAAGTGAACGACGGAATGTATCATTAAGTAAACTAAAAAGCATTTGCTTTTCACTTTGATTTGATCCGAACGACTTCTTTGCCGATTTCCGGGAAATGCAGATATAAAAAAATGAAAATAAAAATCCATTTCTTTTCGATAGAATGAGAATCGATACGAATGAATGGTGGAATTGTTTCTTGCTAGTTTTAGACTTTTTTTAAGATGAAAATCGAAGATCTCGGTGCAACTTTTTAACGTCTTTGTGTTTTGAATTTTAAGTTGAAATTCATGAAAAATATATTAATTTTCATTCTGTAAAAGAACGAGATATCCAATTAATGTTCCATTATATCATTGTTTTCCAACCAAGGATTCGTAAAAATAATATTCTAATAGCGGAAATTTAAACCACAAGCTAAAAAGAAGAATAAGAAAAAAAAAAAAAACTTAATAATGTATGGACGCATACATATATTTATTGCAGTCCCAACGTTTAGAAAAAAATAAATAAAAATGAAATTAAGTGGTATAAACGCGTAAAATGGTCACAAATGACAAAATTGCAATATCCCACAGGATGCGTCACAAATGCGCTCTGACGCATGCTTCCTGTGATTTTACTGAAACTTTGCTGTGACAATTAATTTGTGACACTGAACTTCACTGCATCTTCTTATTTGTACCGTCGTCAGGGGCTAACATTCGTAAACTGTGTAGCAAACGATATTGGTGACGTTACAGGAACGATTTGTTACCGTCACGTGGCGGGGGCTTACGTGACCACCCAGGGGCGTGCACAGAAATTTTGGGGTCCGTCACTAATGGCTTTTACGGGACCCCTCCTTATTGTTTATCCCTACGTCTCAACATATATTTCACCCCTCATTTTAAAAATATTGGGCTCATTTCAGCCTCGGGCAGGGGACAGCAGGTGTTCCATCTCCCCCTCCCCCCTGTGTCCACCGCTCAGTTTTCACATTAGCAGGACTGCGGAGTTTGAAAGAAAACGACCGACTCTGGTTCCTGGAATTTTAAAGCCTTCGACTCCGATTCTTTTACCTCAAAGTCAGTTCGACTCTGATTCTGCAGCCTGGGCTGAGTTACGGACTCGGAAGGAAAACGACCAACTCCGACTCATAGTACTTTCACTTAAGGTGCTCGACTCCGACTCCTTAATCCCGAAATCGGTCCGACTCTGCAGCCCTGCAGTTTAGTCACTTAGCAAAAGGGCTTGTGTCAACTATGCTTCAACTAATTTTATCACGTTGTAGCTACTCAGTGGCTCAGCAGCGAGGGGGGGGGGTGACCCCCGAGGCATTGGTTTTAACATAAATGCGTATTATAATACAGTAGTTTAAACATACGAGAGGACTGTTTTCATCAAGAAAGTTCCTCCAAAAGGTATTTTTCACTTAAAAACTGGAAGGAATTTTTGATCAAAAAACCCCTCCAGAAGGTTTTTCTGGCTGTGCTAGTGTAAGTTACTGAATAGTGTTATACAAACAAGAGTTTCCTTGAAAATAAATGAAACTTCAAAATTCCAAGACTTCCAAAATATTTCTGCAGTAACCTGTAAAAGGCGAGGGAGGGGGTAGAAACTACTATTTGGCACTTCCCTCGCACACGTCTTCTCAGTTTTTCCTCCATCATCATTTTCCTCTATTATTCCATTTTCGATCAGTAGCTCCCCTCTCGTGGGTTATTACACCCCTCGCCGCAGACCTCACCTGGATCTTTTCCACGTGACTACGAGGTAAAGTGCCCGCAATGACCCCCAGGGGTCGCAACCCGCTAATGTAACCGACAGGTTCTTAGGGTTCTCTAAAAACCACATTTAGACCCGCAGTTTCTCTTCGGGTTTTATTTTTGCAAAGAGCTCGCGTATTATCGTAATTTCCGTTTGCCCTTTTCAACTTCGTCGGAGGAAGTTTTTTTTTCCGTGGGTGAGTCAAGAATGTTAGGGATCTTCGGTGTGGAGCCTTTTTTTTTTCTTTTCCTCAGAACAGATTCCGGGTACCCGCCGCGGAATGTCATATCACTATATTTACGTGTGTCGTGATTTCCGCAACATGTTTTTTTGCCCCTCATGCCGGCTAAGTGTTTTCGTGCTTGTTCGCTGATTGAGCTTTTATATGGAGAAAGCGAAAGGAACTCCAAAGAACGAGATTTCATGCTTAATGGTAATGCGCTTTGAAACAAAATAATGGGAATATTTAAGCAAATGGAGCTACTTTTGTTACTTTGTGATGTGACTCCAAATTACTTACAACTGGAAGATAAGAGACTAAGTGATGGAGAATTTCACTAAAATGTTCAGTTATAATGTTTTAGTCGCAATGTCCTGCACATCGCATAAGAACTGTTCTTTTTTCGTTAATACTGCTTCTATAGCTTTTGCAGTAATCAAGCACTTCGTGTGGACTGGACTATTTTTAAATACTGTCCGAAATTAAGTGGTTCAAAGCAGTGGCGAAGGGAAAATGATCAACTGTGACAACTGGAATTTAGTGCCTCCGACTCTTTTACTCCAAAATCCGTCCGACCTGTGTCCCTGTCAGAGTTGTGGACTCCTTGAAATTTGAAAATCTTCGACTTCTGATTGGACTCCGACTCCTTTACTCCAAAACCGACTCCATAGTCCTGGTTCAGAGTAGCGGACTCGGAAGAGAAAGGGACCGACTCCGACTCCTTGAAATTTGAAAGCCGTCGCCTTCCGACTGGATTCCGACTCCTTTACCCCTAAATCATTCTGTCTCCAAAACCAACTCCGTAGCCTTGGTTCAGAGTTGCGGACTCGAGGAGAGATTGACCGACTCCGATTCCATGAAATTTGAAAGCCTTCAACTTTCGACCAGGGCTTCGGAGTCGGAGTTGAAGTCGAAGAGTCGGAATTGGACTGATTTTGGGGTAAAGGAGTCGGAGTCGGGAGTATAAGGTTTAAAGTTCCATGAGTCAGAGTCGGTCATTTTCCTTCAAAGTCTGCAACTCTGCCAATACTTTCGGAGTCAAAGTCAGAGTTGGACTGATTTTGGGGTAATGGAGTTGGAGTCGGAGTCTAAGGTTCTAAAATTTCTGGAGTCAGTCATTTACCTTCCGACTCCGACTCCTCAGCCCTGCTTCCGACTACGCTCCGACTCCTTTACCCCAAAATCAGTCCGACTCCGAAGCCCTGGCTCAAAGTTGTATATTGTATGCCTAGACCTGATATACTAATTTTCTCATGTGCTAGTTTCCACCGCAATTTTCAAGAGAAAAAAGTCAAGTTAATTCAACATTCCTTTCCTCAAATTCTGTTTTCCCCGAAATCAAATTGGAGAATGTGGTACCCATTCATCCCGAGTATAGTAACTTAATCTGACGCTGCGATCTCACTCCGACATTTCGCCGTCGTCACTCTTTCCTTCTTTAAAAAATCGTCTTCGTTCGTCTACCCCCTGATTAAGCTTCTTTTTTTCTCTGCTTCACCCCCCCCCCTCGCGAGCAGTGAGAAATGGACTCGTCCGAAATAAGACACTCTTCTCGTTTGAAATGCAAGAAGGAAGATAAATAATGCCGTGGCTGGTTTGAATTTCGAAACGGAAGAAGATTGATCGATTTCCAGAGGGATTAAATTAATTATTTCTCCTGTGTGCTGGACTTCCCCTTGCTTTCCAGAAGAAATTTTCTGGTCTTTTTTTTTAAATAAGTTTTTTATAATCAGAGAAAGACAAAAATTGTAAAATCCTAGAGACCAGAATTTTTTTCGGAGCAACACGTGAGTGAAAATATGAAACAAAAAACATAAGTGAATTTTCGGATCTTTAATTCAAATTATGCTTCTCGCAATCGTGAATTGCGGTATTACCCTACTCGTTGGGTTTCTTGTTTCTAATTGCTTTTATTGCAACCATAATTTGAATTCAAGACCTCAAAATTCGAATGAATGCCAGGGGCTGGATGCTAGATGTTGTGTGCTGGATATTGTTTTCGCTTAAGAGGGATTGTGTATAGTCGAGAAGGTCGTTTATAAATAATTCGAATAAGCATTAAAAAAATAAAATCAAAAAACCTAAACTACTGTCGAGTAAAAACAATAAGCAATTGTGATTGCTCAATAAAAATAACCTTGGGTTCCAGGTTTACGGACACCACTTCTTTTCAAAGTTACAGTTACAGTGTAGGGTAGAAAAAAAGAATTCGCATTTATTAGGTTTTAAAAAATAAAATAAATGTTTCAAATGTTTTTTTTTTCCTTTAATCTCTCGAATATTTGTGCTTTAAATTTACCATAACTACATTTCAATGAGTCAGGAGGGAGGTCAATGATTTTGCACATAAGTGGGCATGGTTTCGTCTGTTTTCCGGGAAAATATGCGTTGTTTATAATCCATTTTCTCCCTTATGAAAAAAATTTGAAATGACAGGCCTGTTTATAATATTTTAAATTTTGACATTTGAAAAGAAAGCTACTAAAGAGATTTCTGTTTAAAATTGGGATTAGGAACACTAATCAAGTGCACATTGAGGAAACAAAAATAAGCATGAATGTAAATCTGTATTTTTAGGTTAATCTGATATAACAGAGGTAAAATTCAAGAATTGTTAAAAATATTGTGATGATGTATTATGGGCATAATGGTGATTTGTATGAAATGAGAAGGGAGGGTAAGACCCGTATGAACTCGAGGCCTAGGGCCCCAGCATGGCTTGATTGGGTTCTGATCACAACTAAATTGTCAAAATACATGTAAAGTAAAAGAACCTTCATTTTCAAGCTATTTTTGTCCTACTGCCTTATTTGGCACTTGGAACTATTGACTACTGAGCACATTTCTGAAGCATGGAACATTTTTTTTTAACCAAAGGAACGTCCTTTGAAATCTAAATATATCAAGGTATACTGCAAAGAGAGCCGAAAAAGCGTTGTAAAATGTCTCTTTTTCACCATATACTTGTATAAAATTGTGATTCGTCATGTAGCCTTGGAGTCCAGTGTAGCAATAGTTAAAAACAGTAATGACAAAGATAAAGAGTATAATTTATTGATTCCCTTTATTGTTTGGCTCATTTCCTAATCTCTCCCCCCTCCCTCTTAAGAGAGAGAGAGAGAGACAAAAAAGCTTTGCTGCAATTTTGAGTAACATTGCTACTGTAATTGCTGTTTGCTGAATGAACAGGTCAAAGTTCAAGCCGAATGCACGGGCAACAAAATTAATGTCATCGGAATCAACTTCTCCTAGATAGCTGTCATTCATTGGAACTAACTACGCTCTTCTGAAGTTCTTAGCGAAAACGTGGTTGCAGACAAAAACATCTACTTTGCTTCTTTCTGCGCACAGATCCTGTCAAAAGGCGTGACGTGCCCTTATTGCGCAACAGGTGACACGGAACCTGCCATTTCGAACATAATTGACACTACCTCCAAGGGGGGAAAAGAAGCCTCAAATCGTCTCTTTTTATCCCTCTCCCCGAAGCTCTAATTCCATCATTGGTGTATTTGGGGAAAGTTCTTTTATACTCGGTTTGTAAACGGTGATTAATCAGGGCTGTCAATTCATCTTAATCGTTTCCAACTTCTTAACATTCCCTCTTCTTCACTGAAAAGCTTGCCATAATAAAAGAAAAAAGTGCCACTTAAATAGCTTTTAACATCTAAATCCCTTCACACTACTAGTGTATAAAAAATGGAAATAAAATAAACAAAAGAAACGGCATTGAACGGAGGGGAGAGGAAAATTCGAATAGAAACTCGACACCCCTCAACCGGGCTTCTTTAATGCATTAAGCGAACTTCACTCAAGTCACATTTTGTTAAAACCATTCACAAAAAGAAGCTAAGGGAAGTCTTTAAATCGCTGCAAACAAGAAATAAAATAGGAACTAGTCAAAAAAAGAAGTATGAAAAGAAAAAAAAATCAAATCCATTAGCTGAAGGAGCAGCAGACCTTCCTTCCTAACGCAAAATATAAAAGGTTTGTTCGAGATGGCTGCAGCTATGAAAAAAATGGCGTCCATTCTATTCACAATTCTATAATAATTACCTTTCCTAAAAACTTGTTTGATTGTGACCAAGCCAGTAACAGACGTAAAAATATTTCTGAAGGAACGCTCCTACTTATTTATTTATTTCGTCTCCTCGCCTACCCTGCATCACACAAATACTCCCTCCCCCCACCTCCCGCATGTTTTTATCATTATTATTATTATCATTTCAGCTAGTTGATCGCTTCGGCCTTTTTATGATTGGCCCGTCCCATTGTTCGCCGCTCTGTGTGGAATACGTCACATGGCAAAAAGAAAGTTTTTTTTATTTCAGCCATTCAGAAACAAGAGACTCAGGGGGGAAGTAGACGCTCGATCTGAGTAGGGGAAGTAAGCAAAAGAAGAGCGAGCCGGTGCAACTTCTTTTGATGGGGTGTCCGACGGTATAAAGGGAGGGGGGAGGAGGGCAGTTCGCAAATGCGCTTTAGCGAAGGAAAGGGGGTTGCTGTTTCCTCACCCCCCGCTTTCGCAAGTCGGAAAGAAGCCGCAGGGTCGAGAGATATCACCAGTTCAGTTGTTGCTTGGCTTTACGAGCGTGTGGATGCGTGTCCGTGAACTTGTGCCTTTGCGGAATGCCTGAGTTTTGGTCCGCTCTCAATCCTGCCTAACGTGGTTTTGTTTTGCGTCCTGTCGTCGCCGGTTTTTTACGCGCTCTTTTCGTTTTCTAAAATTGATTTGCTTATTGTCCAGTGTGTTGGAAAGATGCTTCGGATTTTATGACGGGGTTTTATACCTTGTTGGCGCGAACATCAGTTTCTTATTACGATTTCCTGACAAGTTGTTTTAAATAAAGAGGTAAGTGTCAAATGTCTTTTTTTAAGGTTGAATTTTTAATCGAAAATTCTGCTGCAGTTTCTCTCTAAATTATTAAATTAGCTGAAATGAGTTCAAGAGATTTTGATTGAAACTTTTAAGAAAATTTCACAGTCCTGTGAGTTTGGATGGTACAAACTTTTTAATCATCGTCTAAAATGAAAATGTTTGATACTAATCGTGAAATTTATTGTTATTAAAATTAACAAATTAATTTCAAGACTGAATTAAACCAATCATAGAATTGTGGGACTAGGGACTTTTGAAACTGCAATAATTTCAAGACTGAATTAAATCAATCATAGAATTGTGGGACTAGGGACTTTTGAAACTGCAAATAATCCCAAGTTTGCGTGACTTTTTTCAATTCGTCATCAATTTTAAAGCTTCTTTTCAACAAATCCTTTTCGGAAATTCATCTTTAGATTCTCAAACTTGATGTGACCCACCAGAAAAGATTGTATTTTGTCTTTGAATAAGTTTTAATTTCGGTTCTTTCAGTTTAAAGATCAATGAAAGTTAAGCACAAAACTAGTTTATTTTTAAACAAACGAAAACACCCTGTTAAAATTTTTGGAACGAAAACGAAGGGGGGGGGGGGATAATAAGATTAGCTATACGATCAATTCACATTGAATTTATTGTTAAATTTAGAGCAAAAGTACTAATAGAAATATTACAAATTGACTGAGTTAATGAGTTCTAAAAACTTTGAAAAGTAAGAATTTTATCCTGAGACGATATATTTCACCATATTTAATACTAGGATTGGAAATGTGTCAAGAGCCAAAAGTTTTGGGAAGGGAGTGTTTTGAGCCCCGCCCCCTCGCCTCGCTCTTACATCCGCCTTCTTTCACTGTTTCTAATTTATCTACCCTTCTGAAAAAATTGTTCCCCACCTACACTGGAGGGTCTGAATTAAAATCTGCCCAAGAATAATCATAATACTAAGAAAATAAAATTATATGGTTACGCATAAAACCGCCTTACATGATTTGAGGAATAAATCTTTCTGTGTTGCAAAGTTTGCAATGTTTACCGCCGTGTGAGCGAAACATATTCAGTTTTGAGAATCATAAAAATATTGCGTTTGCAAAACATTTAGTGGAGAGAGAGATGGATTTAATAGTAATCATTTATGTCGGGATATTTTACGATCTTATCGTTGTTACAGTACATTTCCCCCCTCTCTTCCCGTCATATTATGTGAGATGAGAAGTTTCCTTTCGATTTTTCGAGATGATGCAATTTAATATTTGATGTTTATCGCTAATTTTGTTCTAAAAATGCTAAAACAAGCAGTTATTGAAAAGTAAATATAATGTTTGAATAAAAGAACGCATTTTAGAATGGTAATCTTTTTTTTTTAATTTCAGATTCATAGAAAATTGTTTTTAAAAATTAAACCTATGTGTTCAGCCCTAAGGAAACACGTATAAAAACATAATTTAACTGTTCAAAAAACAATTATAAAATGCCACTACCGCCACTTAAATGAGAATTCTTCGACGCTTCTGCATGCCGCGTCGCGTTCCATTCTTGTTTCATCCTTTCTCTACGTTGTAAATTAAGCCCCCGGGGGCCAGTCATTTAGGTGAATCAATTGTACCGCCTCCTCCCCCTGAGCTGAAGAGTTAATGTATTTACATATAAGTGTGCATTGTTTTGTAGTTTCCTGATAAAATTTGCGCAGTTGATACCCCCTCCCCCCCCGTCCCCTTCCATTCTAAAAATACATTTAAATGATGGGCCTGCGCTCCTAGTCCATTGTTTAGTTTTATTGTCGAAAACCATGAAAGTTGAGTCCGTTAAATGAAATTGCTAAATTTTTAAAGAGTGTCCATTACAGATGCTGACATCGTTCTTAAAATGTTAAATACCTACAAAGTTATTTTTTTAAAGTGTCTGTGTGTGTTGTATGTGTGTGTGTGCAACAAAAGAAAATAAAATCTTTTATTTGCTTTTTTTTGTATAAAAATAGGACGTGTATATTCTGATTTGAATTGTGGAAAAATTAAGTTTAAAAAGCAACTGTTTTTAAACTAATTAATTTGTGTATGTGGACGGTTTTTTCAACTTAATGAGGACAAAACTTTAACTAAATTTTATTAAATATTCGTGATCTTTTACACAATTGGTCATTACATTTGGTTTCCCCCCGCACACATATTTCTTACGTTGTTTGTTTCCTTAGGAACTAACTGTTATTAGATAGTCTCATAGTACAAATTCACTGCTTCAACAATTCACTGTTATTCTTTTTTTTCCAAAATGCATAATGAAGAGAGGGGATAATAAAGACTGACATCGACATGACATTTTTGTTGTTGTTGTAAAAATATACTTATGAGAAATAGCGTGACATGTGAGAAAAGGAAGGGGTAAAGTGAAGTGTCACATTTTGTGACAAGGGGAGGGTCAAACTTTTAAAAAAGTTTTTCTCTTAAAAAAAAAAAAACATTTATTATTATTCTTGTGGAAGTAAAAGTAAACAGTAGCAAACAACATAGATATAGCACAATTTAGCAAATTGATTGCAGAACAGACCTATGCTTCAGGGCTTCAAAAAAAACCCTTTTTTTTCTCATCCGAGCTATCAATCATTTATTCATTTCTTGTATCCAAATTGCCCCCCCCCCCTAATTCCGAAGCAAAAGCTGTCTTTATAAATTATTGTTTTAACTCGCATTTGACACACGCTTACCTGGTCGTTCCCTTTAATACCTCTTCCGAAGAAATAAATCGGTTTCCACTGATCCCGAACTTGCATTTCTGCGAAGGGGTTCTCGATTTCACCCCTTCCAAACAATTTTTGCCTACATTTTATAAGAAGAGACATCAGGAACAACTTTTTTTTTAAATGCAACTATCTATCGAGATTTGCCGAATCGTCAATTCAATGGGGTTGTTTCCTTTAGTCATAATTACTACTTTTAGTCACTGAAATTGATAGAATAAACAAAATAATAATAATAATAAAATAAAATAACATGGACCCAGGAAATACTTTCTTTTTCCCAACAATTATTTTTTAATTATTTTTTTCAAATGTCCAATTTTTCAAACAAAGCGTGGTCTTTATGACGTCACAAATGATGCACTTTGGCGCATTTGTCTACCACGTTTCCACGTTATGATACTCAAGAAGCTAATTAAAGATTGTGCTCTACGCGTGCTATCAACGATATCGTTGCCAATGCACGTGAGTAATGATGCGAATTTAATATTTTGCCCTGTGAATGGCAACAGTGAATGGCATTTCATCATTTGTGATGCCATCGGCAGAAGCGTATACAATGAAAGCGCACCGATTAAACTAATTTTTTTGTAAATATTAACTTTCAACAAATTATTTAAAAAATGTTCAGATCCTACGTTTTTGAATATGCTCTTTCAGAAAAAAATACTTTTAAAATTTTGGAAACGACCCCATTGTGCTACGATTAGTAAATATCCGTATTTTGAATGTGACCTTTCTTATTTATCACAGCGTAATGTTGTACTTGCAAGCTTTTCTCACGGGGGCCATGTTTGAGATTTCAGAATCTCACTCAACTGCGAAGTTAATTAATTGAGAAGGGAAAGTTAAGGAGAGAAAAATATCTTATTAACTTTCATTTCGCTTCAAATTTCTTCTCAAATCCCGCCATTGCGAAGAGGTTAATGCGAATTGGGAGCTGTCATGATGTCCATTTATATTCGAATCGAATGTTTATTATTCAAAGGTTCGGAAAGGAAAGGAAAGGGCATTGCCATTTAAAATAAAAAAATCTCGCGCCAAACAATGAAGTGATCGTTTAGCGATTCTACATTTTTTCCCCTATTGTTTGATCAACTCGACGAGATAAAAATGGCGGCGCAAAAGGATCGTCTGCCTTTTATCCAATAGCTGGGCAATTAAAAAGAATTTTAATTTCGCGCTAATTATATTTTTCGATTCTTTGAGAAATTTCCATTTTTCTTGACTTAATTTTAGAATTTAATTGCACTTATCTGCTGGAATTTCGCATAGAAGTGTGCGATTCAGCACTAAATCCAGACCCAATTAGAATTTCTAATGTTGCAACAATCGATTTTTTGCCCTCCTCAGCTCAAATGGAATGAGGTTTCTTCCGAATTCCGATAAGGTTAATGGCTTTACTGTACTGTGTTCGATTATAGTAAAAGAGCTAGCTGTATGAGCTGAGTTGTTTGAAGTAGTTCAACCTGAGAAATTGGAATTCAGATTTTTTTTTTCTAACTTTTCTTTTACTTGGAAATTTAGATTTTTTTTAAAAAATGGAATTTAGCGCTATCTTTGAATAAGCATTTCCGTCACATTATAATTTGTGTGTGGGGGGGGGGGAGAATATATGTCCTCCATAATATTGTTTTTTTAATTAAAGTACTTTCTTGCTGATTCATTCTTGAGAATTATGTGAAATAGACTACACACTACTACATACTGCTAAAAAATTTACTAATTTTTCCAGCTTAAAGCTTTGAAAACATAGATTGTATCATTTATTGTTATTAAATATTATTCTGCTTAAACTCATTCGTTTTAAGTGTACGAATGAATTATGTATTTATTCGACATTGAAAGGGCTCTCTTATTGTCAAATGCAAAGTGTTATGACTTTAACATGTGTTTAAAGATGAATATGAAAGGCATAAAAGGTACTGTGGAGTTAAAGGAATAATATTTTCTGCTTTTTATTAATTAATTCATTAATAAAATTTTATTTTACTCCTCCCGCTGAAAAGGAAGTTGGAGCAAACATTTTGCTAGTGATGATTTTGCTAGTTTATTTGTGTGACATTAAAAAAAAAAAAAATCTTATGTTTTATTCAATGATCTCGTAGTTTTCTTGCTTTTGAAATAGTATTGTTTGTAATTTACATACTCTTAATAAATTTTCAAAATATTTCGTTATGAATAAGATTTTTTTTTTTTAAATTTCGTTTTTTAGAGTTGTGCAAAATATTAAGCATGCTACTTAAAATATGCAATTCATTATACCAATTTTTAGAAAAAAAAGTTTAATATTTTTAAAGATCTCTCTCTCTCTATCTCATAGCAGTAAGAAAAATTTACGCAGTGTCTTAATTTTATCTACACAGTCATTAAATTATTTTTTTTTTATTAATATTATTAACTTAACAAGAAGTACAAAATGAGAAATGATTCTAGAAATTTAGAAAACATAGAAATTCATGAGTTTTATGTTGTGTTACGTTTTTTAAGTTTTAATGCCTGAGATCGTTTTTTTACTAAAAAATACATACACATAGCAAAAATCTTTACATGCATCCCTTTTAATCTCCTTTCCCGTAATAGTAAAAGAAAGAAGGAAATGAGAGCATAAAAGAAAGCTTAATGCATTTTTAAAATATCAAATATCACAATTATAAATAATAATAATGATAAAATAAAAATTAAAATAAAAAAAAACTAGAGACGTACCGAGTAACACTTTCGCCGAGTACCGAGTTACCGAGTACTCGGCCTTTCACAACTCGGCCGAGTTACCAAGTACCAATTATGTTTTATGAAGAACCACCGACACATATGTAATGAATTTTGAACTTATTGGAATAGTAGTATAGACCTCCTTGTCCATATAATAGTTTTTAAAACTAAATTCCTGCTGAAATTCAATTTACGCATTATATAAACAATTTTGTTTGTGTCAAAAATTTTACAAAAAAAAATTATTTTTAAAATTAAAAATAAATAAATAAAAGGTATGATTAATCAAGTTGGAATTAAAACAAATTTTTACCAATCAATTATAGTTTTAGTCCGCAAAACATAAATAATTTTAATACAACAAATGTGCAGGAACACTGCAAACATGTGTTTCTGCCCCCCCCCCCCCCCCCCCGTTACAAGGAACGTCTTTTTCAGTGCATAACATGTGAGCTAAAGAATGTTAAGACATTCGACAAAAAATTCTGACTTTTGTCGGATGCCTTTAAATCCACGAGCTCCCATGTTGTGCATTGAAAAAGGAATTCCTTGCAATGCCAAAACACATGTCTGCAGTGTTCCTGCACTGTGCTTTTAACGTTGTTTTATTTCCTTTTATTTTTTAAGCAAAGGTATTTTCATAATTTTTCATAATTAATTTTTGTTTGTAACAAAGATCCATTTTTAACATAAAAATTTCATATTTTCTATACTTTTTTTTTTTTTTTTTTGCATAATTTTACATAAATAATTTTCATCAACTTTGGGGACATTAAAATAAAGTTTTATTCCATTGAAGCATTACAAACTTCATTATTCTCAAAATTTAAAATTTGACTTATAAATTTTAATTGTAAATGTTTGCAGAATATAATGCTTGCCCTTTTTTTCTATAAATTTTAGTATCTGCCTTGGACAATATTCAATTTTTTGCAACTACTCGGTATTGGCCGAGTATCTGATCAGAATTTGGCCGAGTACCGAGTAGTTACCGAGTACTCGGTACATCTCTAAAAAAAACCAATCAAATAATAAAAATTTAAAATTAAAAAAATTGCACAGTAGGGTTTTAAGAGGGGGAAAATGGTGTGTGTCTTTTTTTTTTTTTTGGAAAAACGTTAGCTACTTTAGCATTAAGATAAATAAATACCTTTGTGCTGAATAGTAAAGTCAGAACAAACAACGTAAGTAGAAGCTTTAGCATTGTTTAAAAATACTGCTACTGCGCTTGTTTGTTCATTAATTTGTTACATATCTATGTTGTTTTTTTTTTTCAAGTGATGGGCAATATTTGTTTTTAGATACTAACTTTAAATTTTGACAAGGTACGTTTGGCAGAATTTGCAGTCTTAAGGCTCTTCTATACCGTCCATCTTGGTTTTCGACGCTAATGCTTTCTCTACGGGAAAATCTTCTACCTATACAAAGCATAACACGAGAAATTACTGGAATATTTTCATGCGGTTTGTTTTAAACGATGGCTATGACTTAGAACTAGAGATGCTCTTTTTTATTTTTTCTGTAGTTATTTTGAAATTTTTTTAATAACATTTTAAAACTTTAAACGACTATTTTCACACGTTTGAAAAATGATATGGAAAAACGGAAAAAGGAGCGCAAGAGATTGAACATTTCTCTTTAAAAACATATTTTGAGTTTGTTTCTGAGACAATTTGTTCTATTGATATTCTCCACGGAGTAAAGCCTTATTTTCGAAAAATTGAGAAAAACTGCGAAAAACACGCCTTCCACCAGACCACACCCATTTCCCCCCCACACCCCACTTTGAGGGACCACTTTCTCTTCTCCCCCAGGGTCTTTGGCTGCTTCTCCGCTTTTCCCCTCTGCCTCGCCACAGGCCTCGCCAGGCAATAAACTGGATCCCTACTAATGACCATTCATTCTTTGTCGTTTTTTGTGTTGGTCTTGTATCTATGTGACTCGACGGTGACATCCGTTCTAAAAAGAAAACGCATTTTTTTTTCTTTTTTCGAGTTCCTCGATAAGTTTTTGAAATTATTTAGGTGATATATTTTTCAATGCCTTTTTAATATAAGTACACCGTTTGAGTGTAGAAGTTATTTTGTTTAAAGAATCTGTGTAAATTACTGCATCTTATAATGGGAAAAAATGTGAGTCTTCTCGTTTGAAGATTCATATACATATTTCAAGAATTGTCATTGCTTGAACTTTTGTCTTAATCATTTGCGCATAACCAAGATCAAAGAGCTCTACTCAGGTCCGCGCCAAGCCTGATCAACGCCGTTGTGCAAATGTCTTTTGAGCGCCTTTATGCAGTGGCGTTCGGCGAAAATATAGTTAACAGCTGGATTGACGTTTTGTAGACCAATATGACGTAGAAAAAAATACGTTTGTCATTTAATTGATTTTGAAAAAAAATGTGTATTTAATTTTGGATTACAGTGCACGTGTGTGATTAGTTTCACTTCATATCTCGAACTTATTTCGAGTTCAGTAGCTCCTCTGATATGCTAATGCGTTTAGGAAAAAGAAAATATTTTAAATATTAACAATTCTAAAATACAGAAGGCATTGAATATGATATCTAAAACAAATACATTGTCCAAAGCTCTTTTTCTGACACACAAATAGTTAAAAAAAAAAGGAGGGGGAGAGGAATCGAGTAATTATGGTCAAGTCGTTACTTTTTGGAACTAAAAAGTTAGCCAAAATTGTAGTCTACAATATACAAATATTACGCACAAGTAAAATATATGCAAATACACTTACCATAGTTTTTATGTATGATAAAATGAAATAGTCGAATTTCCGCGAGCAATAATTTAAAATCACAAAGAGACATATTGCACAAATTATAGTACAACATATTCTCCTCAAGATCCAAAATGAAGAATAGAAAATTTCTCGCGCCTCATATGTTCAGCTTCGTGTACTATTAACCCTAAACAGCATTCACGCCTCCACACGAAGAAGAAAAATGCTGATGTATGCATTAACTAGCATCACGTGATTTCAGTGTAAAAGATTGCACTCTTGAAAAGCATGTTTAGACACACAACATGGCAGTAATTTTTCATTTTAGATAGGCAGCGAGAGGATTGCTTGTTTCAGTGAGCAGTGTAATTTCTCCGCCACCATAGGATATATAATCAGGGCCTGATGAACTCACGGTCTGGTAGGTCCATGGACCTGGGCACCACAATTTTAGGAGCACCAAAATGGGGGTAAATTTCTTTATTTCTTCCCGTTTTTGAAAACTTCCACACAAAAAAATTGCAGATATTCCTGTGAGAGGGGGCACCAAATTTTGCCAGGGCCTCGGCATCACTTTGGGCTGAGCGGGCCCTGTTGGATACTGGATATAATGAAAAGTTCTTTTTTTTCCTTCTTTGGTTGGAGAGATTCCCCCATTTGGAACATTTTTGATTGGTAGTGAAAGGCGCCGTTTTGACTCTGGCGCCGTAGTGCGCCTCACGACCTCGCACATAAGGACGGCGCGACAATGGATCTACTCTCTTAATTCACAATGGTTTTTTCGAACTCTTTAATGTTTCATTTTAGATAAAGGTTTTCTTTTTATTATTTTTTTATTTACAATATCAATTTATCAGTCATTATAATTGTGTGAAAAAAAAGGAAAGAAGGAGACTGCGAACAAGAAAGTTCACTATGGTAATACTCTCATCAGCCAGTATCTATCTTTTTCCCAAATAATTGTTTTTTTAAATTTTCATATTATTTTGTGTTCCTCCTATACTCAAAATGGAAAGGGATCACATTTGATTAATCCAATATATATATATATATACATATATGTATGTATGTATGTATGTATGTATGTATGTGTGTGTGTGTGTGTGTGTGTGTGTGTGTGTGTGTGTGTGTGTGTGTGTGTGTGTGTGTGTGTATACATACACAATTTCATGCATTTTTTCCTCCCCTGTGAATTTAGAGCCACAGGTGAAAATATTTTTTCGAAGAATCAGCAAAGTCAGCACCTCGTATCAAAATGCTTCTCCTTTAAAGATTGTACATATTTCAATAATTATCATTACTTTTATTTTCGTCTTGATCATTTGCGCAGGCTCGCAATCAAAGAACTCTATTCACAATTTACAATGCATTTTCCGAACTCTTTTGATGTTACATAAAGTCGATTTTTGCAAAGCAAATTTGTCTATCTTCGCAAATGCGTGAAAAAGAAATAAGACTGCGAACAAGGAAAGTTGAGTGTGGTGATACAGCCATCAGCAAGTAATTTAGTACCTCACAACCTTTTTTCTACGATCAATGTTTTTGAAATTTTCATATTATTTTGTTTTCCTCCAATACTCAAGGTGGAACAGGATCATATTTGATTCAATCAATTTCATGTATAAAATGATGCTTTTCGGCCAGATAGCTATTTAAAACCTCAAGTGGAAGTATTTTTTCAAAGAATCAACAAAGCAATGACGCCTGCAGCACTTCATATCAAAATAATTCTCGCTAGTACAAGAAGTATCATCAGTTGAACTTTCGTCTTGATCATTTGCGCATGCTCACAATCAAGGAACTCTATTCACAATTTACAATGCATTTTCCAAACTCTTTTCAGGTTACATAAAGTTTATTTTTGCAATGCGAATTTGTCAATCATCGTGACTGCATGAAAAAGAAATGAGACTGCGAACATGAAAGCTCAGTACGGTGATACTGTCATCAGCAAGTATGATTTAGTACATCAACAGGGGCGGATCCAGAAATTTTTGTAAGGGGGGTCAAGTTTCAATGGATATCGTTATTATTCCTACGTAAAAAAGTAGCAGTTAATCAGGGTTGCCCATCATTCCATGCAGGAGAGCGTACCGCCTCATATGCTACGAAGCACTCCCCTCCCCCCCAAGTCAAAACCCATTCAAATTACCTCCCCTCCCCCTAAATTTTCAATGCCACAGCCTGAGCCATGGATCATATTCCCTCAAACTTTCATCAAAAGTCACATTTCTTTCGGCAGATATGCTGGTCATGTCACCGTAAGCTTTGGTTATATGAGATAACATCTATAAATAGTAATAAAAAGCACCCATAACACGCACAACATGTGGTTTGAGGGGGGAGGAGAACTGGGGAAAAAGTTAAGCTCATTAGAGAAATTTGCGCTTTTGAAAATGAACAAAGAAATCAAAATAGCAATGCCTCAGTAAACAAATCCAGTCAATTCTTTGAATTATGACGCGCTAAAAAGAACTACCTTACAGAACCGAGCAAAAAAAAAAAAAAAAAATGTTGACATTGATTCCATGTACTATTTTTTCGGATGTAAAGAATTGATGTTTAATAATAATCATAATGACATTCGTCTCACAGGGGGTCGGCTGACCCTTTGACCCTCCCCTGAATCCGCCCTTGTACCTCACAACCTTTTTTCTCCGATCATTTTTTTTTTAAATTTTCATATTATTTTGTTTGCCTCCAACACTCAACATGGAACAGGATCATATTCGGTTCCTTCAATTTTATGAATAAATTGGTACTTTTTTTTTCCGCCCAAATGGCTCTTTAAAACCCCAGTTGAAAGTATATTTTTTCTAAGAATCAAGAAAGCAATACGAATTTTGCAGGGCGAATTTGTCAATTATCGTGACTGCATGAAAAAGAAATGAAACTACGAACAAGAAAGGTCAGTGTGGTGATACTATCACAGCAATTTAGGGCTACAGTACTCTTTCCTCGCTCTTTTTTTTTTTTTTTTTTTTTGAATTTTCATATTATTTTGTTTGCCTCCAATACTCAAGATGGAACAAGATCATATTTGCTTCATTCAATTTCATGTATAAAGTGATGCTTTTTTCCGCCCAAATGGCTCTTTAAAACACTAATTGAAAGTATTTTTTTCAAAGAATCCAGAAAGCAATGACGCCAGCAGCACTTCATATCAAAAACATTCTCCATATTTCAAGAAGTATCATTAGTTGAACTTTCGTCTTGATCATTTGCGCATGCTCACAATCAAAGAACCCTATTCACAATTTACAATGCATTTTCCGAAATCTTTTCATGTTACATAAAGTTTATTTTTGCAATCCGAATTTGTCAATCATCGTGACTGCATGAAAAGAAATGAGGCTGCGAACAAGAAAGTTTAGTATGGTGATACTGTCACAGTAATTTAGGGCCACAGTACTATTTTTCCTTGCTCTTTTTTTTTTTTTTTTGAATTTTCATATTATTTTGTTTGCCTCCAATACTGAAGATGGAACGATATCAATTCATTTGATTTCATGTATAATTTTTTCTCACCTTTTGCACTTTGTTTCCCCACTTTGGATAAACAAGTCTTCTCTTTTGCGTACAGCGAATGAGACTGGAAACAAGAAAGTTCCTCATAGTGATAATTAATTCGGCACATAAATTGAGTGCCTCACTGTCTCTCCTTTCGAAAAATGCTTATTTAATTTTGTGTCTTTTGCAATCTATTTTTTCCTATAATTCTCGATATTGAACATGATCATACATTTGATTCATTGAATCGATGCATTTTTTTTTTCTTTTTGTCATATGACAGTTTTTAACTCTAAACGAAAATATTTTTCGAAAATATTAACAAAACCATGTTCCTTCCTTTTTTTAGGATTTTTTTTTCTCGTTTCATGATTGATGGCAATCTTTTTACAACAGCGTAGTTGTTGGTACACGTAAATATTTTTCGAGACGCTTTCATGATAGATAACGTTTTTCATTTGTATACTGTGCTACTCATATTGTTTAACGCCACTCTATTTTCATAAGGAATTTTATTTATTTCCTACTATGTGAACAAAATGTTTAAATAACAGAGAGTGTCAAACTGAAAGAAAAAAACATTCTTTGCCTCAAGATCAAGAAATCAAATTTTTATGATACGGAAATTCCTAAATACCACTTGCTGACTATTTTGAACCACTGTACGCTTTCTTACACTTCATTCATTCTTTCGAAGTATATTTAAACCATTAGAGTTCAATTACTTACGTTTTATTATATGCATTGGTAAAATTTGTGAACATATAATTTTTATTCTTTTAACAATACGCTCAATGAATTGAAATTATCTTAAAATGTTGATGAATAGGCACATCGACGAAAGTTTGAATTGAAGTAGGCTTTTATCCAAGAAAAACAACAGTAAAATTCCCAATTTGCATTCAGAGCGTGATAAAGGGCTTTTGTACGCAGTAACATGGCTTTTCTCAGATTTAAATCAAGCGTTGATTCTGCATGCAACTGTCAAAAATACTAAGCTCTGCAATAATTTGCTTTTAGCATTACTGAGAGGTGTCATTTCATTCTAATTATTTAGTACACGTGTATAAATAATGAAAACCTTAGTGGGTATTTATCAGTGGCGCACACTAGGGTCCAGGTGGTCAGGACCCCTCCCATAGGTCTTGCCTTTTTCCCCGATCGATTACGATTCTATATTTTGTGCGTGAAATAATTTCAAACAAAGGTTACAATAACTTCTGTTTTAATAAGTGAAAAAATAAAACCCGCATGTTAAGAGATTTTTTAAAATATTGTGCACTTAGCCTAGAGAAGAAGAATGGGGATTATAAATGAATACACAGTAATAAGTATGTTTTTAGTTTGTGATTACAAATTGAAATGAGATCCTTTGAACTTGAATTCATTTTTTTATTATGAGAAAAATAAAAGCGTAAATTATTTAATTTCTGGTTATTTCTTTACTTAATGCTAATTATTTATTCATTAGCTTATTTTTTACTGTTTTTTGTTCTCGGGAATCGATAAAATCAAGTCAATATGTTTGACGGCGTAATAATGGAATGAGACTTTCGACCTTGGACCCTCCCTTTAAAAAATTCATGTGCGCCACTGGTAATATGGTATCCTTCTGATCACTAACAAGACAACAGCATTTTTTTTCTTTTCCTGTTTTCTATCGTGCCAACATGCAGATTCGCCAGTTTCTTTATTTCCTCTTTTGATGCGCAGAAAATTCATAGACAAAACAAAAGCATAATTTTCTAATTAAAAACTGCACAGAAAATCCTTGTACAGGGCGCGATTGTTTTCGAAAGATTTACTATTTATGCCTTTTTATTAATTGTAACATTCATCAAACTAGCTATCAGCAAACCTAACTACACAACTACCAAATGTTTTTATTTTATGCTCACACCGACATCCGCAGAAATTCTTCGACATTTTTCTATGATTAATTTGCTTTTCTTTTCAAGAATAGTTTCAGAAATTTCTGTAAAAAGCAAAGCAATCTTTTATCGATAAAGTTATAAAGATCACCAGTGTTCCGCTCGCCCTCTCCCCCTCAATTATATATTGAAAAATACATAAATGAATGAACTGAACGAATAAATATAAAACAAATAAAAAAAAAACGAAGATTATGCCGCCCATGAATTGCAAAACAAATACAGAATTCGATTCGAAGAGTAAATGTGTAGAATTGTCCCGCGGTTCCAAAGTTTTCAAGTAAAAGTGAGAAGGGTGGTAGAATAGAATAGGAGAATTGGATTCTTTTTTCTTCACCCTCATACTACACCCTTCTACCCGATCTGTTGTCGTGGTGGGAAACAGGCCGGAGGGGTGGGGGACATGTTTTGGAACAGAATCCTTCTTAGCTCGCTCTCTGCCCTCGTCCGAAAAGGAGTACCGATGGGGACAGCTTAGATTTACGACTGTCCTTTCAACAACTCAATGATTGACGTTGTCCATCATGAAATCTGACCAATTAGCAGTGCAAAAAAATCGAGTTAGCCCCTCCCAGATACACCCTCTGTGTTGCCACAGATTTCGTGTTTTCGTCGAATCTGATTTTACGGAGAGGTTTAGAAGAGCCTTAAGAGAATATGGATCAGATGGCTAGAAAACTGATGTTGGGAAACGGGAAGAGAAGAGTAGGCTCGTTTAGTTCTGTACGGTACTTCTTGTTTCATTTTCTAATTTTTATTAAATACAGTTACAAAAAAAGACTGCACTGTAGTGTCATATGCAAAGAATAAATATGTTGGGATTGCCACGTGAGTTTTTTGGAATGACTAATTTTTAGTTCATTTCTTTTTAAACATTCCATTAAAAATGGGATAGCAATATAGTGTTTTTTTTTTCGTTGTTATTGTTGCATGTCGTGTCTCCCCCCCCCCTCCCCCTTGTGTACAGACTGATATTTTTGACGTATTTTTAAAAAGAATAATTCTTAATGTTTTCATGTTTTTTAAATTCATATTATCAATTTCTAATTTTTTGAAATTAGAAATATGTTAACTATTCTACTGGTTGTCCCTAGCCTAAATGTTCAGAAACCAGGGTTCGTGATTTTTTTGATTAAAAAATCAAATAAGTCGTTTTTTTATTTAAATCGGATTTTTTAAATTTAAATCAGATTTTTTTTTGTCTAAAAATTTGTAGATATTAATTATACACTTTAAATTCATAAGCATAATATATTTCATACAATAGATGAATCCATTCGACTTACTTTTAAAATTAAGATAAGTTCTCTAACTATTCATTAATATTTTAAGATTTATAAATGCGTTATCAGTGGCGCACACAGGAATTTTGCAAGGGGAGGGTCCGAGATCAAAAGCCTCATTTTCATATTATACCCCAATACGTCGTCAAACATATTGACTTGGTTTTGTCGATTCGCGAGAACGGAAAACGGTAAAAAATAAACTATTGAATAAATAATTAGCACTTTGTAATGAAATATACTTAAACAAATTACCAGAAAGTAAAATAATTTTACGCTTTTACTTTTCTTATAGTTAAGAAATGGATGCAGCAAAGCAAATTCATCGTTGTAGAAGCACCATCAGAAGTTCATAGAATCTCATTTTAATCTATAAATACAAAACTAAAAACATCATTATTATAGTGTGTTCATTTATAATCACCATTCTGCTCCTTTTAGGTCATTTGTTATACAAAAAGTGCATAATGTTTTTAAAAATCGTTTAGCATATGAATTTTATTTTTTCATTTATTAAAACTGAAATTATTGTTCGCTTTGTTTGGAAATATTTTACGTACAAAATACATAGAATCGTAATCAATCGGGGAAAAACAACAAGACTGGGAGGGGTCCGGACCCCCTGGACCCCTCCCTTGTGTGCGCCACTGGTTATAATACTTAGATAAGACGTGATTTTGTTTTATGCTTTGCTTTAAGATAAGGTTCCCATTATCTTGTACGTTTTTAGTGTAAAATAATATGTTGAACAGTTACTTTTTTGAACTATATTAGTCATGATGTATAAAAAACTCCAAATTTTTATTTTGTTCAAAATTGTAATTTTGGAGTAAAAGCAATATAGAGTGAAAATCTGTTACACACACACAAAGAGGGATCTGTATAGTTTTGCCTGTTGAAGTTAAGATAAAATAATGCAGTGTAGTTAAATTTAGAGCAATACATTCTAAAAATGCAAAATTAATTTATAAAAGTAAAATTAACTGATTTTAATTGATGATTTTGAAAATCACTTAATTTAGATCAATTGATTTAAATCAATGATTTTTTTTAATCACTTGATTTAAATCATGATTTTAATCACGATTTAAATCAAGCTGATTTAAATCAACGAACCCTGCCAGAAACTGGTAAAAAATGAATGAATAAATGAATAAGTTTTTCGAAATAGTGCATTCATAATTCTAAATAATAAATAAAAGGAAGATTCTTAAACAATGATAAAAAACCTGTTACATAATTCTGCAGAACAATAAACTTTATTTTTATTTAATTACAAGTTATTTTGTGGCAACGGTGAGCATAAATATTTCCTCTTTCATTCCCCGCACAGTGTATTTAGTAGATAAATCTTTTTCTCTTCTCGTTCATCATAATTTGTGTTGCAACCGGCACGATTGCAGTGAATCGCAATCGTGTGTTCCTTGAGACTCTGCCACTAAATTGTGAACATTATGATATATCTTAGTTACTTTTCGTGAGGAATTATTTAGAATTCATTAAGAAACGTGTTTGGCTTTCGACTTTAATAGTTAGTTCTCTTCAATAAGTCATGACGTCTTGCAAAAGTTATAGCTTGCATTCATTTTTAGATAGTTGTCTGATGGTATTCTTGGCAATAAATTTTAAAGAGAAGTCCAACATACTTTTTTTCTAGTCCACAAACCATTCTTTGATTGTTTAAAACATCGTCAGGGCCGACGAGATTCCATGTCAGCCTAGTCGGAAATTAATAAGAGTTTTAACTTCACTCCTCGTTCGTGAGTAATGATGGAACTTAGAAATGCTACCCACCGTTTATCATAAGGGCGATTCCACGAGTAACCGACTGACATTTTTGAAGCAATCAAAGCAAAATATGTGTTGTGCGAACGATAGTTTGCCCTGAAATATTGTACTTTCTAAGCTGAATTTAATGGTTTAATTGAATTTCTGAAATACATTTGGGATGATTTTAAAATATTTATTTGAAACATAGTAATTGACTGACATTTTAAAAAGAAGTATGCCAATGCTTTTATCATTTTTTTTTTTAATCGACCAAAATGTATTTTGAGAATTTAACTATACCATTGAATTCAGCCTAAAAAAATACAATATTCCACCAGGAAAGATTGCTTCTACATTGTATATTTTGTGTTGAATATTTCAAAAAACGCATTGTTGCAGTTCAAAAATGTCAGTCAGTTACACATAGAACTGTCCATTAGTGGTTTTTAAGTACACTAACCATAAATTGACTTTCTCATTGTGAGTGAAAGACCACCTGTGAGACCGTCATCGATTGTCCATGCCCTTTGAACGGTTCACACTCTATTTTTTGGTCCAAACAAGATTTACGACTCTCATTAACCCCAGAATAGCTTTTAAATATCGTATCCATCTCCTCTTCTTCTCCAAGACCAGCAGCTCATTTACGAACAAAGAGCAGCGTTCTTTTCGCGTGGTCCCAGTTCAGCCTGCCCAAACAGTCCATTTGGACTACACACCCTCTTTCTCTGGGGCTCTCACCAGTCCTTTTTAACCTAATTAACCGGAGGGTTCACGGCGTTTAGTCGCCTGCGTGCATCCGGAATGCTTCGTCAGCATGAGAAGCACCCTCCAACTGCAAATGGGGGTCTGGGGCTATGGCCCACCCACTGAGAAGCATGGAATCTCCTCATCCATAACCGTAGTGTCAGGAATCCTTGGTGCCCCTAATCGCTGGTAGCTGCTTATCTATTTTCAGTGCTTTTGTGCCATACTGTCTATATGAAGGGATACGTCCCTGGAAGTGATAAGTCGCCAGTGGGAACCTGGTCCCCTTTTGTTTTGTCCCTCAGTTTTCCTTGATTACCGTTTAGACCCCCTGTTTCTGGGAGTCGAGGTTTGCTAAACTGGGTAGCCATTTATCCTGAGGCTCAAAATTCGACTGGATATTCAATTCCGGTGAAGATATTTATGTGGCAGTTCGTTAACCAGGGATCTCAAGTTGCAGGAAATGGGTAGTTCGTTATCGAACTTGATTTGCGAGCTTTACTGTATTTGGGCAGGGTCTCTGGTATGTTACTATTTTATCAGGGTGTTTTAAGCTAATGTGCTGCTTTCCGGAAACTTGTTTTTTAACGATCCTGTTCAGATATTCCTTAATCGTTTTTGTGAGTATTTTTTAAGACATACTTACTTATATTTTTTTGTATTAATGTTCTATTTACTATAATTATTTTGCTTTACGTATTTCTTTTGTATTTGTTTTTTCAAAATGTTGATCGTGAAGACAAGCACTGAAATTGAGCCATATGTATAAAGAAAACTGCCATACATTTCCCGAAATCAAAGTTATAATTCACAAAGTCAATATAAATTACACTCATGAATATTGACACTTATTATAATCATTTTCGAATGGATATTCCATTTTAAATCATTCTTGTAGTAAAGCAGGACCTTGTTGAAAAAAAAAAGAAAAAAAAACTTTATGTAATTTTCCTGGCTGCGTTTTGGGGAGTTTTGAGTCAAACGAGTGCACATGCGAATTCTTTCGTCGAAAAATTGTTCTAAATCATGTTGTTTGCAGTATTGTCAAGCTAGTGTCAACATCTATTTTCCACAAAACAGATCGATATTTTTCCTGTCATTCACATGTACAAGTCAATTGGCTCCCAAAATGGGTGCAGACAAGGGGTGCCGCGAGGTTAAGAAGGGTGTCAAAGTTCTCAGATTAGGTTTAATTATTGATAGTGAATTTTACCTAAAATTCTAAAGCAATCATATCTAATGAGCTAAATATTTTTAAGAGCACTCTTCCACCTCAAATCACATGTCGTGTGTTGTGTGTTTCTTTCATAACTATTTTACAACTGAGAGCTTATATATTCCAAGCTTAGAATAACGGGACCAACCTGTTCGCATGAAGAAATACGAATTTTGACGAAAATTTCAGGTAGTATGAGGCATGGCTCAGCTTGTGCCATTGAAAAGTCTGAAAGTGACTCACCTTACAAAAATTTCTGGATCAAACTCTTGTTAGGGGCACCCACAGCTTTTTATTAAAAGATAAATAAAGTATAAAGATGTAGCCTACGAGGGGAGAGGGGGGATTTCGTGATCCTATCACGTTTCTTTGATGTCTACAAAGATTATCTAAAATTGCATTTCAAGAACTTCATCGTCGGAAAAATTCGGGGAGTCGGTCAAGGGCGCCCATATGCAAAATTGTAAAGGGGGGGGGGGGGTCAGATAGTTTCCCCATGAGTTAGGAGGGTATTTTCTCCATGGAAACCGATTTTAGGACAGATTAGAATCATTAAAATATTTCATTTTTAATAACTTATTTATTAATGGCTGGAGAATAAATGTTTTTACATTTTTGCAAAGAAAAAAGTACCAAAAGCAAAGAAAATCTAATTTCAACAGAGGGGCTCAAGCCCCCCCCCCCCTTACCCCCTATATGGCCGCCCTTGGATTGGGATAGATGTTTTCAAAACCCTTTCTCCCCAAGGTCGTCCAAAATTGCTCTTTGTAAACTTCAGTTTTGGAAAAATACCAGAGATAAGTCCTTGAATCCTATTCCTTCTCCAAACATTATCTGAGATCGACTACTATCGGGTCTTCACGACTTTTGATTTTCAGAAATGTCCGAAGGAATACGTCTGAATCTCTACTCCCCCTAACATCACAGAAGATCCTTTAAAAGGGTATTTTGAAACGTTAGTTTCGGAAAATTTTCGTGAGTGAGTTGCGAACTCCATTCCTGTTCCTAACGTTATCAAAGATGGCCAACAATTTCGTTAGGATTTCAATTCCGAAATATTGCTGGTGCAGAGTCCCTCAAGGGAGGGGCGATCGCCCCCTCGTATCCGCCCTTGCTTTGCTGAGTATAATAACACTTGTAACACCTTGGCTAGCTCTATTTTGATTAACTTTCATGATGTCACAAGAGGAAACAGCTTCCGTTTAACCCGTCATATATCACCACTATTTTTATCCGGTTGAAAACAATGCCAGCTAACTAGGATGGTCCTGCAGGAAGCACTCAGGCCCCAGCTGTTGACTGAGAATCCTAATCAATGAGTCCTAAGCGACGCCGCCTATCCAGAGACATAAATCTACGGGCTTCTTTCCATTGTCGAGAGACAGCGGCCCTGTCATAGGTATCACAATGGAGCTGAAAAGCGTTTTGCACACACAAAGAGAGGAAGGGGGTTGTTCCGCTCCCCCCACATTTAAGGGACTATCTTCTCTGACACCCCCCTTTCTCCCGTCTTCGTAATGTGGGAGCAGTGTTGTTGTGTGAATGGAGCAAAGCCCCAAGTGCCTGGCATTTAGAACCCATTTAAAGGTGCGCGGGAGGGATGATGGGGGTTAAAGTGCGACCGTGAATAAATGATGAAAAGGTGAAGACATGGTCCCGGGAAATACTGCTACTTCTGCTTTAGATTGGCTGACAGCTCCTGTAAAGGTGCTTCATGCGTCGAGAATAATGCTCTAATTTACTAAGTATGCTTCAAACTGGCATAGTTTCCGTAATTCTATTGCTGTCGGGGAAGATTCTAGCAGGGAAGAATTGTTTTCTTAGTTGCACTGTTCCGAGTTGATTTAAGTTTAAAGAGCCATATTTGTGAGGGTTTTCTTAATTTCATCGGTTTTTATTTTCACGGTCATGCTATGGTTATAGTATTGAATAAGTTGCATCTCAATAATTGCACATGATAGATTTCGTTCCCCCAACTGAATAAGTAGAAGCTGTTTGCAATGAAATATCTTGTGCAAACATCTGTATTGAAAATGGTATTCTGGCTTGAAAATTTTATTTTGACTCACCCCGAGACTGTTAAGTCTCAACAATTTCTGCTGCTATAAAAATATTATTGAGGCTTTGTAAAATGTATTGCTGTCAACACAAAAGAATTTTTTTGCAAAAATTATAACTACATAACTTCAATCCCCCCACCCCAAAGAAAAAAGAAAAGATGCTGTTTTTGTGTTGTAACGTATGTACAAAATCATTCAACCATTGTCATTTGTGCCAGTTCATATGAAAGCCAGTTAGAACGATACAATATGATTTAAAGTATCGCAATAAATTTCTTACAATTGATATTCATGGAGTGGAGAACTTTTTGCGTTGATAATAAATTTGAGTTTTCTTGAAAGGCATTCCTCTTTTCATCCCACTGTGACAATTGACACTTTCTTGGTAGTTTATTTTATCTTTGCTCTGATCCTCAAAGAATCTTTCGACTTAAAAGTGATATCTTAATTTTTTTGAAAAAATACATTAATAACATTCTGGATGCATGACCTTAATGTAAATTCCCGTGTTAATATATTCGGCGAGCTAAGCTAAGCTTGCGTAGTAGATCCTACTTTGCATATTCACTTAAGAGTATCTCTTTATCAGTCTGAAGTTGAAGAAAATAGTTTTAAAAAAGCTGTCCGCTCCGCTATCAATCAATCAGTACTACCTCCATCTTATACTTTTTTTTTTCTTTTTGAGCATTATATTTTAATCTTTAGTTTAAAAAAACTTGAAACTTTATTTTCATCCTCTCCAATAGTTCCTTTTTCCATGCATTTCCAAGCAGATGGTAATTCCGTTATCTTCCTTTAAAAGTTGGAAGAAATAATAACAAAAGTCGAACTCCCTTTTTTTTATTCAACGAATCTTCTGGGGGGGGAAATTCCAGTCTTTGCCAAGTGATGGATTCGGATGTCCGCACACACACAGTCGCTTTTCGAGTCCTCTTGGGATGCGGCAAGGGGAGGAATAAGAATAAAATAAGAACAGTATCGAATTCCGTTTCACTTTGTTTGCTTGCTCGGGTTTTTTCTTCTTAAATTATAGACAATCGCAAAATTTAAAGTGAAATCGAGGCTCATTGCCACCGAAGTCGAACGAACCAACGGTTCCTGTGACATTGTTTTATTTTCCGTAAAGGGTAAATATAGAGGGTTATTTGGCACGGCCCTTTACCCACTCCGTTCTATTTGCTCTTGGAAAATATAAATAAGGTCCTTCCCCACCCCCTCTTTTAAGCGGGAGAAGTTCAGTTTAGCTCTTTTACGGCTGCGACTTCTTTCGCTTGTGGGGGAAGATGCGGAATTCTTTTTTATTTTTTTCTTCCTTTGGAATCCAAGATCTATTGTATCGGGATAGAGAAGAAAAGCTTCTAGTATCGGAGGGATTATTCTTCGTCTGAAGATCGAATTCTTTAAAGCTTGTTTGTTCCGGTAGTTCAAAAAAGTATCTTCTGTCCATTTTCTTCTTGTGTATAAATATTTGTTTGCATTACTTATTTATATTTTATAGATTACTCGTTGAAGTTATGGACCGGGAAAAACTGGTAGCAAAATTAGACTGAGTAGCTCTACTGCCAAATCTAAAAACATCTGTGGTAAAGCGAAAAGGGAGTTTTGGGGGTGGAAACACCCCCTGAGCCATTGGTTTTTAACTTAAATGCAAATTTTCATACAGTAGTTTATGCACATGAAAGGGCTGTTTTGATCAAAAAAAAAAAAAACCTTCAGAAGGTGTTTTTGATCAAAAAACCCCTACAAAAGGTAATTTTCATCAAAAAAGCTCCTTCAGAGGGTTTTTTTAATCATAAAGCCCCTCCAGAAGGTATTTCTGGCTGCGCTAGAGAAAAGCATGCTTCATGGACTGAGACAGTTTAGGTAGAATCAAGAGACATTCTCTGAACCAAATTGATTCCAATTCTTTACCCTGAACCTGATTATTGAACTTAATTACGGAATACCCGTTTGATTCAATAATGTAACTTTTGTGCCGTTGGATAAGTCACTTCTAGTAGTTTTTTATGCAATAAATCAGGACTGCGGAATCGGTAGGAAAATGATTGACTCCGACTCTGGAAATTTTTAGAGCCTCTTACTCCTTTTCCCCAAAATCTGTGCGACTCCGACTCTGAGGCTGCAGCACTTGCAGAATTGCGGATTCCGGGGGGGGGGGGGGAGAGACCGACTCCGAGTCCATTACTCCAAAATCTGTTCGACTTCAGAACTCCGACTACGCAGCCCCTGCTTATTCATGAATGACTCCGGAGATGGGAACATTTATAATGAAAAACATAATTTTCGGCCGTAATGACGTTGTTTGAACAGAAAGTTCAATGTGAGTTTTGGTTTTGTTCAACGTGTATTTTGGGACGTTGTTGCTCTCACACACAACAACGTCAACAACCACACCCCAACTCAACAACCAACTCCAGCAACCAAAGTTTTTGGTCCATTTATTCTTGAAGATGATAAAAAACTTCCTCCTTTATGTTCTTATTTTAACCATGTAGAAGCTTCTACTTCTTGTTGAACTATTCAAAATAGTTTTAAAACATATTAGTTGGGAAATCAGTCATAAACCTTGAAAATGAATAATGATCTACCTTTGAATTTTTTTTTGAATACATTTCTCACCCATTTCGAATAACAAAACTGAATGAGGTTAGTCATTATTCGATTTGATTTTCTCCATACAATTGAAATACTTTCGCTCGCAGTGTGGTCTGTAATCACTGAAGAACCAAAACAAACTTCAGGGAGTAAAACAGTTTGTAGCCTTTCTTAAACTTTCTCTTCCGCGCTGTGATTGATTCGATAAACAAGTTTCCAACTTTTTCAGAACTTCTCTCTGATAGGCTTTTCTAAATGATTGGCCATTTGCACCGTAAGAAGAAAAGTGTTTTTGGTGTGATTGATTATCTCTAGTTCGTGAACATTCGGGCCCCCGAATGAAATCATCATCCCCTATTCCAAAACTAATGACCTCAGCACTCCATCAAGCCTGTTGTGGTTTCAAAGTTGCAAAAGGGTCCATCCTCTGAGAGATTTGTTTCGTCTTTTGGAGAACTAGGTTCCAAGCCTCTTTCTGGTTCAGTTCCTATTGTAGTGCTTGAGTATTTGTAGCGTCTTGGAGGGTTCTGTTGATTTCTCGGGATTGCTTACTAAAACGTGGTTATGGGTATGTATAATTTGGTATAAAATATGGTTTTAAGTCATTATGATTATTAAATTCAGGTGCTCTTGTCTGAAATTGAAAAATCTTATGCAATGTTTCTTGGAAGGTAACTGCTTTTAGGCACTAAAAAGCAGGTTTTTTTTTCCAAGGTTTATTTAGATGAAGAGGAAAAAACGAAAAAACCACTTCGTTAATCGCTTGATTAATAGAAACCTCGGTAAATCGAGGGGATACTGTCATGGGTGGTAACGCGGCCATGTCTTTTAAAAGCCCAACTATTCAACCCAAAGCTTTAGTGTTAACTTAGCTTAATTGAACCTTTTATTTCAAAAACCAGTTAAGCGACAGAATTGCTAATTTTAGGAAAACATCTGTATCACCATATTAAATTATTCAATGATGATTACAACATTGTTTATTGAGAGAAATATACCTAAATATGTATCCCTTTTAGTTCAAAATATCGTAATTATTATAGAAAAATTTTAATACGAAGGTAAAAATGCTTTTTTGAAATTTTAGGGTATGTCACTTGACTGATTTTGGAAAGAAACGGCTCAATTGTTCTGAACAAAATTGATTTTGCTCCTACTAAGATGTGCATGATACGAGAAAATGTAAATAATAGTTTTAAGTTCTTCATAACGAGTTCTGGAAAAGCATAGGTTTTTGTCTTTTCCTGTTTACTGTTCACTTTCAAGAAAAGAGCATTTTACGTTTATTCATTATTTCCTCAACCCTTCGTTTTTTTTCTCTTTTTCCTAGCATTCACTGAATTTTTTTTTTTTTTTTTTGTCGTTGGTATGTGAGAATGTGGTATTTTCACTGTTCTCAGCGTTTTGAGGTTTTGAAAATGGATTTGTTTTAAAAAGTATCCTTTGTAAGAAACTGGTCTGGAATTCTTAAGAGGTTTTGTTGCGTGAAGTGTGCATTGTTGATGAAATGGTTAGTTTACCTTGAACCGGACATGCTTTCGAGGAAATGAAAAGAGCAGAGTGAAATGTCCCCCCCCCCCTCATTTTGTTGGATATCCTTCATTAAATAACTTGGGAAAAATCTCAGAATGCATGGATCATTCCCCCCCCCCCTCCCGATTCAGAAAGATCCTTCGCAAGAACTCAGCGACCGGTAATAGCTATCTGCTCGTTCGCAGAAATGGACTCTTAGCATAAATCAACATTGTCGGAATGGAATAAGTCTCAAAATTATTGTCATTCACTATGATGAAAATGGCCTCCTAGAAAGCCTTATTTTTTAATTTTATCATCATTTTATATTTTAAAGTCAGATTGGTGGAATTTTTCCTTGGTATTTTTGGTTTAATTATAATTTATCTTTAAGCAGATCTTGACACACACAAAAAAAAAAAAAAGGCAAAACATCGTATTGGTGGAATTTTTCCTTCGTATTTACGGTTTTATTATAATTTATCTTTAATCAAATCTTGAGCGAAAAAAAGGTCCCTAAATATTATAAAATATTTACCTATTAAAAAAACAATGATAATAATTATAATAAATAATTTATAGCTTACTAAAAGAAAAATTCCTGCATATAGCTTTTGTGCTTGTCATGATTTAGCTGCAGAAGAATTGAGATTTCAATATCAAGCAAATGAACACAATATTAGTGAAGAAAAAATAGTAGTTATTAAGAGAGGGATCTCAACAGTTTGGAGTTTTGTAGTCTCGCCTTTTGCAGAAATGGAGACTTGCCCACACGCACACAATGGCCATTTCTTCGCCACTTAATTTATATCAGCATATCCTATCAACAGTGCTAAAACAGTTGTTGGCGATGCATTTATTTCATACATTTTTCTAGGCCTTCTGGATTATATGCAATTCTCACAGAGAGTTCCAATATCAATACCTCAGCATGAATTTTCTCCTGAAAGGGTGGGGGGGGGGGGGGGAGTAGGCCCTTATGGCCTTTATCAACCGATTGGAAATGAACTTTGAAGAGTGTTTTAATACCCTCCTTTTGCCTGGTTGCGCCCCTGTAATTTTTAATGTCGTATGAACAACTGATAGACTATTTTTTCCAAACTGTTTTCGTAAGGGAACGTTGTGAAAAGAAAACAGACCACACTTTTTGACAAAAACCACTTGTTCAAGTTCAAGATTTCCGAGTCTGTTCCTGGTAACGATTTTCACACAACCGCTTTTCTATTCTGGAGAATGAGCTGGATAAACACCATCATTCCCACATGGTTGCATTCAATTCCAGGGAATAAGTGAGGCTTCTGAAATATTAGCTGTAGAATCTCCAGCAGAAACCCAAATCCCTTTACCTGTGACAGAATCTTAAAAGCCCCTTAACCTGTCATTTTCGAACATCCTAAGCCCTGGAACACTTTATAGAAAAAATAAGGCTCGGAGGGGGAGGAGAACTCTTTTGTGGAATCGGCTCTGGGGGGCAATAATAACTCTCGCAAAGAGGATAAAAGATTATTCTTCCCCCCCCCCCCATTCCAAGAGTGCGGGGAAGGAAGTCTTATGGCAGGGAGGGTATTTTATATTCCCATCTCTTTGCTATGCACAGACGTTCCTCGAAAACAACTCTTGTGCTCTGAGGCGTCATAAAATATTTCTTTCCGTCTGAAGTCTGTTTCCAAAACAGAAATTCCCTAGATCTGTTTCTTTGCATCGTAAGCAGTTACGGCATTCATTACTTCTGTGCTGTTTTACAAATTCGTGGAGCTTCGAAAGTATTGCGCATACTTGTCGAGACGGCTGTTATTGTTCAGTACTGCGTGAATCTCTTATATTTGATTCAAGAAGTATTCCATGTCTTTGAGGATCCATTATTATTTGGCATTAAGAATCTGTAACATCGCCATGCGTCCAAAGATGTGGAAAATATTCAGAGTACTGCTTAATTTCAATCCATAAACTGTTTTAGAGATGCATAAATTTACACCTGTTATTTGCTGCATTAATTACTTTATTGATGCACACAAGTTTCTTCTGCCGTGATTACTTACGTTTTGTCATGATTCTTCCTATGGAAGTTCATTTGTTCGTTAACGTCTTTTATTTTATGCATGAATTGTTATGCCAAATATTGTTTTGCCAAATACATAAATTAGCTATTAAGCTAAATTTATATTTGCAAAATACAAATTTAGCTTCATAGATATAGTTTAAATTTTTTTAAAAAATCGTTTCGCCTTCTGATTTGCTTTATCGGTAGATTCTCAACATACTCAGATGTAAAATCGTTTTTTTTTTTCTTTTTTTTAGATCAGATAGCTTCCAATAACTCATAATTCAGGTGTGGAAAATAGTTCATTCAAAACATGCCCTTATTGAAAAAAAAAATGATTTGATGCCTGTATGTTTTTGTCGGTGAAATGATATGTTGTCAAAACGAACCAGACAACTTAAATGATGATGTATTGCGAAGTGTACCAGACTACAAAATGATGTGTTGGCGAAGCGACGTGTTCAGGAAAAGTACAGTTGATGAGATAATATGTTCATTAAATAAGCTAGTTTTCACAGTAGTTGGCTCTCATGTTACTAGCCCAGACAAAATGATACGTAATCGAGACTTAGCAATTGAACCTAAACGTTGGCGAAACGCAATGGGCTGTCATGTCTCGACGCAATTGAACAATCCACAAATTAATCAGTCCATGCTCCACATCCACATACCTTACGATACTCTGTTCAGTGAAAATATGAACCGAAAGTAAGCAAATGGGTTGCCAGAAGGTTTGCCACTTTTGAGGTTTTTTGCTGTTGTAAAAAAAAGTAAACCAATATTCACCGTCTGTTTAGCGCTGATTTGTTATTGTCCATGCCAAACACGTGGTTGGCGCCACCAGATGGCTAATTTATTTTTGTATATCTATATTTGGGGGAAACCTAACCTGGCAGCATTGTAAAGGCTAAGCAGATCCTAATCACTGCATTACGATGCTGTCAGGTTAGATTTGCCCAACTATGGTCTATATTTTCTGGGAACGGAGTATAGTGTGCAAAAGTATGTATTTATTTGCTAAATACTTCAATTATTGAATGATATGACAACAAAATGTGCAAGTTCAGAGAACCTCCCAGCCTATTACTACGTGCATTAAAAAATAACCTTTCGAAGAGACCTGGCAATCCGTAAAACGTCAGAGTCGACAGAGTATAATATGACAATGATTTTTCGATCGAGGTAACGAATGCCCGAAAGAAATGATCTGCAGTGTCATCGTCTGATTTATCACTTGAGAAGTGATTTTCTGCCAAACGAACAAGATTCCTTTTATTGCGTACGATATTCACGTAACGACGTTTCCGAGATTAGCTGCCACTTAGCATCATCGCTGCCGAAAATCTTGCCCCCGTGCCTTACTACTCCCTCTAATTCTTGATTCACGTCCAGCACACCCGTTGACTCAAAAGCCGGAGTTGATCTCGGCGAAATCAATAATTTTGATTAATGGTGAGCATACTCGAATATGTTTATTTCTGCCTTCGCTCTGCTGTTCTTCAGTTGCTGAAGGCCCGATAAGGTTCTTTGAGTTATGTTATTAATATTGCTGTCTGAGAGCTTCTTTTCAATTTTATTATTATTTTTTTCCTTCTTCTCTATTTAATGGCCGCGTGCAGCTAGAACTGACAGGCGCTGCATCGGGCCCCTGATTTTACCAAGGAATGCATAATGGAGTGCCTCGTCTGAAGGAAATTGATTTCTTGTTGGGGTTATTTGTTATTCCGATTGAAGGCATTTTCGAAGCGAAGGATCTTTTCGTTGTCATCGTCGGGATAGGATTGTGACAAATCAAACTCTCTCCTCGTGTCTGAAAGGGCTGAATAATTACAGCTTGGGTTTGCTTTGGAAAAACCTACGTGAGTGTGAGAGGGTACATAATGATCTATGACTGTTTTACGTTTTAATCGGAATATTCCATTTGAGTGCCGTGTTTTATCTCTGTCCAATCCAGATATAGCTGGTGAATATCAATTAAAGCTCAACCTTTCAGATATACTCAAAAAAAAAAAAAAAAAAAAAAATAGGATGTTATGAAAAGTTGCTATAATCGTGCACGAAAGGGATGGAATAAAAATTGCATGAACTTCCATTTATTTATTTTTGCCTTTTGAACGTCCAGTGTGAACCTCTTGTGTTTTGTCTTTTCAAAATCTTACACTAAGAGATCGATTCTTCTTCAATAAAATACTCTTACGTGAATAGCATTTTATGTGTGCCATATTTATTTGGTGTCTGCGTATTTAACATTTTTAATAATGTGCACGTTCAACCAGAAGAATCTATACGTGACACGTAATGATGATTTAAAAAACAAATAAATAAAATACAAAGAAGAAGATGAATAAATTTTAACTGTTTTTAATCAGTTTGTCGCTTAAAGCGGTGGGGCAAAAAAGAAAAACAAAATCTCACAGGCTCCTAATATTTGATATTGTATTCAAAATTAATTACGTGTGGTGGCGCATAACTGCTCAGGTTTCCCCACTGAATAATAGGGTATCAGTTTCTCCAGATTCTGTAGCAGTTATTCATTTCCAGTTTCCGAAACCACGACATCTCGCTTTTCGGTCGCCTATAACCGCATTACCGCAAGTTCCTGCTCAACACCAGACATTCCCTTCCCTTAATGGCCATTTTCTCCTTCCTCTCGTCATTACGCACAAAGGGCCTCTTCTGTTTCATCCTTTGTTCCAATGCAACCATTAAAAACCAATCTGTAGCAGAACTCGACGCAAAAACCCAAATAACGGTCTTGCAACGCACCAGGCCCGTTGCCCTCTGTGTGCTCCGAACTATAAGAACGCAGTTGCCCATCCTTCGACCACAGAAAATATTAGGCTTGGGAAGAGGAGGATGGCTATTTCCTTATTTTCGGCGTCGTCGTTAGCAGGGTTCGACACGGCAATTTGCAGTAAGAGAGAAAGAGAGAGGTCATAATGCGAAGCTTTGTTTCAATGGAATTTTTGCCGATCCAGTCCGTTGATTCTACGATGATTCTGCTGGCAAATGGAAGTCGTGGCTGTAACGATGGTGTTGGACCCGTAAAACAATGCTTGGGTATAGTTAGGAAACTGAATGTTTTGAATTATTTTTTAAAAATATGATTAGCTAGAGGTATGTTCCTCAATATGCACTATAGAAGGGACTAGATACGAAAATGTCAATCGCAAAAGCAATTTTTTAAGCATCATTCCTCCTTACTATTTCACCATGAAAAAACTTTTTTTTTCTCTTGCTATAAAATTGCCCCGTTTTGGAACATTCTTTGTTATTTTCTTAAAAATTTAATCATCTCAGCGATAGATTGAGGGGCATCGTTTCTCCTTCTATTCCCTACCTTTTTTCTACCTCAGTAAAATTTCTTAACGAAACACATTTAAAACGTATTTATATGAAATCAAAAAAGATTAATCTGTCATATTTTTAAGTAAAATAATGTTTGTTATCTTTTCCCTTATTTCCATTCTTTATAAATTATTGTAGTATGATTGCTGAATACTGCTGTGTGCAGGTAAAGGGCAGTAGCTGCAAATTTTTCATTTTTCATTTATTTATTTATTTATTTATTTTGCATTTTTGTCATCTATTCTACATTATCTTTATTGTAGAAGCTCGCTTATTTGATTTCCGCTGAAAAAAAGGCACGAAAAAAATGTCTAATTCGAACATTTTCCTATTGTTAGTATTGAATCTACCACATATTTCTTCAAATATCTCGAAAACTTATTTCTGCAGATACTGCCGTTTGCCTGCACACGGCAGAATATTCTTCCTTTGTTATCATATTATTTGTTTTTCTCAGTCGCTCATGCCTTTCCCCCTTCGTCTTCAAATTAAAATGAGCATCAACTTTAAAATTTCGAATGGGAACCTCTTTTTTGTTACAAACTTTTAATCAGCATTAAAATGTAATCTAGTATACTAATACCAGTTTTCGTGTCATTCGGTACAGCCGTTACTTTACACTACAATGAAATTGTGAAATCATACTTCATAGCATTAAATGGTTTTTGACGATTTTGCTTCTAATTAGTACCTAAGCAACCTTCGTTACGGTAGTTTGTTTTTTTATATAAAACTATGATTATGTTCAAAAAAAATCGTAAGTTTCAATAATTTAAAATTCTATCAGCCTAATAGGGTGTCCGGACTACATGTCTTAATTCCTACCGAAAATTACCCCTATGGTCTGGATGAAAGCAAAAAGCGTGGGAAAAAATCTTATCAATTTTTAAATATAGACTTCCGCATCTTACTTAAATTTAATTTGATTCTTAGATTTTGTCGCGATGGTGCCCACTCGGCTGTTGTCCCTTTATATACTTTTTTTTTTCTAAACAAATGTAGATGTTCATTTATTTTTAACTTCAAAGTTGGAAAACATTCAGCTTGTTTAGGTATTCGGTGAAACGGAGTCATTTTCTTGACCAGACTTGATCTCGTAATTTTCCTAATTTTTGTATAATCGCGTTATTCCACAATATTTTTGACCTTTCCCACGTTTATAACGTCTATATAGCTCTATTCTTGTGCAAGGTTGTCAGTCAAGATGATGGAGCAGTTCCTCCTAATTGTTCTTGTAAACAAGTTTATTTTAGTCTGAAAGCTGAGATATAGAGATTCCTGTAGCATATTGCGTATTCTTTTTAAAATGATTACCAGCAGCTGTCGGAGCATACGGCAAAAATGAGACGATCAAATAATGCGAGGGCTCTAAAAAACAAAAGGCGGTTCTTTGTGTGATACCTTAATGTTGTTTCTCCCATATAATTTTCTCTTTGATTTCCCTTTCCAAACGCCTCTTTTCGCACTTCCGAGACATCCTGTTGAGCCCGAAGAATTTTAATCGCCGATTCCCATGCCGTAACACCTGTCATGATGTTCCTTTTCGCGCTTTTGTGCGCGTCTTGTAAGCTTTTATTCTCGGGCACCTATTAAGCCACGGCCATAGCCGGCAATCTTTCGCTGACTGCCCTTTTCCAAATAGCCAAGCTGAAACAGCAGGTAACATGTCTTTAGAGAAGAAAGTTAAAAAAAAAAAAAGAAAGAACAAAAGATCATCCAGACGCTCGGACCTTTCTCTCCAGAACTTAGTTCGTTAACTTCGCAATTTTGCCCTAACTGGCAATGACTCTTCGACTGTGTGTAATTTCAGCCATTCGCAACCACTGAAAAGAACTGGTATCTCTTTCATTATGCCTCTACTTCTTTAATTTTCCTTTTCTCTTTTTTCCTGTTCTCTTCCTCCCCTTACTTCTTTATCTCTGTCAAAGGGAACCAAGAACAGAAAAGATTGTACATTTCACCCACCGAAACAAAAACACGGTCTCCACAAAGCGATTATTATATTGTGGAAGAGATTCGTGGTGTTGCCATTTTGTGCACGGGATTTAATAGTCGTGGATGTTCCACGGGTCATCTGCAGACAAACAGCTCCAGCTGCACAATTCCTTCTGTTTCTTTCCTCCTTTGTCTTCTCTTCTAACGCGCATGTGGCTCGGCCTATTTATTTATTATTATTATTATTTGTAGTTCTCTACGACCATAACTGGGTGCCCATCTGTCAGAGGTCAAGTTTATTCCTCTTTTTTTAACATCTCGAGCTCGAAAGAAAAGCGATAGTGTCTAGATTTCGTGTTCGGACAGTCTTATTGCACTTTTGGGATATAATAACTTAGGTTTTATTTGTCATTTTGAACACCAAAAGCGAGATTTATGATATTTATTTAGCTTGAACTTCTTTTATTTTCAATAATTTTTAGAGAATTGCCACATTAAGGGAGGCCTCAAGCATTTTAACGTTTTTCACTGTTTTCTTTACCAAAATACCCTTTTAACTAACTCTTCGTGTGCGGGAACATTCCCATTGCATCAGTTTAGTTTTTTCCTTCCACTTTTTAAGAAATAGAATACACATTGCATACATTTCGATTTAGGGGGATAGAGCATCGTAATTTTTTTTCGCGGAAACACGAGTCGCTAAGTAAGGAGTTTTATTTCGATCATTCAGACTCAAAATAGCTATAAAAGTTGAATTTCTGCAAAAATCTAATTAATTGTTTTTTAATGGCATATAACTCTTAAGTTTTGCAAGCAAACTTCTATCTTTTGAAATAACCTTTTATTGCTGGATTACAAGGGAGGCGTGAATGTTTAAGAGGGTCCAGGACACATTTTGAAAAATAAAATTATTAAACAGTTTCGAGTTTTGAAATTTTTTGCACTAATTAAACATTTATTTAATAAGCAAACACATAAAAAAATTCAAAAAAAAAAAAAATTATTTAAATTAATTTTTTAATGGGGTTGTTTTAAATCGCTATAACTCAAAATATCTTTGGTCAATTTTCAAATTATTTTCAAAAACATTATGCAAAAATATTTAAGTTTTAATTTTTATTCGGCGTTTTAAAAAATATTAGTTCAAAAAAAAAAAATATTTGTGTCCCGGACCCCCTTAAAAAAATTAAAGTAAAATTAACGATGATAAACAAGTCAATTTATTTAAATCAATGTTTTTTTTCTTTAAATCACTTGATTTAGATCAACGAACCCTGGTCCTTCAATATCTTCAGTCCTTTATAATAAGTGTCATTATCAATGACGGCTTCAGTTCTTGAATTTTATACGAAAATGAAATAATACATGTATCGCCAAAATTGTCTTAAACATTTAGTGACGAATTTATGCGTAGGTAAAGTTATTGTTCAAAAGTTAACAGAAAATTCTTGAAATGTTCTAAAAAGAATGCCGTGATAATGAATGTGATGCGAACAGTGTATTCCAAAGTGCGAAACATTCACGCTTATTTAATTGCTTTAAGTGATTAATTGATGGGGAAAGCATGCTGCATATTTCAGATGATGTATTTCCCAAAACCATTCGGACTCCACGTAATTCGTCATATCACTCATTATCTCCGTAATAGTGCTTTTAACGGCATCCAGTCGGTCTTTCTTTACAATTAACTCCCATGTTTATGCTTGCTTTAATTAAACGTAAGCTATTCCTACCCTTTTCAAAAACCTGCTGCATTCCGGAAAGCGTGCTCGCTACTGCAGCATCAAAACGTAGCATTTTATGTTTTTCTCTTTCATTTAACTTTCCGATGCTCTAAGATGCTGCAGAAATTGTCTGTTAAAACCGGTTGCCAACGAACAATGGGAGATAATGGGAAAATTGAACTGATGCCAGATTTTATAACTCAATCGTGCAAGGCAATAATTTTACCTTCACATTTGGAAATGGTGCCGTAACGGAATGATGCATCGCTGTTGGAATCGCTTTAATTTATCAGGGAACTTGCAACAATAAGCATGTTTAGTAGTTGTAACTCATTTTAATTAGAATGTCAATAGTTTTGAATTGATACGCTGGTTACAAATGTGCGAAGAGCTTCTTTTTTATTTTATTAAATTCTCTTATCAATTATTTCTCCAGAATCCGTTATCCGAATGGAATTTTATGATTGATGTTTATACAAAGTTTTTTTTTTCCCCTCTTTTAGTAGTTTTTGCACTAACAGTGAGATATGCAAGCTATGTTTTAGTTAAACATTGAACAAATCACTTGGGACAATAAGAGCGAACGATTCTTTTCAATTTTTTACCACCATCGATTTCCGTTTTACATTTGATTCTTGCATGAAGAATTTGTTCTACTTTTGTTTAGTACAGACGTTTTTCTACATTTAAAAGTTACACAAATGAAAAAATTACATTTTGTGCTAAAAATTTGATTGTGCTCAGTATAACACAGCGAGATTTCTTTCTTACTTTTTTGTGAAGTATCCGAAAGTGTATAGTGTTATAGAGATGAATCGCCTTACGAATATCTAAAAAATGCATTTTTGTCACCTTCCTTATAGAGTTCTGTTTTTATTTCAGGTATGAGTTAACCATAGGATGCCGCTACTTGCATTTAATCGGCGATGGACACAGTGCTTAGAGTGCTGAGATCCTAAAAGGATCCAGTGGCCGTCATGTCTTCGACCATCTTCACACAACTGGAGGACGGGGACGACGAGCAGGTGCGCCTGTTTTACGGAGACCCAAAGCCAAAGCGTAAACGGAGAACCAGACAGTCAATCCATTTTCGGAAAGATGGCCAGTCATCGAGTTTCGTCAACCTCTTTCACACCATCTTGTTGGCAGCGTGGGCCACCAGCATTTGCCAGGCGCAGATGCACGAACTCGGTGCCGTCGTCGCGTCTTACCGCACCTATAACGATTCCATCAACTTCACACACGTGGTGGTGGACTTCCAGACTGGCCGCGTATACGTGGGGGCCACGAATTGGCTCTACCAGTTCAATGCCAGCCTCGAAGTGGAGGCCAACGTGAGGACTGGTCCCGTGGAAGACAGCATCCAGTGTTTCCCGACGGGCTGCTCGGACCAGCAACTGTCCGCGGTCAACAATGTGAATAAAGTGCTAGTCATTGACCGCGAAGCAGGCATGCTCATAGCGTGTGGTAGTGTACACCAGGGTGCCTGCCGGCGGCATCAGCTGCAGGACATAGGACAGCACGAGAAGTTGATTCCAGTGCCAGTTGCAGCCAACGATGAAAACTCTTCAACGTACGCCTTCATCGGGCCCGCTAGGTACTCGGGGCTCCTGCCATCGCGCGTGCTGTACGTCGCGACCACCAATAGCAGGCTCGGCCCGTACCGGGACGTGGTACCGGCCATCTGCAGCCGAAGTTTAGAGTCTGGGAAACTGTTTACCATCATCGAGCGTTCTTTCTCGTCCATTGCGCGCGTCGATGTCAGCTTCCATTTGCGTGATTACTATCTAGTGAACTACGTGCACGGCTTCGATTCGGGCGAGTACGTCTACTACGCCACCGTGCAGCGGAAGTCGCACCTCAGGGCCCTGGAGGAATGGGGCTACATCACCAGGTTGTCTCGCGTCTGTGTGTCCGACGTGGGCTACGACACCTACACCGAAGTGACGTTGCAGTGCCTCGGCGAAGATGGTACGGATTTCAATTTGCTCCAGGACGCCGCCGTGGTGCGTGCCGGCGGAGATTTAGCCGCCGACTTGAGAGTCGATCCCGGTTCTGACGTCCTGATCGGTGTGTTTGCTTTGAGCCGAGATCATACAACTCGGCCGGCAGCGTATTCTGCAATATGTGCGTTTTCTTTGTCGGAAATCGAGCAGCGATTCACAGAGAATATTCATATGTGTTACAACGGCAGTGTGCTCACTAGAGATATGGATTACATCGCTGGAAGCATCAATCAGTGTCCGGAGCCTGGGGTGAGTTGTTTTTCTTAGCATTATTTTGAAATATGATAAAGTATATTTTTTAACCTGGAGTCGAACAGACAAACTAATTTCTGAAATAAATTTGAACTTATCATTAAAGTTGAGTCATTGTAGGCCATGGTCTAAGTTAGGTGGCATTTTCACTGCCTGAATTTTTTGTTAACTAAGTCTACGAATTCGATTCTAACATGTTGCATTTGTTTCAGGGGGAGTTTCGCGACGTGTACTGACGGGCTTTTTTAGTTTTGGGAGAAAGATTTGACTGACGGACTTTCCCGCGCTGTTAATGTAGCTGTGGTTGACTTAAGTTCGCGCATTTTTGCTAAAGGTCAAGCATACGTAGCTTTAAGCCGTCCCTAGAGGGACTAATAATCAGTAGTTTAGACCACCACAAGTTACTTAATATTCCTCACGATATAAACTTTCTCAAAAAAATAACAAGATTGCGAAATTTGCCGTCTTATGATCATAATAAAGACGTCAATGAAAATTAGCTAAAACGGGTAAAATAAAAAAAAAAATTATTATATAAAAAGAAAAAACCCGACTGCGTCAAAACCAAAAAAACTAAAAAGAAAAAAATATAAGCCAGTAGTTTAGAATTTAATTAAGTATTACTGAATAACTACTCCATTGAAATAGTTTTATAATCGATACACACATAAGACAAATCAATAATTCAAAAGCAGAATAGAAGGATCAACAGTCGGGGCCCATTCCTTTTTAAATCAAGGAACCCCGTGAAATTTGAACGGGCCCCGACTGTTGATCCTTCTATTCTGCTTTTCAATTTATGATTTGTCTTATGTGTGTATATCGATTATGAAACTATTTCAGTGGTGTAGTTACTCAGTAGTACTTAATAAAATTCTAAACTACTGGGCTTATATTTTTTTCTTTTTTGTTACATTTTGGTTTTTACGACCGTTAGGTTTTTTGTTTTTATTTAATAATTATTTTTGAATTCCCTTTCGGGACCTCGCAATTGCGACATAATAAATCCGCCCCTGGCATGTCTTACGGAAGGATTTATGCTTGGGAGCGGGGGGGGGGGGGGCGTTGAGCGAGTGATCGCACACCGTTCACCATGTTTAGTCACGATATCGTTCTCGTGTACTTTTTATAAAAGTGAAAGGACAGCACGTAAGTATATTCCTCTGTAGTTCTTTTTTTTTAACGCAGGAAATGTAATTTAAAAAAAAATAAAAAAAGAAAAAACATATAGATAAAAGAAAGTTATCTTTTGGTGAGGAAGAGAAAAAAGCGCGTATGCGATCGAAAGAAGCTTCGCCACATAGAACAAAATTTTTAATTTTACAAACTTCGTTGTCAAAAGTGGTTAAAAAGAAGGTGTGGTTTCAGAAGACATGACATACCTTAGAAAAATTAACTAAACAAATTCCGTATTAAAGTACCCGAAAAAGAAACTTAGGCTTTTTTAAATATTTTGAACAAAAATATTATTATTTATTTATTTTTATTTATTTATTTATTTATTTTTTGAAAAGTCTCAATTTTATGTTGTATATTTGTATAATATGATTAGACGTCATTTCTGGACTCAGCACTTAAGAAATCGTTCGAATCAAAAACCCCGAAGCCTGAAAAAACACAACCATCGTTAGTAGAGTAACTAACACGAGAAAGGCTTGTGTAAGAGACAAAACTGTGACTTTTTTTTTTTTCAATGCTTTCTATTTTTTTTTTCTATATTAAGTACCTGGCATAACATTCTACCTTGATATAAAATAATGCTTTGCATAAAAAACGAAAAAAAAAAAAAACATTAATCGAATAAAAACACTGTAAAGTTTTTTCTCCAAGTTCCAACATCTCATGAAAAAATCAAAATTATTGTAGCAACTGTTTAATCGTAAGATAACACTAATTATATGTTTTTTAGAGCGTTTTCAGGAAACTAATGGCAGTTGATCAAATATGTTGAACAAAAGCAATTGTTCCAGAAATTCCTGTTTCCTTTTTATGATGACAAATGTCATCATAAAATTTCACTCAGTTCGTTTCTTTGGGAAGCCTCCCAAAAAAGTAGTAAACTGCATCCAAAGCCGACTTTAGTTGTCCTCATTTTATTTCTGCAGTGTATTTTCAAAATTAATGATTTATTTTATCGAAATGCTCTTAAACTCTTATATCGCTCTGCATTTCGATAGGAAAAAATAGAAATAAATATGCAAATGCAAGAAAAAAAAAAAAAAAAAAAGAAACACATACCCCCCCCCCCCCATATGATACAGCGATTAACGAATTTGCTTTGGTCGTGTACATATTTTGCACTAAGTTATTTCGTAATTCTTTACTAAAACGATATTTATCCTTTTAAAAAAAAAATCGACAGGAAAATAAATTACCTTTTTAAGCTGTTATATTTTATCTCGCATTATACCTTAATGCTAGTCAAAACAAGCTCTAACTTTATAAATTGCATTTTGTGAACTATAATATTCTACGCTAAACCTTACCTTAATGCTAGTCAAAACACGTTCCAAATTTTTAAATAGGTAGTAATTTTCAAAAATAGGTAAGTAGTTCTTTCACTTTACCGTTTATGCTTGTGAAAAGTAGTAAATCCGCGTTGATTGAAAAAGATTTAAAGCTATTACTTTAAAGTTGCATCGAAGTTCAAAAGATAAACACCTATTTGCACCAATGGTAAAATTCTCCAACAAATGATAATGGCGGATGAAAGCATGAGATTACTCACCTTGAACCGAGAAATTGCCCCCTTTTCAGATATTCCTAGGAAAGAAAATGTAACAAAAAAAAAAAAAGCAGGTTGTTCTGTTTTAATAAGTAATACTTTACCTCCAATTTCCAGTACATTACTTTCCATCCCTTGCGCATATATCGAGGGGAGAGGGGCGGGGGAGAGCGGCATCCACAGAAACATAAAATTTATCTGCGCCCTCTACCGCTAAGTATTCAAATGAAAAAAAAAAGGCATAAAAAGAGCTTGTTTAATGTAATCTTAAGAAGTGTGGGGTAAAGCTCCTCACTGGGGCTTGATATTATAAAGCGCACACATTGATTTTTTCTTTATGGTTGTGTGTGTGTATGTTTAAAGGTAATCTGCAGAGGAGATGTGTACAACAGCTGTTCCCTCGTTTTGCCTCCTTTGCGATTTTATGCGAGAAGTGCTTGGAATCTGATTTGAAAAACTAATGCGAGGAGTCGAAATTTAGAGCTATTTTGATTTTCTTTTCCCTCTTTTTCTAGCAACCGCAATTTGCGTGGGGCGCGTGCTTTCTTTCGTCTTGCACTTCTGTTTCGTGCAATTGATTTTCCCCTCCCGTTCAGCTTTTTTTTTTTTTTTTTTTCTCTGCCTGAGTGGTAGTTTTTGTTTTCTCCTATTCATACAGTCGTTTTGATTTTTTAGTGTCGAAGATTTTGGAAAAAAGTCTCATTACCAAATGGATTTATGAACGTTTTCAAATGATGTTAAAACTGGTTCAGCAGTGTTTCTTCGAGTTATCTGATCACTTCTCTTTCGGAAAGCTAAGATTTTTTACATTGGTTGCAACCAAACAACCGACCTTTTGTTCTCATATTTGGTAGCAAAGGCTGAGACGAAGTACACCCGGACCCGTTGCTGGAGCTACATCTTAAAATAGATTACGAACCACTAGGACTTGATCGGATGAATTGCTATACTAATCAACAACGTTTATGACTGAGGTTTGGACTCGGGTTCCTGCTCTATCGCCTGTGCCCCTCATTCTGCACGATTCTGTAACATCGAGCGCCTCTGACTAACTTCGCTATCGTTTTCGGCTCGGTCACGTGACAAATTCAATATTTGATTGGTGAATCGGAGGCAATTTCGTTTACGTGACTGGTCGATAATGACAGTGGAGGAAGTTCGTCGTTTGCTAAAATCGCTTAGACAAAATGTAATTGTCCAGTTTTTCTGGAGCACAAAACGCAAACGAGTTTACATCAAAATTTGTATAAATACGTGCGCACTGCAGACTATCCAAAATGCAACACCGTGAAGGAAGCACCCGAGCAGCATGAAATTTGCATCATGCGGTTTAATGTGCAAGTGATCACATTTTAAGCTAATGCTTGTTGTCGGACGAATCACTCTTCTTTCTCGGGGATTAAATTCCAGGGGCTTGCTCAGAAATTTTGGGGCTCGTCTCAAATGACTTTTCCGGCCTCCCTCCACATCGGTTACCCCTACGTCCCTTCATTATTTCCACCCTCATTTAAAAATCTCGGGCCCCTTCAGCCTCGGACCTGGGTCAACAGGTGTCCCTTCTCCCCTCCCACCCTCCTGTGCACTCTTCGATTCCGGAGGCAGCGTGGAGAGAGTCGGCTCAACTGTTGTGTAGTGGTACTTTTCTCCACCTCGCCGTACCTTTTAGCGTACAGCTTTAGGCTGTACGATACGGAGGGCCCTCCGCACATTGAGCTATAACACTAAGAGGAGAGAGAACTTCCCATTCTCCTACACTGAGGCTCACGGTCTGAATTTCGAGCGAGTTTGGCAAAACCAATTGCATTATAAAACATCTTGTTTAATGGCAAAAGACCGCTTCTTTTGCCACAACGATTTGAACGTAGTAAGGATTTGAAAATTGCATGGTAAAAGGCTCTACAGGATAAAACTCGAGTTTAAATGTTAAAAGTGCGATTATTTTGCCATACTCGCTTGGGCAAAAAACGGACCGATTAGTTCGCTCTCCTCTTAGTGTTACAGCTCAATGCCTCCGCATGATTGGGATTGGGGGTAGACAGCGTTCTGCTGCCGTGGTGCGCTGGTCAACTAGCGGCAGCTCAGATTGGATATAACTCCTTATGTGTAACCCTGACACACTGCGAGCTAATATGTACCATATCTCGTTGCTGTGCTGCCGTTTCATGTGTGTAATGGTTCTGGTTCCTACTTCCGCACCCCGTAGTACAAAATTACCTGGTCTCTTACCAGCGATCACTCTATATCAGAGTGATTGTTGCCTGTTATTCTTCCTTGCCCTCAGGGCTCGTTTTAAGAAGGCAATGCACGATCACATGTTGAATGAAATAGTCATTTTCCAACCATATGCATTGTTAGCTTGACTCTCCCGTTCTCTATATCTATCGTCCATCGAACATGTCTGGTCAGTGATCGAAGATTGCCTAACCCGCTATGCCGCACCCGCGGGAACACCAGATGAGTTACGTGTGGAAGCATGAACTGCCATTCCTCAACAACGCATCCAAAACCAAAGCCTCATTTCATTCAGTGCCGCCGGCGTACGGCAGCGATTATTGGCAGACATGCAGGCAGCACTCATTGCTGAATTTTTCGCCTTCTTCACGTCAAAGAAAGCTTTATTTCCAATCAATAATCATGGATACTATGTGTAATCTTTGGAATAAATTTGCCTTCGATACATTTTTTCTACCCTTGGTGTTGCATTTTGAACAGCCAGCTGCGTGCGTGTAGAATGAGTGTATCGAGGGGCGCCCCGAACTTTTTTGGGAGGACGGCAATTGTCAATTTGCCGAATGGAACTTTGAATTTTGTCGAAAAACAATCATTTTGCCAATTGAAACTCCAAATTTTGCCGAATCGTCCGACAAAATTTGCCGAATGATGAGATTTTTGGAAGGCCACAGTGACCTTCCGTGACCTCCTACGGGGCTATCACCTTTCGGGTGTACCTTTCTATTGTGTGTATGCAGTGGCGTACCTAGCATAGGTGACACCCGGGGCGGTAATTTGCTGTGCCCCCCCCCCCCTACAGACCCAAAAAGAGAAAAAAGATTTTAAGTGGGCTAATGTACGAAAAAAAAGTAAGGATCCCCGGGGGTTTAAAGACCAGAAATTTTCCAAACTGGCAGTCTTAAAAATGCATTTAAGCTTCACATTTTCCAAAAACTTACAATTCCGCTTTGAGTGTCATCCCCCCCCCCCGGATAGCACCCAGGACGAATTGCCCCTCCCGCCCCCTCCTACGTAGTGACTCCATTTGTATATCTTTGAGTACCTTTTGAGCGTACCTTTCTACATGATGTGTTCAAAACGTAATTATAATTTCAACAATAAAGTAGGATGTTCATTAAAAAATTTGACGAAAACGTGTAGGTAGAATCTCAACCCGTCATTCTCTCCTCTTTCGATCTCCCTTATCATGCACATGGTCTGTCCGGTGAGTAAAGTCAGTGAGTCGATTACAAGACATTTATTGATCCGACTGTTAAAATACCGGTTAAGATTTTAAACCAGACTCTTCCTGATTAGATATATTGCTTCCAGTGAGATTTGCTTTGTTGTTTTGCTCTTTGTTGATTGCTTTAAAATGAAAGAGTCAGGGTTGACTTCTTCCTGAGAGTAGGGGTGCCCACCTAGGGGGGGGGGGGGGTAGGATTCATGGCGTAGACAGCTCCATTGAAATTTTTAGAGGGGTTGCTTTGAGAGATATTTTATTCAATATTTTTTTTTTGGGGGGGGGGGGCTCTTGCTTTGGGGGAGCGGGGTCTTTACGATCTCTAGGGAGGTGCGCCCTTGCTCTTAGGGAGATGGGTACCCCTGCCGGAGAGCCTTGGTGCAAGTCTCTTTGACTTAGTCAACTCTCTCAAGATGATAAAAGTGATGTTATTACATGTTAGTTTTCAAGTAGGGGACAAGAATAAGATGAGGAAAGTCAGACCAAGACTGTAAGGCGGCAGGGAATAGTTGTCATCTCTAAATATCTGTTATCTATCGTGTAAAAAAATACTAATCTTCTTTATCTTTATTACTAATAATAAAGCTCAAAGTTTGTCGTGATATCTGTCCGGATCTCTATCGGGATATCTCTCTGTGACGCGCATAGCGCCTAAACCGTTCGGCCGATTTTCATAAAATTCGGTACAAAATTAATTTTTAGCATGAGGGTGTGCACCTCGAAGCGATTTTTCGAGAATTTGATTTTGTTCATTTTCTGTTCCAATTTTAAGAACATTTTGCCGAGCAAATTATCATAACATGGACGAATAAATTACCAAATTTTCATGGGCGAGCAAATGAACATAGTTGAAAATAAAGGGCTTGATATCTGTTCAGGAAATGATGGCAGAAAACAAAAAAAATGGGTACTGGATGGAGACGAAAAATGTTATACACAACGAGTTTCAAACATTTGTTGAAGCACTAACAATAATTTGCAATTATGAGTAACTTTGTTAGCATGAATTAAGAGAACAGAAAGGTGTTGAAAATGTATTGTTTGGTTTAAGAAAAATTAGCGCGAAAGTTCCAAAATTTCTTAATATTTTAAATAAATAAATGAATTGTTTCATATTTCTTGACAGTGGCGGATCTTTCATGTTGCAAATGTTGTAATTGCGAGTTTACAAATGTTGAAAATGTGTTGTTTGGCATAAGAAAACTCAGCCCGAAAATTCCAAAATTTCTTATCAATTTAAGTTTTTTAAGTAAATAAATGACTTTATTTATATTTCTTGACAGGGAGGGATTTTTCATGTTGCACATATCGCAATTTCCATGAGCCCTCTATTCCATAGTTGCCCCGTAGAAGATTCAAAAATGCACACGATAAATGTTTTACATAGTTTTATGACAGACAAAGGGCCCCCAAACCTGTAGATCTACAACTGCTTCCTGAGTAATTTTTTTCGGAATCTCCCTGCCCCCATGGATGATGCTATTGTTTTCTCGTATCTGTTGTTCAAAATCGGTCCGGTGTATAGCTTCACCACGCAGAGATAAGGGAAGCAACCTATTAAATGTTCATATTTTGGCTATTGGATATTGTTAATTGACCCTCAAAACTAAAAAGTTCACCATCGCCGAATTTTAAAACACCGTGGTTGATTTTTAATAAATTTTTAAAAATCCACGCGCAAAAGTGATCTCTTCTGAAACGTCACGAGCTACGTCACAGGGCGCGAATGGGCAGCCTTCCGCCGAAGGTCCCTTGTTTTCGCTAGGGACATTTTGTGCGCGCTGATATTTATATTTTTTAGAAATTCAATAGTCCTTTTGAACACACTATGGAGACCGGATTCGTTAAAGCACAATCTAAATAATCTTCCTCATGTAACATCAATGATGATATTCGAATATTTCCGAGAGGATGAGAGGTTTAATGTTCCAGAAACGCGAGGAGTTAAATGCGAGGAGATAAGCCTTTTACGTTTCGTCTTCGAAGTCGAATGCGTGACCTTCGGCTTCCCCCCTATCAGAAGAGCGCATGACGTCACTTCCTACGCCATTTGACGTCACAAGCGCTTTAACTTTAAAAATTAATTTAAAAAAAACTACTTATCGTATCGCAAAATTTTTTTCACCTATGATGTTCATACATGTTACTCTATCATATAAAAATAAAATTGAAAAATCGAAAACTTCCCTATTGAAGCAGAAACGAACCGCCTCGTTTAGTGAAAAGTACGAGATCGCGTTGCAGTAAAACCTTGATTGCTTGCGATTTTTCTGCAAACGTGATCTCGCTGATGCTACCTATTACAAAATGAAGTGATCCGTTTCCGCTCCGAGTTCATCCGCCATCTCTCCGTGGTCAAGCTATGAAACAGTCGGTTGAGGCTCTACTGCATTGCAAACGAAAAAAAACAAAAATTTTAAGAAATGTATATAATGCGATGTATGGCCACATGTGGAAGCGTTGTTTGTTTAGAGACCATTCTTTGCCGACGTGTATAAAAAAGGTTTTGAAGTTTTTAATAACAATTAAAAATGAATAAGAAGCTTTTCGAAGCTTGAGAGTAATTTTTATTTTTGAAGCAGGTAATAGAAATAATTAGAAATAATGATCGTTTTTGAAAACCCAAACATGATACTGAATTTAAATGCATAAAAATAATTAATTTCGTAATATGAAAAGTTATGAGTTTATAGTAAAGAAAAACAAAACAACTGAAATTTCGTGCAGACTTCAAAATTTTACATCAGAAACTTTTTATTTACATCGAAAAACACGTTTTGTGGTGTTTTGTGACACTAATTTAATAACTAAAATTAATACTAAAATTCGCACCTGTTGATTTAAAAAGAAACGTTAAGTGTAAAGACAACTGTTTTATATCATATTTTCAAAAATACACCTGCTTTTTGAAGCTAAAAATTAAGTGTACGCAAACACAATTTTTTATGTCGCAATATTTTTTTGTCATATCGTTCTTATCGAAACATTTTTTTGCAAATTCATTTTTATCAGTATTTGATTGGTAAATTTGATTCACTAACATTATTTTGTCGTCAAAAAATTATCATTTTTCGCTTTTGTGTTTTTCTTCTCCCTCTCTCCAGAAAACGAATGTATTTATATTTATTTATGGCGTAAATGAATTATTTCTGCTGAGAGAGAGAGAGAGAGAATTCCCCCTATTCTATTTTTCCCCGGAGAAAAAAAGCCGTTGGATTTTTTTCCCCTTGTTTCAATCTTCAATTCATAGGTTTTTAAAAATGAATACCATTTTTTCAAACTCATACCCACTCCCTCTCCCCTGCTCATTTGTTTGTTCGTTTGTTTGTGAAAGCCTTCTCATTTGTGTTAGAGATCTTCTGTTTATTTATACAAACATGCTTTAAAAAGAAGTTTTAAAACATTTGTGTAAATATATATATATATATATATATATATATACTCAGGAATGGCAATACAGCAACCGACGATGTGTAGTTCACCATCTTTTTTTTTTTTTTTGGACTGTTCCCCCCCCCCCCCCCCCACCCCATCCCCTGCGTTTTAAAATTATTTTTAATATTAATTCATCATTACTTTTACTGTCCAACCACGGATTGCATGGAATTTTTAAACGTCCAAATGAGACGAATCAATGTGATTAAGGGGGGAAAGTAAAAATTTGGTGCGCGTATTCCGCTTACTTGAATGAGACTCTGCTTCTGCAAAACTGACATCGGAAGAAAAAAAATAGATTCGTCCATTTCCGGCTGTAAAACGGATGTTTCTCTTTCCATACAATCCGTGGTCAGACAGTATTTGTAAAGCACGAGCGCATTTTACTTTCCAAAGGAAGCAAAACGTATTTCATATTTCAAAACTAACTTATATTTATGCTTATTAAATTCCTATATTTTAAATTAATTTATATACTTGCTATTTAGTTGGTACACACACAATTCATTGATATTTACTCGAAAACTTTTAAAACTTTAATTTAAAACTTTTAATAATTTTTAATTAACTTTAAAACTTTTAATTTTTAAATCTTTTAACAATTTAAGTTTCTTATTTTAATTAATTAAATAATTTTAGTCTTTATGATATTCATTTGCATCAGATTTTTTCTGTTAACATGTTGCAGAATTTCCAGCTTCAGTTACGCAATTATCTCAGTAGCATACAAAGTTAATCATTGACTTCCGTTTATATTTATAAAATTATGTCATTTCCCCGTAAACGTTTCTCTAAGCGTATTTCATGCACTAAAAATCGGAAATACGCCTCAAAAATTTAGTCAAGTATGTTTTCACGCCTTGTATTTTTAGTTAAAATTTAGCCTCGTGGAAAAAGGAGAAAAAGCTTTTGGAATTTAAAAAATATTACATTTTAATGTTTTGTTATTTATTTATTATTTATTATTTATTTGTTATTATTATTATTATTATTATTATTATTATTATTATTATTATTATTATTATTATTATTATGGAATACAGATCATCAAAATGATACACATTTCTGCCGTTTTCCATTTCATTCGGGGTAAGTTAGGTTTTTACGGAATTGATCAATTTATAATCCCTCGTGGTTCTCGTGTATCCTACTCCTCTATACAGTGTCAAGGATAACTTTCCCGCCTCTAAAATAACTTAATAAATAAATAGATTTTTGAAAAAATCAAGCCAAATCTGTGGGTTCTTTTAAATTTTATTAATGTTATTCTGAATGAAGCTGATAATTGCAGCAGTAACACCGCCTTTTACAACATCATCAATGTTAAATCGAAAAACTCCTTCTTATAATGGGTTTGTTTTCTTCAGTCAAAAGTAGTACTTTTTGTCACTGAATTGATAGAATAAGCAAAAAAAAAAAAAAAAAGAATACCATGTACCGAGAAGATACTTTCATTTTCCTAACAGTTATTTTTTAATTAATTTTTTTAAATGTCCAATTTTTTTCAAATAAGGCGAGGTCTTGATGACGTCACAAATGATGCTCTTTGGCGCATCTTTCTGCTGCGTTTCCACGTTATGATAATCAAGAAGAGAATTAAAATTGCGCTCTACACTTGCTATCAACCATAGCGTTGCCAATACACGTGAGATAAGATGCGAATTAAATATTTTGCTCTGTGAATGGCAACACTGAATGGCATTTCATCATTTGTGATGTCATCGACTGAAGCGTAAACAATGAAAGCGCACCGATTTAAGTATTTTTTTTTAATTTTAAACTTAAACAAATTATTTTTAAAAAAATGGTTGGATCCTATGTTTTTAAGCATGCTCTTTCAGAAAAAAATACTTTTAAAATTTTGGAAACGACCCCATCAATGCATACATACCACTTGTCAAATTAATTTTACACATCAGGAAATACTACTTTCATAATTTTTAATCAACTTACTTTCAATTACATTTTATGTTGCGGATCGTGTAAAAGATGTACAACCTTTAAAAAAGGTAGACCTCCTCCTTTCCCTCCTCAAAAAAGAAAGGAAAAAGAGAAAAGAAAGAAAAGTTGAGTACCGTGTACCGCTGGTTTAGGTTATCGTTTCTCAACCTTTTACTGCTATGATCTAGGGCCGCCAAGAGCCAAGGTGAACTTGTCAGTTTGGTCACCCTGCTCCCCTCCCTTCATCTTCTACAGCTCCGATTGCGAGGCCCCCTGCCCCCCGCCCTCAGCCCCTACTGACCCTTACTTTTCGAATGGTCTTTCGTCGGCTCAGCTATGAAAGCATCCTGCTACCATTTTGCCTTCTTGTACAGTAGCACTAAATGGGGAAAAAAAAAAAAAACATACCACTCTCGATAATAATTATTAAAGATTAATCTTTTTTGTAATGTTATTTTTTATTTGGTAATGCAGTTTTTCGCACTCGATAGCAGTTGAAAATGTTTTCTTCAACAAAAAGATGTTTTATGTGCGGATTTTACTCTTTGGACTAATTCACCCCCCCCCCCCCTCTAGACCTGGACGTGACCCCACGTTGAGAAACGATGAACGATGCTTTATACTTGAGATAAAGTATCGAAGCTTGAATCGATTGAAGTTGATTGTCCTTTGATTTTTTCGCCTTTTGGGCTTCTTCTGCCATCTAGTGGTAAAACGGCTAGTTACACATTTTGGTGTTCTGAAATTTGAAATTACAAAAATACTTTTTCAATGTTTTTACAATACTTTATTAGTTTGCTGTTTGATCCAGGGATTCTCTTGAATTTGAACACTTACACCTGGAAAATTTATTTTCTAGCATTAAAAAGAAAAAGATAAATATTTCTAAGTATGAATGTCTTTGGTGAATTATATTTACGCAGTGATGTTCACTTTTCACTCGAAATTTTCACGTGTATTATTAATTTCCGAAAATTCATGTCTTAAAGTTAAATTATCTTCTTTTGAAAGTAGAGTATTTTCAGTTTAAAAAAACGAACCCCCCAAAAAAAATCAGAAAATTTGCTCTTACTCATGAAAACATAAAAAGGTTTTTTTTTTGGAAATAAATCAGCATTGAACACGTATTTCACCGAAAAATTGAATTCCGTGTTTGAGATTGGTATCTTTTTCATCCTGTATATATGCTTAAATTGGTTTGAAAGTTGGAAGTTACTTCAACTTGTGACACCTCAAAATAAATACATATTTTTAGAAATATTTACTTGAATTTTTATTTGAAGTTGAAACATATAAGGGGAGTTGGGGCAGATTGATCCATTGTTATACTCTTCATTTTTTATCTCATCAAATAATCAAATGAGCAGTTAGATCTTCTACCCATGAGTTTCATCAAATATTTCGGATCATCCCAATTTTTTTTTGAAAATGTTCGATCCATTAATTTCTTTTTAAAGATTATTTTTTTCACAGAACTTTGTAAAGTTGGCCAACGTGCCCCATGGTCGGGATACGTTGGACCGCATTACGCAAATAATTTCTGTTACAATTTTAATGCTAATTGTTATCCAATTTTTGTAACTTATTTTCTTTTCTTTCTTTCTTTCTTTCTTCCTTCTTCTTTTTTTTTCTCAACTTTACTGCTACTATTCCTAGAATATGTATATTTATTTGTTTTTTTCTAATTCTTCTAAAAGTTTTCGTTTTTGTTGTCTTTAAACAGCAGACCAACGCACCTTAGACTGAAGAAATGCTGTCATAATTTTTTTTTTAATAATCCAAAATAAAGAAACTGCAAATAATTGTGAACGAAAGGAATTTATTTTAGGAAGTGCATTTAATTTATTATTCCAATCTTGATGAAAACCGTTTAAAATATGAAGTTGCAGACTTTTGAAAGTTACTCAGCAGTTCTGAAATAACATTTTTTGAAATTGAATTTGTTCAGTAGTATAACTGTACCATGCGGTTTAAACTTAGGACTTGTGGGACCATAAAGTACTTGATTTCGGTCATTAATTGAAATAAAAAAATACCAATTAAAGTAATTGACACCGGCCCAGCTTGCCCTTTGGTCCAATGAGCCCCAAATCCCCATATTTATGTTTTTATTTTCTTCAACTTGGTACTTCCTTATTTTTGGGATACTAAATTAAAAAAAAAAAATCACATATAATTGTTAGTGTTTAATTTATTTTCAAAACATATATTTTTAGAAGCACTTTAAATGGGTTTTATATTTTATTGTTATCATTATTATAAAAGGTAATACAAAGATGAATAGATGCATCTTGAAAAAGAACTGGGAAAGGAATAGAAAATAATATAAAATAAATTAATGTCTCGTAAGAATATATTTTCTGCTGGAAGCAACTGAGAAGAACGGTAGGTGGTTATAAAAAACCTAAGTCTAAAGATATGAATGAGATAAAACTAAATTACATAATATGTTTACTGAGGAGGAGTGGGGGCATGCACCTTTTGCTTATATAAATGTGCTATTATTTGCACTTGATTTCGTAAAATTCTTAAAGTAATTTTCTTAGAAAATTTTATTACTTTTATTTTTTTGTTACTAAAGTTAAAAACTACACTACTCATAAGATATTAGTAAAAGTTATCATAAATGATCATTGGGGGGGGGGGATTTCGAAGACTTAAATCTGATAAAGTTCTTGTTTTCTAACTATCATCCATTTATACATGTCATTAATTCTCTTTCTTGTAAAACTTTTCTTTTCCCTTTTACATTTACCAAATTTGGTTGCGGTGATTTTTGCTTATTAGCTATGAAATTTTAATTAAAAATTGTTAGATTGATGCATTAACTGTTAGGGTTTGCGTGTATCATAATATTTTTAAAACCAAGATAAGCATTTTATTGAACAAGGAGCTATTTAAATTATATACTTATCTCTCTTTCTGCAATAATAAAATGAGAAGTGAAATTCTTGTACTCTCGGAGATCTGAGTGAAAGATGCCCAATTCTTGCACACTGTAAGAAATATTTAGGGAAGCTACAAATAAAAAGTGTAATACGAGTAATGTATGCTTTTGCTTGTTTTTTCGTTTATAAAACTTCATTTTTCACCAAGTCTTGTTGTTATACTTTTTGTCTAGTAGTTATAAAAATTTTAATGATTTTAAAACGCAAATAGTAATTTATATTTATCAATAAGCTATTAAAAGTATGTCTTAAATCTTGGGTGTCTGTATTGCTAAAATTTGTCATTCTTGTAAAAAGATAAAAGTTACTGCAGTTGATTTTATTTTAATAAATGCTCCACCGAAAAATGTTAAGATTGTGTCAAAAGTTCAAAAATATTTTTTAGAATATTTTTTATGTTCTGTATTCACATAAAATAGCAGCTCTTTTACTGTTCCACTAGTACCGTCACTCATTAATAAATACAACAGATCCTCGATTATCCAAAACTCTTTTGACCGAAGTCGGTTTACCGAATTTTAATTTATTTCATCACTTCAAGGTCACCAAAGAAAACCAATTTTTCTACCTCGAGCACAAATTACTCTTGCATTTCAAAACTTATGTTTTTTTTCTTTTTTTTCCCCTCTCAAATGCAAGAGTAAATTTTTGAAACACTTCATAAATAATTCTAGCCATCAGAAAAAAAAGAAGCAATAAATTAAAAATAATACCATTAAATTCTCAGATAATCGATGGGAAAAGTAAAATATTGTTTTATTTGCCTATTCATTTTTTGACTTCGTATTACGTGTGAAGTTAAGAACAAAAACACAGTAAATGATGTTTTCGATCTTCAACTTCAAATGTTCTGTAACTTCAACAGTAAGTTTACTTGTAATTGTATATATATAATTAAATAAATATCATACGTTGTTCGTAGTATATAGTTATTTTGCAAATGTGAACATGTTTAAAGCCAGAGTTGAGTTTCCGTTGTCTCCTGACACTGACAGCCATTTTTACTATATCTTTAATTCAACATTTTTAATTTACCGAAGGAGGTCCAGTCTCAATTATAGATAATCGAGGTTCTGCTGCACAACTTTTCGTGATAGTTTATCTATCAGGCGAATGTTTTATGTTATTAAAATTGCATTCAGTGTTACGGAAATTATTACATCGAATGTTATAACAACTAAGCACTAACTGTAATTTCAAAACTCATTATTTTACAAACTTAATGGCAAAAATTATCGTCATAAAAAGGCGAATTAGAAGTTTTATCACTCCAAAATGGATAGACTTTTGATTTCAGTTTTAATTTCTGAGTCATTGGTTCTCAAGCTGTAGCAAACGTACCACTCCTCTTGACTTTTATATTGAAGGATAAGTACTTCAATGTTTTATATGAAGAGGTAGGGTTGTTAAATGTTCTATTTTCACTCCCAGTTAAATGTACTACGTTGCTTTTAGACAGGGGCGGCATTTCAGCCTTTAATTTGGGGGGTCGAGTTTCTTAAATATGTATTATCACAGTGCGGTAACAAACACACATTAGCTAACAGGAAGTGGTCATAAAATCGGTTTAATATGAATAAAAATTAGTGCTTAGAAGCAATTAAAATGTTGATTCATTTTCTAATAAGTTATCATACAAAACATCTCGATTCTGAAGTTTTTATACCTTTTGGAAAAGTTTTAATGCATGTTTTTTAGAATTCAGAAGAGCAGGGAATCGTCTTACTATCAGTGCCCAGTGTCGTGCTGTTTTGCCAGTACAGCTAAATAGAAAAGGTTTTTTCTTTCTTTTTTTTTTTCTTTTGCCCATTGTGCTTCGAAAATATTTCTCTAACCTAACAAAAAATTTTCTCTACCAGCTGAGCTGATTGGAATAGTTAAAAAATAATTGAAGTAACAAAGTTATGTATGAAAACACTTTTTATGTCTTGCTCTTCAAAATCACACAGGCAACTTCAAAAATTGCGAGGAGCTTAATTTTTCATCATTGAATAATCTAGTCTCGTCGGTTCTCTCAGCTTCAATGAGATGGGCTGAAGAGTCCACAACAAGGACGGAACTGCAGTCTCTGGATGTGATAACCGGTCTGTCGGTATATTGCCTGTAATTTTTCTTGCCTAGTGCTAAAAATTTCACTCATAATTGAAACATTTTATTTTTTGTTTTCAAAAAATCCAATCCAGATAATATAGAGCCAACCATGCAGAAAAATAATTATCATCAAATCTTGTGTTAATTTTATTCGAAAAACAATCTATTACTTCATACAAAATATTAAAAAATCAGTGTTTGACTTCACATCATCATGTGGATTTTTCTTTTTTTTAGCGCCTTTTTTAAATTGGCTCGGAGGAAGAATTTTTTTTGAAAACGTTTCACCATTGATTGAAATATGCATCTATGTAAAATCTATTTTCAATTTCAATTGCAGATTGAACTATGGTAGTATGAACGCACAGATCAATTGTAGATTGAACTGTGGCTTGAATAGTCCGAAAATTAAGTGTGGCGGATTGAAGATGTTTTGATAGAGTAAAGCATTTTTAAAACACTTTCCGCAATAGAAATAAATTGAATAAAAATTCAAACGAAGTCATACATGCTGAAGGGCATGAGCTTTTTCACCATTGAAAGAATCGTTTTGCAATAATTCTCACAGTCGTCAAATCACTGCTTTGAAGTTATAGAGAAAGGTTTTTATGGTTTTAACTCTTGAAGACCATCTTGTGTCACTTCGAGATTGCATAACTATAGAGCCCCATAAAGGATATTTTGTCTTAATAAGCACATGCATTTTTAAGAAGTTTCTATGAAAGCAGATAATGCATTGAGCAGCTGAAACGTGTTTCTAGCAAAAAAAAAAAAAAAAGAAAAAAAAAGCGATGAACACTCATTAAATAAATATACACTTAAAAAATGAGCGTAAAAGTGAATGTAAAATATCAAGGAATTTTCTTGAGAAAACCATGCAGCCACTTTGCACGAGCCTCTCATATTGGACATACCATCGTTACACTGGGCACACAAGTATGAAATATTAAGCCGTGAAAAGGCCGAAAAATATTTCGTGAATTTCTAAGTCATCATCCAAATAACGAAAAACAGTTTTTCTTGTCTGGGAATGTGTCGAGTTTCAACAAATAGTTACTGAGAACCAGCAAGATTTTTTTAATGAACATTGATTTCCGACTTACATAAATTGAACTCACCCATTTTCTATCATTCTGCTTAAAAAATTTGGGGGTGCGACCGCCCCCTCTTGCCCCTCCCTATTTGCCGCCCCTGCTTTTAGACCTACTAATGATTTCTAGTTGCCACCTTTGTCTCAATAACAAAACACCATCCAGAGAAAGAGAGCGTGGACGTCAATGCCCCAGAAGCCTTGGTCCAAAGCAGTGATTACTAATGCAAGTATAAAACATGCATAAATGGTGTTATGACCCCCCCTTCCTGAAAAAAAAAATCCGGTTGCACTACTGACTGATAAAGCGTGGCTACGGAGAGATGGCGGATGACCTTGAAGCGAAAACATCATTTGTATCATTTGTAATAGAGTTATTATTTTGTTATATAAGGGATCAGCGAGAAACAGCGAGTCCAACAGCATTTAGATGTACATGCTGTATAAATAAAAAGCGAGTTAGCGCAATAATGTATTTTTGTAGTCCTAGTACAACATGCTAGGTATGTACTATGTACATAATATTATACCTATTTTTTTCGAATGTAGTTTTATATTTCATTCTCTTGAATTAAAAATACTACTTTTACTGTGTGCAGTAGTTTATTTTCCCTCCCCCCTCCCCCGAAATTTTCGAATTTTACATGCAAAAAAAAAAGCCGTCTAAATTTTTTTTTTTCGAATTTCAACTCGGAAAAATTTCAGGATGTCCCAGAACACGACCCCCCCCCCTCCTCCCTGTCTCCAATATCACAAAAACATTGTCTAGACTTCCGCTTTTATGGTTTCAATTCCGGAATTTTTTTTTTTTTTCCGGAAGTAATCCCGAACCCCCTCATTGCATCATCAAAGATAATTTGAAACTGCGCTTCTGGAATTTCAGTTTCGGAAAATGACCGAAGAAGGGCCTCCAAACCTCTCTTCCCACTAACCAAGGCCGTACCCGGGGGGGGGGGAAGTATTTCAAAGTTTTTCATGCTGTTAAAAAACCGTCCAAAATTTCGTTTTTCGGACTTCAATTCGGAAAAATTCAGGGCGTTCCCGAAGCTTCCCACCCTCCTCCGCTTTTCTCCCAATATCGGCAAAGATCGATTGTCAAAACTTTCCTTTTAAGGGACTTTAATTCAGATAAATTGTTTGGGGAGCGCCTCCCGAACAAGCCTTTGACATTATCAAAGATAATCTAAATCCGCATTTCTGGACTTTCAATTTCTAAAAATTACCGAAGGAAGGGCCTTCAAACCTTTCCTTATGGTGACATTAACGAAGATCTTCTAAAAATCCTACGTTTTAAAAGCTAACTTCAAAAATTTGACCGGATAATTGTCTCTTCGCCCTCCTTCCTCTTCTCTCTCTCGCTCACAACATTAACGATTGTCTTAAGTTCGCTTTTCGTTCTCAGAATCCCTCCTCCCCCTAACATCACTAAAGATCATCTAAAACTGCTATTTTGCAAGTACAATTTCGAAAAAATCTGGGGGAGAGCCCCCGAGCCCCCCTCTTTCTATAGCACAATAGGGGATAATCAACCATTGCATTTTAAAAGATTAAATTTAAAAAAAAAAAAGACCAGCCCTGAACCCCTCTCTCCAACCCTGTCCCCTTTTTTTACCGTACTAAAACTTGTCTAAAATACATTTTTTGAACTACAAATAAGAAAAATATCATTGACGGGCTTCTGAATCTGTCTTCCCCTTAACATCACCAAAGGTCATCTAAAACTGCGTTTTTAGAGCTACAATTTCAAAAAAATTTCGTGGGCGAGCTCCCGAACCCCCTTTTCTTTTCATAATTACAGACATAACAATATCGTTTTCATAATCGCAGTTTTGAAAGATAGACGGAGGAGCACTGTTCAAAATCCCCCCCCCCCTGGACCAACAAAACTTGTACACAATTGAATTTTGTTTAAATGGTATTAAAATAATAAATCTAAATTATCTGAGAAAACATGTGCTTACATTTTGGTTAAAAAACTATTTCTTGGCAATTCTGTAAAATTACCATTCAAAGGAAAAAACTGTAAAAACAACCAATAATACCGTCTGCCCCCTCCCCTTTCTTCTTCCTGAACATTTTTCCTTTTTGTCCCCCCTCCTCCCCCATTGCTATATTATGTCTACCAGTGTGCAACATGCTTCAAAAATCATAGCAACAGGTGGCTCAAAATGCTTTTTTTTATGGATAAACGTTCTTTTCATTATAGACCCCCCCCCCCTCGTGAAACAAAATCCTGCCTACGACCTTCACTTGGCTCCATCTATACGTTACTCTGTTGAACCCGTTACTTTGTTGAACCCGTTCTTTCATTAATTCCTATGACCTGAAACCCATATTAATCAGTTATTAATGAGGTTCTATTAGATTATTGCCATCTTAAATAGTGAGGGAAATATGTAGTTAGTAATTATGTGGTTGCTTTTTCAGAAAGCTGGAAACATCCTGAATTTCTGCAACGAAACTGTAAAGCTGAATGGATCTGTGCCAATATCTTCAATGGCTGCTTTAACTTTCTCCAATACAACGTTAACGGGTGTTGCGATGGCCACGACCGGTCAACACACTGTTGCCTTTGTAGGGACTGGTGAAGGGACATTGAAAAAGGTAATGCATTATACCATATTAGAAATGTGATTTTTTTCATAAAATTTAATTAACGCTCTAGACAGGGGTGCCCACGGGGGGGGGGATTTAAATTTTTTTTGTTATTTATCTATTTAAATTTATTTATCGATTTATTTTTAAGTCAAATTATTTTTTATTTTATTTCATTTTGTTTATATTTTATTTCATTTATTTATTTAGTTGGCGTGTGTGTTATTGGTGTAGCACAGAACTTTTCTAATAGAATATTAATAACAATTAAAAATAAATAAATAAAAAAAATTAAAAAAAATAAATTAAAAAAATATTTTTAAAAAATAAATAAGCAAAAACTATTTTTTTAAATAAATTAATAAAAAATATTTTTAAAAATAAATAAAATAAAAAATAGAGCTAAAAATAAAAAGAGAAAGAGGGTTGAGAAAAATTGGGGGGGGGGGATGAGCACCCCTGGCTCTAGAGAATCTATAATCTGTGATATAGAATCTGAAACTTTGATTCTCATTTCCATTTTATTTCCTGTTTAACTGACGTATCAATTGTTTTGAACAAGTATGAATACAGTGTGTGTAATGTAGTTATTCAATCCAGTCCACTTGTTATAGTAAGCGTAGTGTATTTCTTGTGCAAGCAAACATAGCTCATAATAGATCAATGCGGTTGTACTTAAGAAGAATGAAAGCCACGTATTGGACAGTTTGACAGTTGAAAAGAAAACAAATGTTTAATTCATGTATCAAATAACTCGGATGTTGGGTAACTTCGCAAAATGGTAATTAAAACACAAGAGTGCACATCATTAAAACATTCTTCAAATTTTATCAATAATTTCAAACCTTATGTATGTAGTCAATGCACTGTTTTTTATATTGAAAATCAAAATCCACCTTATGTTAAATGTGTGATAACCAACGAAGAAGGTTGTTTTCCTTGCGTCGACACTATGCTGGCAGAAAAACAACTTGTACAGATTTTAAAAATCTGAGAATTAACGTACTAAGGTTGGCGAGAAAAAATTTGTTGTAAAAATGACACTGGCAATATTTGGCGAGAAACCCTTAATAAATCTAGAAGAACCTTCTTAGCCCAAGATGTATAGTGTTCTTCGGAATTTTCTAAGATACTTTATTCTCTGGTATATTAAGGTGCAAGAGTTTTAATCCTTATTGTAAATGTTTTTTAGTACTGTAATTCTTACATTATTGAAGTATTTTAACAATGTGTTAAAACACTTGAATTTTTATAATTATCCGTTCACAGAGTTTTCTCAACCATTGTTTATATTTTTACAGTTGCTTTTAAGCAGAAGTACAGAAGCTGAAGAGTTTGAGGAAGTAGTTGTAGATTCTGGAAATCCAATTTTAGGTGATATAAATTTAGATCCCAGTCAACAATATATTTATGCTGCCTCCCCCTATAAGGTAAGTGTTGATTTATTATTTAGTGCCTTTAAATACGTTGCTGCACTTGTTGCAGTACTAATTTATATATACAGTAGATTAGTTTCTGCATGCACCTTTCAAAATTTCATAATTTGATTTTAAAAATGTACAAAAAGAGCTTTTATTTTATTATTATTTTTCATCTTTTGATATTTAACTTAGCAATTAATAATAAAGAATTAATGAGAAGAATAGGCTCTTAAATTGTGAAACATTCTTTTATAAAATATAAGGTATCAGAAGAAATTATAATCAATAATTATGTATGCATTTTTTTTAATGCATATCTGCTGTCACTTCTTGTTAGACAGACTGAAATTGTATGTTTATCTAGGTTTTTTAAAAAAAATTATTAATTTTCGTTTTTTTAAAGAATTTCAATGCTCAATACATAAGTAAATGCCTCTCTGCATAAAAAGAGATAATGCTGTAGCTAAGCTGTTATATTTTTTTACAAATTTTTTATTATATCATATATTGTGAAAAATTTTAATTTATTATTTTTTTTAATGTATATTTTCATCATCCAAAATTTTTCATCTTGAAGCCAAGTTTTCTAATTTTGACTTTTGAGAAATTAATTAGTAGTTATTGATTTATTTTTTAACGTACAGTTGGCTCTCTTTTTAACGACTTTCAAGGGACCACAAAAAATCGTCCTTAAATGGAATGCTTTTAACATAATAGTGGACCATCTGTTACCGTGAAAAGCCGTTGTTAAATAGAGAAAATCGTTAAATAGAGCATCGTTAAACAGAGAGCCAACTGTACTTTGTTTAAGAATATCAGGATGCATTAAGTTTGAGAGTAATAATAAATTAATTTTTAATTTAACTAAGACTGGATTTGTAGTTTAATTTTCTAGTGGGATTATTTATTTTTAGATGCATAAACATTTTATAGTTTTACCTGATATCGCTAAATATTATTACAGCTTTTGGTGTGTGCATGCATGCACACTCGTGTGTGTGCACCCTCGTGCTTGTGTGAGTTGATTTTTTTTTTTTTTAACTTATTTTTCCTCATACTTTTCCCCTTAAGGTATGATACTGCAGTGAAGAAGTTTTGTGATCTGAAATCCACTTTTTTATGAAATATTTTGAATTACATCCGATTCTTACATCACTACCCTCTTGCTATTTTTACTTCCTTTTACAAAAAAGGAAGCATTGTATTCGCGAAAAAAATTTCACTCAAAATTCGGCCTTCATATCCGTTTTGACATTCCCCGAGTTAATTACAACGACTTTTCTCATGACGTCTGTATGTATGTACGTATGTATGTATGCATGTGCGTATGTATGTCGCATAACTCAAGAACGGTATGTCCTAGAAAGTTGAAATTTGGTACGTAGACTCCTAGTGGGGTCTAGTTGTGCGCCTCCCCTTTTGGTTGCTTTCGGGCGTTTTTAAGGGGGTCTATTGCCCCTTTTTGGGGGGAAATCATTGTTAATTTCGATGTATACTCAAGTGGTGTTATAATTTGGCGGACACTTGGCTATATATGGCCAGTCTTTTGGTCGCTTCTTTTTTTTTTTTAAATCTGGTTTCAATTTGGCCACTGTTGGTGATATTTAGAGAGTAAACTATTGAATTACATTAAAATTGTTAATGGGAAAATGACATTAAAATTGAAGTAAAAGGAAGTCATGTGATGCACACATCAGTTCGTTTTATGTCATATTCTTGCATTTTTCTCTAGTAGAATTATTTTATTGTACCCAATAAACTCTTTTTTTTTTAGATTAGTAAAATTCGTATTGAAGCTTGCCAACAATACAGTACCTGTGATAAATGTCTTCAAGCCAGAAATCCATATTGTGGATGGTGTTCTTTAGAACGAAGGTAATTAACTGTGCCCTACCTTCCCTTTTATAAAATGATAATTATGTGTGTGTTTGTTGTCACTCATTTTATTTAAAAATTATTTTGTACTAATGAAAAAAATAAATAATAATACACTGCACTCTTAAACAGACAAAGAAAGAAATGTCCAAAATTTGGCTTTTCGGACTTCAATTGGGAAAAATTCAGGTCGTATTTTCCCCAATATCGGCAAAGATCGTCAAAACTTTCCTTTTAAGGGGCTTTAATTCAGATAAATTGTTTGGGGAGTGCTTCCTGAACCAACTTTTGACATTATCAAAGATAATCTAAATCTGCACTTCTGGAATTTCAATTTCGAAAAATTTAACAGGAGCACATGTTTTTTTATGTTTTGAATTTGATAAGTGTTCTTAGCAAAAATTGGGTTTCTTGATATAAGTATTAAATTATATTTCAAAATTCACACACACACATCGCTAATTTGGTACATATTAACAATCTACTGCTGTTATAAATAAATAGAAAGTCATTTATTTGAACTTTAACTAAATTATAACTAAACTAAACTATCAGTCTCAATTCCTTTTTTTAAACATAATCCTTACAAACTTATCTGTCACAGATTAAAGCTACTGTGAACTTTAAGTAAATAAAGATTGTGGGGGGGGGGCGGATACACACAAAAACAAATGTTGGTATTAAAGAAATAGATAAATTTCCTGAAAGCAAATTGCTACAAGAGTTGGAAACATCATTTGTAGTGCAGACTACCAACAAGATAAAAAAGCGCACCCCCTACGCACACCAAAAAAGAAAAGCTAAAAGCCTCTCTTAAAGTTTTGTGGCTGTTTAAATGTATCCTTTCTTCTAAGTATTTGCAATAATTATTGCTTTCATGCAAAAATTTATTTGGATTGTTGTGCTTGCTTTTGCTTCGTAATTGATTAAATATGACTACTATTGCGAATAAGTTAGAAAAAAGGGTTTTAAAGGTATAAAATTAGATTTTAATTTAGAGTTAATTAACACAGGTTATTATTAATCATTAAGGTTTTGATCAGGACAATAAATGCATGCATTTGTATTCCTCAAAATATGTACAGGGTTCGTATGGGTCATGGAAATCCTGGAAAGTCATGGAAAAAGTATTAACAAATTTCAGACCTGGAAAAGTCATGGAAAATTAATAATTTTTATTAAAAGTCATGGAAATTTATTTTAAGTCATGGAAAATGTTTTGGGTAGTAAGAAAGTAACAATAACTAAAAGAGCGCTAGAAATATTGAGTGATTTAGTAATATTGCATATAAATTGAGCGATCTCAAAAACAAATCTGAGTTTTGGAATCCAATTTCATCCACTTCTGTAACAGCTGCTCGCCTTTTTTTGTAATGGGATTGTATTACTTGGACGTCGCTAATTTTGAATTAACCATTATTTTCAGCATTTATATTTTGTCTTCTGCATAGTAGTGGACTTGCATATTCTTGATTTTGTCACTCCCCTTCAAAAAATGTAATTCAATTGCATCCGAGTTTGTTTCAACTACTTGGTAAAAAATTCATTATTAAATTTACCAGAGTTTATCTTAATATGTTGAAGGCTTTAGAAAATGAAGAGTTTAGTCAGGCAATAGGACATAGAAATAGGGGAATTCTAATACTCTAAAACAGTGGTGCCCAACATACAGCTCGCAAAACTGATCCTTGTGACCAGCTGAAATATCTGGTTTAGAAAAATGAATTTACTGAAAAACGTGACTTTATTTTAATGAACGCATACACTGTCAAGTTACATGGGTGATTAGATGCACTAATGACACCAAAGGATAATGTTTTTATGAAGAATATTTATTATTGGAAACTAAGTAATGATTCATTTAATTTTGCCCTATTTATTGAATATTTATTTGATATTTAAACATCAGTTGTATTGCATTCACTATATTTTCATTTTGCTTGAATTTATATAATGAAGACAAATACGAATAATTTATTAGTATCTGCAGTCTGTGCTGATATTTTTTCAGTCACTAGTAAGTGTTTCAATGAGGCAGTGGCACTCACGTAGCAGTTTTTCTACTGTCCATTTCCAGAAACGTTGTCAAGTTTTACTTTAAATAGTACTATTCTCTTCGTGTAACGAGGTCATGAAAAATTTTATGAAGTCATGAAAAAGTCTTGGAAAAGTCATGGAATTTTTTTATCCAAATTGAGTGTGAACCCTGTATGTATCTAAAAAAAAGAAAAAAAAACTATCTCTTTTACTTGTAGAAGCAAAAGGTTTTGCTGTATGAATTGGAGCTTTAATTGGATAATTACAGCAAACAAGCAATATTTAATTAAAAAACTAAAGCTCAACATTTGCTTTCATATAAGTACTGAATTTTCAGTGTCAGTGAATGTTATGTATCACTTTACTATAAAATTTATTTTTAAATTATTAATTTTTCTTTTTTAGATGTACAATAAAAGCTGCCTGCCAGAATGCTACCTGGTCATTCAGTGATCGAAGTTCGCCCAGATGGCTTTCCTTAGAAACAAAACAATGCATAGATTTTCAAGCTGTGCGACCCGATCAGTTGCCTTATAATAGCATGTCTGTTGTAAGTAGCTAGTTCTTTTGTGTTATACATAACATGAGAAGGGAGGAGTGAGGGGGTTCATGTTACTAAATGTAATTAATAAATTGTACTAAAAAAGGCACCCCCCCTCCCCGGCTCTAAATCTGCCCTCTCTCTTTTAATCCCAAGATACATGTATCACAATATTTTATAGATAATATTGTTCATCACAATATTCTCTCACATTTAACCTGTCTACTGCCGAAGTAAAATTTGCAAAGGATTCCCTTTAGATTGTGCCCAAAGAATTATGTTGCTAATTATTAATAAGCCTAATTAATTGATCTTTAATTTTGTACAAAATTTTGTTTTAAAATAACTTTTTTCTTCTTTCCTAAAGGACCGCTTTTTTTTTTTTTTTTGTTTTGTTTTCTAGTAAGTTGTTGAATTATAACTTTTTATGATTTGATTTCTACATTACTTCTTGTCGCAGTGACATTAGTTATTGGTTGCTTTTTTTGTACAATTTACAATAAAAATGCCTGTTGCAGGTGGCAACAAGGGAGCGAAGCCTCCCAAGTACATCACTGAAGGCAGTGTACACCAACCCACCCCAGGTGGCTAATTTAGCCGCCATGGCGGCTAGCATAAGTTATAAGTTTTGAACTTTCCTGGTAAATGATAAAATAGCAAATCCAATTTGATATTCTTGATTTAAGGGGCAAAAACTTGTGATTTTTCTCATGATTGGTAATAATTATAACAATTTTTAGTTACAAATAATTAAAAATTAAATTGCATCTTTACACCTAAATTTTGGTAAGTCTTCTTTTCATATTTTTGACTAATTCCTAAAACAAAATCATTGCTTTTTCTGAAACCACTGTTTCATGAATCACAACTTAAGAGCTTGTAGCATGTAGTTGGGGCAAACCTAACCTGGCAGCATCATAATGTAATGATTAGGAACGACATAGCCCTCACAAAGCTGCCAGGTTAGGTTTGCCCCAACTACAGATGTTCAACTTTTTATGTGCTGTGTTCCAAGAGTATTTGAAAAAAACCATAAAAATATACAGTCGAACCTCCATATATCGAACTTCCGCATATCAAAGTTTTCTATATATCGAAATCCCAGCAAATTTCTTTGTTCATTATATAGAAAAATTGTTTCTATATATCGAAAAAATCTCTATATGTCGATTTTTTTTCGAGACATTTGAAGAGTTTTCTTCCACTTTAGACTATATATCATAAAAATTAAGGTTAGAGGAGAAAATTACGTTCACTAAAGGTTGCTACAGAACTCTTAAGGAATCTGGGGTTGAAGGGTGTGTAGTTAAGTCATTGTTCCATTCTGAAGTTCTTAAATTCTCTCAAGTTTATTTTAAATATTAGTTGTAACCAGTTACACTGTAAAATCATTTTCAAGCTATTCCCTTTGTCTGTTGGTTATCATTACTAGTCTTCTTAGCTTCAGTAAAAATCATTCAAGTTAAGTAGATTGATTTTTTACTTTTCTCTCGATCACATTATTAAAACGAAAATCCCCTAATGTTGTGATCAAGTTGAATTGCTGAACAATATGAAGATGTATGTTGGTGTAAAAATGTAATTTATGTTAATTTTTTAATCATTAACTTTCATTTGATCCGATTCTCGTATAAATTATAAATTGAGTTTCATACACAAAAATTAGCTTTTATTTTAATGTTTAGGATACTTTTATGATAAAATAAGATCGTTTCCATATATCGAAATTTATATATATCGATTTTTTTCTGGCAATTTGCTACTTCGATATATGGAGGTCCGACTGTATATATGTAAAAAAAATATTTAAGAACGTCATTTGACTTTTTTCCAGTGATTATTTTATGTCAGGAGGTTATGTTACATGATATGTCTTCTTTCTTTCTTTTTTTTTTTAGTTGAGCATCTGTCTGTCATATGCAGTAACTTTTTATTTTGTTTCAGGTTGAATTAGTTATTAATCAATTGCCTCAATTACCATATGGCGCCCATTACTTGTGTGTTTTTGGAGAGAGTGCACCCATTCAAGCTCGTGTTACTCATAGTGGATTAGCCTGCATGACACCTTTAGTTACAGCCAGACCACCTATCTTGCCTAATGAAGGTAGGTTACCAATTAGTGAAAAAGGTTTTAAGGATCACATTTTTTTCTTCAAAATGAAACAGCAATTTAGTGTTAGGAGAAGTCAAATTATTCTTATTTAGCTTTACTATGCAGTTTTTAAAATATTTTTTTTAATTAAAATTATTTCTTTTTTTTATTTACCAAACAGTTCATTCTCTTTTTGCCCCTAATAAACACTAATTAACCTAATTTCAAATAAAACTTTTTCATGCTTTTCTAAATATTGTAGTGAAGTTGTATTTTATTTGTTGAGTAAATAAATATAAAAAAAAATTAAGTTGAGTATATAATAAATGAGTAAATGTTTTTCATTTCCAGATCATGTGATTGTTAATCTTGCAGTTCGATCAAGCGAAACAGAAACAGATTTTATACACAGACCTTTTGTATTTTATGATTGTGAAGTCCACAAAACGTAAGTTTGTTGTCTGAAACTAGTTTGACAATTTTTTATGTGTAAATATGCATTAGATTTTTGTGGTATTTTATCGTCCCCAATGCAGTTTTGCATAACACTTGTATATGCATGGTATTTTTATTTTCTATTTATTTTTCAGATGTAAAGCTTGTGTAACAAGTACATGGGCCTGCAGTTGGTGTGTACATGAAAATACATGTACCAGCAATGCAACTACATGTTCAAGAAGAGTGATAGTTGGTGAAAGTGTGAGTATATAAATTTGACAACACTTTACATATCTTTTCACATTTTTATTTGTTATATTTTAACATATAAATGTGATTCATTTTATGAAAAAGGAACGATTGTTTAGCTGAGAAGAGTTTTAATTTTAAAAGCTTTTTTTTATGTATCTTTTTTATGTAACTTTTCAACTCAAAATATTTTTGATAGCTTTTGATCATAGGAAAAGGAAGAAAGATTACTTGAGAAAGCTAATTGTACTATAATAGGGTCAGGTGGGGGAAGCCGGCTTAGAGGGTAAAGTAGATTAAAATTGAAAAACTCCAATTTTCTCTTTCCTAGTTAAGATTTTTTGTTTTCTTTTGAGACATACATTGATATTATAGCAAATATTTCAATTTTTGTTTCAGAAAGGTTAAGTTTGTAAACATTTAAACCAAGTTAAATGTTTACAAACCGTTTGTTTGTGTTCATTGCATGTGGAATGTAAGAGTAAGCTACTGATGACATTTCCTCTAACATCACTATTCCTTGGCAAAAACTCTTAATTCATAAAAATATTTGTTGTATAAACTAGTAGTAGATCATCTAAAAATCGGATTCATATTAAAATTTTAAAACAAAGTTTATAATCCTATTTATTTTGAAGGGTTTTCTGAGGTGGCATTATTGGGGCTATGGCTAAGCATAAACTAAGTGTTGTGTAACAATGTTACAAATTTTTAAATTGATTACTATTTTTATGTCTTTATTTGGTGTTCTGTTAGTAAATTTAAGTAATTATCATTCAAAATTTTACTTGATTGCTGGATAGTTAATACATACTGAAGTTTACAAGTACCGAGATACTTTCCCAAAAGCTTTCATACCATAATTTGTTTGTAAGTTTACATTTGCTTGAATCTTGTAGTGAATCTGAAAATCTGATTATAATGTAAGTAATACATCATTAAATAAATTGTTAGCAGTACTAAGATGATTGAAGTGCGTAAAATGTAGAACAGAAAAAATCTGAAAGTTTTCGGAATGAAATTTGGATTTTTAGAAGTATATTGCAGAATTTTTTTTTAGTTGCACAACATCTGTTCATTTGTAAGAATGTTCACAAGTTGGATGGATCATGTCTGCTTGATTTATGTTAATCTGGTTTTCTTCTAGTTAGTCCTCAAAAGTTATTTTGTGTGTGTGTGTGATCAATGCATTTTAAAGTATATGTTTCTTTATAGAATCCACAAAATTCTCTCATCAAAGGAAGGCAGCATTGCCCCAGCTTCAATATTGATGATGAAATTCTCTTGCCAAATGGTGTACGCAAAGAAATATCCATAGGTGTCAAGAATTTATTAACACCCTTGGTATGTTAAATTAAAGCTACATTCTTTTCTATGAATTATACTCATGCAATATTGAAGTTTATTTGTGTGTAATGCTAAGAAATATTTTTTTATTATTTCTTTATTTGTTTGCTTGGATTTGTTGCAGATTGATTCTGAACTTCCTCTCTATTAAGAGTGCAATTTACATGCTTAAACTTTGTTTCTTGCTATATTTTATAACTGTTGTAGCTCGCAATTATAGCTATTGAATAAAGGAATTCGTTTTCTATATTCTGAAAAAAAAAAGAAAAAAAAAATGAAGCGTACCTCAAGTGTGTAAGTGCATACTTGTACTATTTGGTAAAAATGCATGGAAACGGTAATTTAAAACTATAGTTCCAATTTATTACAAGTTTTTCTTCATGAATATTTTATGTCACATTCAAATGCTGTTGTTTAAAAAGAACGATAAAAGTATGACCTGTATGACTCAAGGAGGTTTTTTGTATAAGTCATTTAATTTTACTTGTAATGTACACTTAATATATTTCAATTTGGAAAGTCATTGATCCATATAATATAAGTTTTTTTTACAGCATAATTTAAAAATTTCAAACAAATATTGAGCTCTGGAAACATACACACGCATGCAAAAATTGTTCAAAACCAAATGCTAATACATTATTTTTAATTTTTTTGTAGGAAGGATTTCAATGCGTGGTTGAAATTGAAGGTGCTAAAGAAAGAGTATTTGCTAGAGTTAGAGACAACACTGTGATCTGTGCTGAAAATATGGTATTTTTCTTTATTTATTTCCAAAATTATTCCTATCTATCTAAATTTTATTCCTCCATGAATGTAAAATAATTGGATTGACTGCTAGAAAAAATTGCATAAGGGAATTAATGTTGTACTTTCAAAGATTAAACAAATACTTAGATTTATAAAATCGAATTGTTCAGTTTATAAAAATGTCTTTGATTATTTTGTTGATGTTATTAATTGTTTTTAAGTAATCATATTTGTCACTTCAGTTTTGCCTGTGATGTTTAATTACTATTAGTGTTCAAGTCTTTTTTTTTTCAAATCAATGGAAAAGAACTAAATAGTTGGCTTTTATAATGTAGTGAAATTACTTAAAATGTTGCTCTTTTTTAGACAAGCAAGTGTTGTGAGGCTTATCTTATGGTTTTTATTTAGAAGAATTTTTTATCTTTAGACATTTTATGTTTCTCTTTCTTCTCTCCAAATTTTAGTATTCCTATGAAGCTGAATTAGGGCAGGTGCAAGCTTCCTTAACTGTTCTTTGGAATGGAGATACTTTTATTGATAAAACTAATGGTAATTATGTTCATATTTTCATGTGTGAATTCTATTCTATCATTTAATCCAATTAATAAGTTACCTAACATGATTTATCAATTTTGAAAATTAGTCAATTACAAGAGCGGTTAAATTTTATTTAGATATTTCACTTCAGGACTGTTCAGTAAAAATAGTTTTAAATTATATTATGACTGTGCCAAATCAGGTAATAGATCCTGTTTTATGTATGTAAGTGAAATTAGAGGTCCTTAAAATGATTCTGCTCCTTGCTTCTGTTTTATTAACTAATGTGAAATTGAGGATTATTGATGAATGAGTTAATGGGGAAACTTAATGAGCTCAACTAAAACAATGTATAACATGTTTGCTTGAATTCTGTAATATATCTTGAAACTCAGAGTAGTACATCATTTATAGTGACAACATTTTTATCTCCTAAAGATGCCTTGAAGTTTTATAGGCGTCATTAGTTATTTGCCTTCAATATTTACAATTTCCCACAAAATTATACTGTTGGAATTATTGAGAAATATTTAATTCCAAGCAAGCCCATCATCTCGAACTTTATTACGAGGCGGGGGGGGGGGGGGGTGTTTATTCAATACCAATTTTATTGGAAAACAACAAAAACCATGCCCACTTAACTGTAAAAAATATTATTTTTCTAAAGCCTGTAATTGCCAGTTATATGTAATAACATAATTTTTTTCAATGGGGGGGGAGGGGTCAATTAACCACCTTACTCTCCTAAATGATAGGCTTGATTCCAAGGCTCAATGAAGTTGTGATACTTGATTTTTGAGAACAAAATCCTTTTATGGTCTCTAGCTATATCATCCCTGTCTCAAGGGATTAAAGAAAGTACCTGTTGTTATTGATTTTATTTATTATTTTTGTGTTAGTGAAGTGGTTTGTTTCAATCATTCCTTTTTTTCTACATTACAGTTACACTGTACAAATGCCATCTTCTTGGAAGTCATGGTGGCCGTGCTGATTGCTCACTTTGTATGACGAGGGAAAGGAAGTATCAGTGTGCTTGGTGTGGTACATCATGTAGTTACAGTGAGAGCTGCGTAGATCCTGTAGCCACATCTTGTCCACCACCTCATATTGATTGGGTATGAAATTATTTTCTAGCCATTGGATTGTATTGGATTTCATTCTCTTTTGTAAAATTTTTATTTGATATCGTTTGCAATGATTCATATTTTTGTAGCAATAATATGAATCATTGCAAACTTTCATATTATTGCTACAAAATTATTGCTTTGATGTGTATTTTTAGTTCATAAATGGACATTCATACTGAAAATACTTAATGTTTTATGAAATATAAAATGCATAGCTGTTTTCAATGTCATCACTGTATATGTGTGCGCATACCCTTTAGGCCTGAAGTGGCCTAAAGAGTACACACTGAACCTAAAGGATCAGAGCCATTATGTGGCTTTATGAGCCTCGAGAAGTTTAAATTGTTCATTTTCTTTATTTCTTTACTTATTTATTGAGTTTTTGTGCCTATTTTTAGAAGTGAAAAATATGCCTTCAAAAATTGGCAGAAATATGTAGCTTTAAAAAGATACTATTAGCAGAATGAAACTGAACTGAACAGAAAAGATAGCAGAATGAAACTGATTGTTTAACAAAATATTTAATTATTTTATCTGATTTGTCAAAATGACTACTTCTTTAATTTATTTAAGCTTAATTATATTATTCTGGTTTTTAATGGGATGGTCTGTTACTGCATCAATTTATATTGAAATTAACTATTTTTTCTAGATCCATCCCTTAAGTGGCCCACTAGAAGGAGGCACACTTGTTACTATTGAAGGAAGCAACTTGGGCTCTAGCGAAGAAGAGATTCAAGATAAAGTTACAATTGGTGGAATACCTTGTGTTCCTGTTGAATACAGTATTTCTGTCAGGTTGGTCAATTAAGTTCTTTTAAGTTTAATGTTGTTGTTTAAACCAGGGTTGGTAAAAAAAAACGTTTTTTTTTTTCAAAAAAAAACCCCCAAAAAAACCTGTTTTTTTTGGTTTAAACCAGTTTTTTTTTTGGTTTAAACTGGGGTTTTTTTGGTTTAAATACTATTTGCGAAAAAAACAATTTTCGGAAGGTAATTAAGGTTCCATGTAATTAACAGTTATTCAATAGTCACATTATACCTAATTTCTTGATTAATTGAAGAGATTAGAACAAAATCTTGTAACTAAATTAAATAATTAAAATAGCTTTCTGCGGGGAAATAGTGATTGAAATGTTTGACTTGATTAACATATTAGTATGCATGTATATATAGACCCTTTATGATACGAAATACTGGCTTCATTTTTGATTTCATCAAATGAAAGCCAGATTAGGTCTTTTTTTCTACCAGAATTAGACATTCTTTTTAAAACAATATGAGTAAGTAACTTTTGTAAACTGCACAGGTTAGCTAAGGCAAAGCAAATACCAAAATCCCAATTCCAATGAACAAAAGGGGGGGAAAAAAACTAAGAATTATCTGCACCCAATAGTCATAAAGCAGCATAGGTGTATAGCCAATCAAAATCTTTTGAGCAAACAGAATCAAAAAAAAAAAAAAAAAAAAAAAAACAATGGAGAGTGTAGTTTATATATATGTGAAGATTTATATATTTCTCAATCAATTTTTACACATACATTTGCATTTTGTTCTGGGAATTTAAAAATTTGTCTTTTAATCTTCTTACATTATAATATAAGGAACTATTATGTATCATAATATGAAGTATAAACTTTTTTTTAAAATTTGATTCAAAAAATATTATTTGTGTTCACCTGCAGAACAAATCTTAATTTTTAGGTGCAAGCAATTAAGTTAGACTGTTGATTACCTTACAAGTCAAAGTTAAAATTCCAGGAAAGTGCATATAAATGGGCAAAAATGTCACACCCCTGCAATAGGAGTGAGCAATATAATGGATTGCACCTACAATAAAAGATTCAATCCTTAGTAAATCTTAGCTAATCATGCAAATTAAGCATAATGATGGAAGTTGACTGAAATCTGCTTTATAGCACATATATGAAATGAAAAATACATTAATATTTTTTTTTCGATTAAAGCTTGTAATACATTTTGAAGAAGCAACTTTGCAATTTTAGTATTTATCTCTGCAACTTAGCTCGGAACTTAGCATAAATGGAATTTTACATTTTTCAATATGTGTGGGGAAATCAATGTAAACCTGTAAAATGGAATTTTTTTTTTGGCTTTTTTAAAAAAAAAAACATTTTTTAAAAAAAATCAATTGGTTTAAACCAAGATGGTTTAAACCAAACAACCCTGGTTTAAACCACTCGGATATCCAAGCCCCAGTAGACAATGCTACTCGGTTTAAGGCAGAGAGATATGGCTTTCATTAACAGAGCATCACTAAGGTGGAAATTTGATTTAGGTCAGACAGCACACAACAGATGAAAACACCATTTATCAACATTTCGATAATTTTTATCCTAACTAGAAGCCAAACAACTCCTGGTAAAGCACACCCAGAGGTATTGATAAACTAGGAGGACTTTATGACCACGACATATTTAACCTGCCCCATTCATCATCAGCGAACATGGAGGATCTTCGACCGGCTGGCATCGCACCCAGAACTTTCCAGTTATGAGCCTGAGGCCTTACCGATCAGACCACCACGACCTTTAAGTTTACGTTGTGTAGTTAAGCATTAAATTTTATATTCATTAAGGGTGAAAGTAGTAAAATTTAGGAAGTCAATGTTTGTATTATCTGTGCAATAACTGTTAAAGTAAGTTGTATTACATTGCTAGTTTAATAATAATGTTGATTCAGCTGAATCTGTTTGTCTTGAACCTACCTATCTCAAAAACCACTCTATCCAAATTTTCCAGTTTATTTGCATTTGTAGCCTAAATTCAACATTATTTCCCTGTTTGTCTCGAAAAAATAATTCTTGAAAGTTCCATATCCCCGGATAAGGCCACACTGTTATTTTTGAATTTGAGTCTCACCATTGCCTATAGAGAGCAAAAGTTGCAGACAAAAAAACATTCCTTCATGTATCAACATTCATATTTCACAATGTAGGCGAGGAAAATGTTTCAGGAGTAAGTTTTTTGGAAACACTATCCACTCGGACAATGAGAATTAGGGGGTGGGGGGGGTGGATGTTAGAGGGAATAGGGAGTGTTTAAACTTTCGAGTTTTACTATTAAAAGTTAGTATATTTTGATGTTGTTTTCTGGGGTTTCTCTTTTAATTGCCCATTTTTATAACTTTATCGAATTCATTGTATTTTTGAAGCCTCTTTATCTCACATCTTCTCTCCTATAAAATTCGAGATAGACAGGTGTGACTGTATTTTAATGTTTTGCTGATTGAATTATTATTGTAAAAAATACTAATAAAGCATTCATATTTTTTTTAGAATTGTTTGTCGCACTGGCATAAATCTCAGTGGACCAATGCCAGCTGTGGTTGTTGTAGGAAATAGAGCTGGAGTAACTAGGGCCCAAGAAAAATTTCACTATAAGGTACTTTGCTATATTTTTTATTGCATTATACCTAGTTACAAACAAAAGGTTTATGTTCTTGAACAAAGTCTACTAGTAGTCATAATATATTTATATGGATTAGTAGTTCAGCCAATTGACAATTTTTTATTTGTTTCAATACTGAAAAATAAAAGATGTTATTAATTTGAACAATCATTTTAAAGCTTAATTCTTGCACTGAGTTAATAAATTTTGCAATAATGTCAGTTATACAGGGTGTCCAAAAAGTAACTTTTAAATTGTTTTTGTTGACATGGGAAAACGCAAAAAGGAATGAAAATTACCAAACGAAAAACTACAAGCATAGCATATACTGATAACCTGGCTGCAAAATGCCTTTTTTCTTCTTCTTTTTTTCCCCTTCCTTTTTTTTTCGATGACATAAAAACTCTTGAACCTGTGAAGTATTATGGTGCAAACCGCAAATTCATACGACAATTTGTTGGTTTTCTATGAATTTTTTAAATGCGTCAAGGACTTTTCGGACACCCGGTATATATATATTAGTTGTTTGTTTTTCATATATATATTTGCAGATTCAGTTTATTTTATTCCTAGTAAAATACATTTTTATCTTGTAGGCTGTTGAACTGACTGGAATATATCCAAATGTGGGACCACAGTCTGGTGGTACCAGATTATATCTCAAAGGCTCTAACTTGAACATAGGTAGTCAAGTAGAAATTATGCTGGATGATTTACCATGTCGGGTTGAAAGGTAAATACTTTTCCTTGAAATCGAATACCTCTTTCCATGAGAATGCAATTGAAATGGAAGTAGCACTTTGAGGTATCGTGGCTTTGTTTGAGGCCACCGTTCCTCAAAAGATTTAGTATCTATTGTTGTAGTGACTTATCTAAATGCTACTTGCATTTATAAATCAAAAACTGAAGTGGACATAGTTCCTTTGCTGGCAATGTCATGGTTAATTTTTTACTTTATAAAATTCAATTTATAAAGTAATATTATTTATAATATTTATTTTATACTATTATTTTATTTCATTAATTAATTAATTTCCAGAAAGGAAAATTGTTGAAACATGTGATGCAGCTGGCTTAGTTTCATTTTAAATTTAAATAATATAAGAAGTTTATGCATAAGAACATAATGGAAAATTATTGTAAAAATTCATGTTCATTATTGATTTAACAACATGGGATAGAGCTCGTTGTGCCAGCTATGTTTGACATAATCATGTGTTTACATAATGTAATATCATAGCTGTTTTTCTGGTATGAATAATTTTTCAAAATCTGGTTATAGAAATAAAATAATGAAAGTTAGTTCAAGTTTTTTTTCTATTTTTATTTACACATTGTTAACAAGCACTGAGTATGTAAAGTCATTCTTGAATATAGTGAGTTTTCTAAATTAAGCAGCTCTAAAGGTTTTATTTATTTATCAATTAGTTTTTTGTTCTTTTTATTAATACCTTATTTTAGTAGCTATTTCATTTGGTACCTTTTTCCCCCTCATAATATTAGACTTTTATTTTAGAAATTTTGTACTGAAATTTGTGTTGCACTTTCAAATACAACTTTATTTTTACAGGTCTTTAGCAAGCAGCAGCCAAATTAGCTGTAGAACGACCCGATCCCCTGTGCCTTCATACTCAGTGTCGCAGCTCATACTCAAAATAGATGGTGCTAATATTACATACCCTTATCCTTTTACTTACACTGCTGATCCTACTTTACGATATATTCATCCTCTGAAAAGTTTTATGAGGTATTATAATTATCTGTCTTTCCAGATTTTTATAAAATTGTTTAGTATGCATATTTACTGAATAAGAAGATTATCATTATTTAATTTATTTTAAAGTCTGCGTCTCATTAAAATATTTTGGAAGCTTGTTACTTCAAATTATTTTTTATGTCTTTCATTAATTGTATGGATTTATCAATACCTAAGAAAAACTTTTATTGAATAATGTAGTCCTTGTAGAGGGAAAGTTTTGAATAGATAATTTCTATATATTTTAATATTTTAAGTATGAAATAATTACCCAAAACTAACTCGCAAAAAAAAAAAAAAAAAAAAAAAAAATTCTAACTTAAAAAAAAAAGATCTTGGATTTTAAAACTTTTTTTTTTTTTGTATTCTTTTCAGTTTTAGTCTAAAATGTTTAATTTCTTACTCTCAAGAATTATTTAGCAAGTTATAGTCAAAAATGATTTTTCTGCCATATCAGTTAAAATAATCAAGATCAGAGATTATATGTGTTTTAAAACTACTGCATCATAATCAGAATGCTTATTGGTGCTAAATAAAAGACTAAATTTTTAGTTTTGAGCATTTTAAAACTAACATCAGAAGGTTTTTATTTTTTTAAATCAAAATACATTGTCATTTTCTTATAATTTATCAATCAATCTTATCAAAATATATTGTCTGTTGTGGCTCAAAACTGACACTCATTTGAACTTTTACATTACCTTTTGTTTTCATTTTAATTAATCAAATATATTTAAAAACTCATTGTTGCAATGCAATTTAAATTTTACATGGATGCATATTTTATTTTCCCTTTATTGATTTTTAGTGGAGGTCGTTATGTGAAAGTAATGGGCACAAACCTTACTTCAGTTCAACAGCCCAGGATGGTGGTATTCAATGAGCATAACCTGGTTAATGAGACGGTCAGTATCACTTTTTTTCTTTTTCTGCATCATTTGTTAGTCCTTGAGCATTTAGATTGTTTTGGCGATTTAGTCTTCATTTATTTCTATCAGAAATTTCTGACTTTCTTACCTCAGTGCAAATGTATCATCAGTGGAAGCAGATTCATACATAGAAATTAATTAAATTTGACTCGGGGGAAAAACAGGTTTTTTTTAAGGTTTTCTCAATTATTCAAACAAACCAATCAGTTTTATATTTCAAATGTTATTTTTTTTTGCAAAAAAATTTTAAACTTTTAAAAAGGTTAAAATGAAGCGCATGATATTTTTATCAAGAAAATAATGCTTCTTTAAACACTTTTGTGTAATTCTCACAAGCTAGGGAAACTGTTCATTATCTCTTAAGATTTATAAAAACAGTAAAACCTCCTAGTGGCATGACTTGGAGATGCCAACTTGGAGCAACATTCAATGTTTTACATAGAATGAGAGTTTTGCCAACTGTAAACTACTTTAATGCTCATATGTTTAAGTTGGATGCATTTTAAAACAATTATATGTATTATTTCAGTTTTGAAAACAACTCAATTTTAATACAGAAGATATCAGCTGAAGATTCTTATCATTGAAATGCTTCGTAAAAAATATGTAACATCTCATTTTTAAACATCGTTCATTTACAGTACAAATTATTGTTCTACATTTAGATCGGGTAATGCTTTGTAATGAGGGCTTTATTGTCAAACTTTTCTTCCATATGTTTCATGTCAAGGGCAGAAATAACTGATTTTATGGTATTGCTTTTTCAGTTGTACAGTCATTAAGAAGTAAAGACTCATTCATAAAATTCTGTTGTAGAGTGTTTTTTTTTGGGGGGGGGGGAGGGATTAATTTATACATGTATTTATTTAGACGTATGTCTGTTAATACGAAGAAGTTTAACAATTCCAACATTGATATTTTCAGGTATGTCAAGTTACCAATGCATCAACCATGTTGTGCCCTACCCCCGCTGTGAGGCCCGACTCACTCAAATTGAGGAGTCAGCACTGGCGCAGCTATGATGAAATGAGGCTGAAAATTGGTTTTGTAATGGATGATGTGCAACCAGTTCGTGAAATGCAAAATTACTTCCCAACTTTGCCCAATGAAATAATTTATGTTCCTGATCCAAAGTTTTTTGTTCTCAGCAAAGATGGAGTGAAGCTTTATAAAGGAGAATCTCTTGTGATAGAGGTAAATCTTTGGAAAAAAAAAGAATGATCATATTTTTATTATTAAATTGTATTGTTATGAACAGTATGGGGCAAAGATCTTGTTTAAAACCTTTCTAGAACAAAGAAAAATCTTAAAACTTGCTATAAAAAACTTTCTTTTTTTACGACATAATACTTATCCAATAATGTGTGCAAAAAGTGCAGTGTTTAATCTATGATTGAATGCTGTAAAATCCCTTTGCAAAAATGGTAGGGATGCTACTGAACTCATAAGTTTTCCTTCTGTTAAAATATTTACGCTCTGAAATTTTCTTTGTTATTGTATCTTATGCAGTTTTTATTTTGATTAAAAAAAAGAGACTTCTATTTTATATCTGCTAAGAAAAGAACTGCTGTGGGAAGGTAAAGTGCAGTATCTGTAGAAATGAGTTTTTGAGAAATTTGAAGATATGTGTTATGAATTCTATAATAACAACAGGGAAATGTTGAAATTTGAGGTTTTTGTTGTACTTTATTTTCGAGGGAAACCAAATAAGCAAGCTTGTACAGTAAAGCTCAAGTACAATAGATGACAAAAATGCAAAAAAAAAAGTATTTTGACGTTTAAAATTCAAATTATGTTTTTCACAATCATGAGTGTGTGTGTTTGTGTCTGTGTGCAGGCATGAGTGTGTGGATATTTGTGTGTGTGGAGGTGTGTGTATGTATGCGTGTGTGTGTGTAGGGTATAGATGTAACCTGGAGACTGTTTTCGCTAGAGGAGCGGCATCGGGAGGGGCCGGTCGACGGTGGTGCTGCGGTGCTGCAGAGGCAGGCGGGGGCAAAATAAAATCATAGGACAATTATAAAACAATCAAACGAGAACAATAAACAAGATTGCTCAACAAGATTGCTCAAAAAAAAAAAAAAGAAAAATTTTCAGACATTGTGCTTTACCTTCCCACAAAGTAGTTGTTCAATGGTGTCTTGAAAATAAATAGCTACGTTATTGTTATGGATTAAAATCATAAACAGATGCACACAAGTTGTTTTTAATGTGGCATTAAAATTTTTATAAAAGTTTAATTTAATTTTATAGTTGATTTCTTAAGAGGGCATTAAGCAGATGTGAAAGCAAGTTATCTGTTTCAGTAGAAAAATGTTTGATTTGAATTAGAGCTATGTTAAAATAGTCGCAAAGACCACATTTAATTTTGAACCTATCAAGCTTTTTTTAATTTTTTTTAAATATCAAATCTTGGCTTTTAGCTGAGCAGGCCATTCAACAAGCTGATGACATGGAATGGATCCATGGGTTAAATTATGCTCGAAAGCACATAAACCAAAAATAATTGTTGGAAATCGCAATGTATACATTGCTTTATAAAGTCTACAGTAGAGCCTGCACTTTATGAGATGAATTTCTTTGGAAATTCTCTAAAAATATTTTATTAAAAGTTTTCTAAATGTATGATGTGAAACAAGCTTGTACAATGTACAAGGAAAGTAAAACGTTGTTACATTTTATGAATTGTCACAAGTACAAAAATATGTTCGTTTTGATTTTTAACCAACACTGTAATGTAATAAGTCAAATGTACACCAATGTTGCTAGAAAACAGTGGACATTAGTAAATACAATAGCTTTTTGGAAATGAATTTAGCCATCCCTTAAACAAACCATAAGTGAGGTTATAAAAGTTTTTTCTTACTAAACATTTCACAATTACTAAAAAAATACATAAGGATTTTTTCCCCTCTTTTTTAGGGTGAGAACATGAGACTTGCCAGTACTGAAGGTGAAATCAATGTAACAATTGGAACTTGTTCATGCAACTTGACATCATTGAGTATGACACAGTTGGTATGCCTTCCTCCAGAAGTTCAGCCAGTTGGTACTGATGAAGCTGGGCGGAAAACAGAAAATAGTCTGCCTATGGTGGTTGTAAGTTTCCTTTTAAATAAGTTTTTAAGGTAGTGATTTATTTTATAAATAATGTTATTTTGTTTCACATGAAACTATGCATCATGAAATGTTTATTTTGAGAACTAAATTGATACTTCTCTTTTAACCTTTCTATGTCATTTTTATGCATTTATAGATTGTAAATTTATGAATGTGCAAATTTATAAATGTTTGTTGCTCTATTTCAATTTAATTAGTGTTTTAAAGCCCAAAATTTGATACTTAAAAAGTGTTAATTGCTTCCCAATTGCTGACACTTGTGTTATATTTCTTTAGATTAGTAAAAATCTTGAAAATGTATATCTAACATTATAAAGCAGTGTTTTCACAATTTAGTTTTTTGAAACCTTTAGGTTTCACATATAAGAAAAAGTAGTAAATATTCTTTATATTTTAATAATATGCATTATACTTGCCAGATTAATTATGTCGTTGAGATCGTATTTCTTCTCCAATCGGTTTAAGAAGTCTCATTTCAAAAAATGCATGTATTTGTTCAGTTCCTTTTTAGTTCTTTAAATTTTGTTTTCAGCTGAGATGTAGAAAGAATAAGGAAATTAATTAATATGTTTATATGTTGAGGTGGTGAACTAGTCAATAGTAGAATGATTTTTAGTCGATCTTCGTAAATTATTGAAGAGTTGTAAGTTACTCTTCCTGCACCGTATCTTTTTTATAAGGACTAGAGTTAGAAATTTCCTTTTAATGCTACTTTTCTTGTGTTATCGAAAAAATATTCTGCTAAATTGATAATCCAATGTTTCACACCAACAAGTGGAACATTTTGGAGGGAAAAAAAACATGAACATGTAACATACGTTTTCCATAAATTGCACATTGTTAAAAATGTTCTTTAAAGGTTCTTTCTATAAGGTCCAAAAGATTCAGGAAGTGTTATTAAATAATTTTTATGGAATGAATTAGTAGTGTAATACTTGAAAAAAAGTATGAGTGTGTTTGCAGACTCAATTATTAAAATTCTAGAAAAAAAAATTAAATAGTGGGAGGCGCTTGAGTTAAAAATAGAGAAGTAGAGGGTTGGTATTCAAGCCAGACACACACACACACATTTGAATACCAACAGAGAGGTTGTTGCCCTCCCGGTTGCGCCCTGGATTTAAGAAATCTTGTATGAACATACATTTTAAAATGTATTTCATTATTTTTTTCTCATGCACCGAGTTTTTTAAATATGTATTCTGTACCTTAACTCCGCCCCCCATAGCAAATTTGGAAATGAGGACCCTTATGACAATCCTCCGTGTTCCCCCACTGAAATAAGGAATACAATTTTGTTATTCCCGAAAATTAGTAGCATTAATTTATATGTGTCCCTTTTGCTCTCAAAATATAAGCTGGAACTTGAAATTATTTGTACATTTGAATATCTCTTACAAAATCTTGTTTGTTAATTTTATAGTAGAACTTTATTCTTTTTCCTTGATTTTGAATAAATATTAGTTAATTATTATTAATATTTGTTTAAGATCAAGTATTTAATCATGTTAAGCATCTCAAAATATCTTTTATTCAAACTCTGCATGTCTGACAAATGAAAGCTGTAAATATTTCTAGTTGTTTTAAGTAATTTCTTTTAAATTTTAGGTAAGAGCTGGCACTAATTTACGTTACCAGATAGGATATTTGCGTTATGAAGTTGCCAAAACTTATGAATTTCCACCGGAAGCTATTGGAGGCATCGCAGCAGGGGGTGCCATTTTGGTGCTTTTGAGTTTGATAATATTGGCTGCGCTGCGGCATAAAAGTTCTCAGGCAGAAAGGGAGTATAAAAGAATTCAATTGCAAATGGACACTTTGGAGAACAGTGTAAGATCTGAGTGTAAGCAAGGTGAGTTTGAGCATGAAATTCATTGTGATCTTTCATTTTGCTAGTCTGCAGTTTTCATTAACCATTTCTGTGACAGTGTCATAAGAAAGAAGTATATTTTACAAACTCTAGATGTTTGCAATTGTTAGTGAATTTAAACAATATATTCTGAGCTTATTGTATTTGATTATACAGTAAAATCCCTCTAATGCGGACACTAACAGGACCAATTTTTTTGTCCGCAATAGAGAGTTGTCCACAGGACGGGTTCAATAATGTTATTTGCATTGAAACTGGGGAATTAAAAATTGTCCGCATAAGAGGGGTGTCCATTAGGAGGGATTTAACTATGTTTCTTTAAGCAATTTTAAAGATTTTAAAAGTTTTATCTTCAAAATTAAAACTGAAAATATGAAATAAAATTATACAAAAAAATAAAACATATCTCTTCAAATCCTTAAAACAGAAATAGCTTATATAGTTTTATAATACTTTGATTAACCTGAACTGCTTCATACCTTCTTTAAACATTAAATGCATAACAGATTGAAGTGAAAGTGAAACTTTATATATTAGAGTTATATATTTAAAGTTATATATTTTCATATATAACTTTATATATATTTATTATTTGGCATCTAACTGGTCTTGAACTGATAGTATGGCTTTTTAAAAATTAAGTTTTAAAATGCTCTTGAAGAGCAGTATATATTTTTAAAATACTTTTTTAAATGACAAAGAATGATTATATTTTGTAACATTGAGGAGGAAAATAACAAGGCTTTCATAATTTTAACAATATGTCTTAAATATTTTAATGTGCCCTTAAAATTTCAAAAAAATTGATTAGTAAGTGAAAAATGATTTTATTTCTGTGGTACTTAAGGTTATTTGAATTTAATTTACTTTTTTTAGCTCATTGCTTTTCATTTGTTCATTGCTAAATAATTTTTTGCAGCGTTTGCTGAACTGCAAACAGATATGTCAGACTTGAATAATGACATACAAGCTACTGGTGTGCCAACGCTAGATCACCGTACGTTTGTGATGAAAGTATTTTTCCCTGGTGTTACGGACAATCCAGTTATCGAAGAGTGCAAGGTAAAATTGCTTTTGAACATTTTATCTAAATTTATCTGCTGCAATAGCTATTTGCAATTTTTATGATCAAATGAAAGCTATTTTTTTTAAGCTCAACATACTTATTTATACTTATTTTATTACATATGTAAACTTGATAAGCATTAATAATTTAATATATGCAGTGTTTCTAAAAAGTATAATTTTTTTTCCAGCAAATTAATGGGCCACAGAACATGTATGAAATTGCCATGGTGCAATTTGAACAACTTCTGTGTAATCGAAATTTTTTGCTTGTATTTATCGAAACTTTGGAAGACCAGAAGTCTTTTAGTATTAGAGATAAGTAAGTACTTATTTTATTGAAATAGTCATGAAATGAATCTTAATTTTTTTTTCATTATATTTATTTATTTTATTTTTTGCTATAATAGAATTTAAGCACTAAAAATAATTCTCTTCTCTTTAATTGAACGTTATTTTGGCCCCTAGTTAATTTAAGAATATGTGTACAAAATTTGGGTTTTTGTGCAAACATTTATCAATTTTGCACCTTTTTTGTGCATAGATAGTGTTTTTTTCAGTTTTGTTATAATATTTGATTTTTAAATAATTATTTTATTATATTTTAGGGTAAATGTGGCGTCACTTTTTATGATAATTTTCCTAGAAAAGATGGAATATGCTACAAGGTAAATATTTAAATTGTTATTTAAATGTATTAGCATGCTGAAACTAACAATTGTTTAAAATTTATAAGTCATTTGTAATGCAACTTGAATTTTACATTTTATTTTAAAAAAAATATTGCTGTTTTATTATAGAGGAAACTTGTTGGAAACTGTAAAAGAGGAAAATTTATTGGACAATTTAAAATTTATCAAAAAGAGAAGGGGAGAATAAAAATTTCCGCTAAATTGCTGAAAAAAATCCAAATGGGATAATTTGTGTAATACTTTAATAAGCTATACTAAAATACTTTTTTGCCAAAGAGCTTTCCTTTTTCATGCTAAAATCAATAGTGTATATTACATATCCTTTCAACAATGACGTGCAAAATCCAAACTTAAGAAATTTAAAACACTAATGTTGCCTATATATATAAACCAATTTTTCCAATCTTGTACGTTAATTATCGGTGAAAAATAAATGCTCTGTAGATGTTGCTTCACAGTCAGTGTAGTGTCAATGCAAGGAAAATAATCTGTCCTCCTGCAATATGTCAACTTGAAATAAAAATCTCATAAAGTAAGACAAACAACGTTAGAAAAAGCACAAATTTGCCAATTACAGCACTATTACAGCACTACATTTATGCTGTAATTGGCGAATTTGTGCTTTTTCTAACGTTGTTTGTCTTACTTTATTGTTCAGCACAAAGGTATTTATTTATCTTAAAAATCTCATACTTAAATAGTTTGTTAAATTTCTTTTTATGAACTGAAATTAGATTTGATTATCTTGTGTTCAAATAATTCTCATAACTGTTTCTTAAATTTTTGAAAGTTGTCATGAGTTTATTGAAAAATATTTTTAAGAATATTTTTCAATACAGCTTTCAATACAGATGCTTTTCTTCTTTTCACTTTATAAACATTTTCTGAAAATTTCCTTTATGTTAATTACTTCCATTTAAAATATTTCAGTATATTGAAGGAATTGCTACTTCGTTTGATTGATAAATATGTTGGAACCAAACATCCACAGCTTATGCTACGAAGGTCAGTGCTAAAATTTCATCACTTTTTGTTTTCGTGGTAAAAAATAATTTTAATTTGTTCACCTTTTTGCCAAGTTTTAGTTTTTATTTAGGCATTTAGGGGAATAAAGTGTTATCATTAAATTAATTTTGTAATATTTATTTGTTTGTTTTTCAGAACTGAGTCTGTTGTGGAAAAAATGCTGACAAATTGGATGGCTCTTTGCATGTACAATTATATAAAGGTAATTATTCAATTTCTTTGATGAAATCTATAGACTAAAAATTCCTTTGTTGTAAATATTTTTGGTGAAAGTTGTGCATCCTCAGAAATGCTAATTTAACTATTCCTAATGAAATGAAATTATGTATCAAATAATGTTAAGTCACAAGAGATACAAGCAATTACCAGTAGTTTTATACATAAATTTATTTATGCAACATATAAACAAGTAGTCCTATTGGATGAGAAATGTTTTTTGAGATGAATTTTTAAAACATTAGGATAAATTAGATTTATGATTTGGTACACTGATATTTAAATACAGATTAAGAGTTGGTGGATAGGTGAATATTTATCAGAATAAATATTATGTTCTAATAATTTGATTTTTATAAGTAGTTATCAATGTTATCAGGTTAAATGTACATTCGCCAGAAGTTCCTACATTGTAAAAGATTTTGAATATTCATATTCTTTATTATTTTAAAATTATTATTATTATTTTTTTTTATTTATTTATTTTTTTTTTTTTTGCATATTAAATCATTGCATTGGCTTAAAATGAAAAAGGAAACAAATTAGCTGAAATTATATGGTGACTGTCTATTTGCAACTGATTTATAGTATTATTTACAATGATCAATTATGTTTACAAGAACATACATTTGAAAAGTTTTTAATTGTTTTAATTTTATCTATATGTGTTGTAAGCCTTTAATTTCTCATCTTTTTATAGTTTCTCTTTGAAACAGTAAGAAATAGTTTCAGTTTGAATTAAGATTTTTAGAATTAAGTTGAATTTATCAAGTTTGTAAGAAATTTTAGGATTGGAGTCGGGTTTTATAGTTGGTTGAATTGAGAGAATTCATCATATTAAGAAGAAATAGTAATATGAATTGTAATATTTTGTAAATAGCTACATGTGCATAAATGCATGTGAATAGTTTATATTTCTCCTGAATGTTATTTAAATCTACTAATTTAAGCGAGACTTGGATTGAAGAGAGACAGGCCCGTGTCCAGAATTTCATAAAGGGAAAGGTTTTAGTTTCAATGTTTTTTCATTCTTACCTGCTGCACTGGTAGAAAAACACAATAGTGGGTCGAATAATTCATTTCTGTTAAATGGTTACAATGAGAAGAAAAGCGCTGTGTGTGGAGAGAAAGAGGGGGGGAGTCTAAATTCACAGAAAATGTGGTTTTAAGCAATATATATATATATATATATATATATATATATATATATATATATATATATATATATATATTACCAATTCCATTATTTTTTATACAGTAGAACCTAGTTTTTATTCAACACTACCTGTTTCTTGTACAGTTAAAAAATTAATATTTTCTTAAATAATTATAAAAAATCATAAGTGAAAATCAGTGGTGCAACTAGAAAATAGTTTTAAGGCGGAATACATAGTAAAAACATTGTAATGAAATAGGAGGGGGGGGGGCGTCCTCCCCCGGAAATTTTTTGAAATTTTCAGCATTAAAAATGGAATTTTAGACGATCTTAGACTCAGTGGAAATTTGTAGAAATTAAAGACTTAAAACGCGATTATAGGTCATATTTTTTGACGTTAGAGAAAGGAATAGAGCTCAAGGACTCTCCCTGATTTTTTTTTCTTGAAAGATAGATAGAAATGAACTTCTCCTCACCCTTTCAAATTTTCGAAATTGAAATTCCAAAAACGCAATTATAGGCAAACTGAATATTTTTATGGAAAGAGGATTCTGGTGTGAAGCCCTTGGAATTTTTTTCAAAATTAAACTCCTAAAAACTTAAGCAATATTCTAAGATATTCGGAGGAGGGGTTCAGAGGCTATTCCACTTACATTTTTGTAAGTGTTGTTTAAAGAACCTAATTTTTGATGACATCAAAGGAAGGCGGTTTGCCCATCGGAGTCTTAAAAACGGGATTGTAAGACCATATTTGGTAACATTAGATCCCCTTTCAAAACTGACGAAAACTTAAGTTTAGACGATTTTTGAGCGCAATTTTAAACGATGTTGTTTGGGGGTCATTTTCTGGAAATTTTGCAAAATTGAATATTTAGAAACAAAATTTGAGATGTTCCGTAATGCTATTGACATGGGGGGAGGAGGGGATTCGGAGGAAAGCATTTTGAAGACTCTTATTTTCAGGCGAACTAGAAAAAAGGAAAAAAAAATTCGGGAAACTTCAAAGAGAATATTATGTTTTGTGACTTTTCATTGGCTTTTTATTATGTTTTCTTCTTCAATGGGAGGGGTTTAACCCCTAAAACCCTCCCCTTGGACACCGCTTTGAAGAGAGAAATAACATTTAGAGTAAATGATGACTGCCTGGGATATTTGTAATAAGAGTTTTATGGCATTCACTTACTGCTTAGATATTTTTAATTTTAAAGTTTATGTATAAAATGTTTAACAATAAGCAACAGTATTGTATGCCTGCAATTCAAGTTGAGTGCAATTAAGGTTTTGAGCTGATATGTGTTGAAAATAAATCACAGCTATCTTGTAAGTTAATTCCTCTCTCTTTTGTGCATTTTAGGATCAAGCTGGTGGATCTTTATTCCTTCTATTCAGTGCAATAAAACATCAGGTAGAAAAAGGACCTGTTGATGTGATCACACATGACGCTCGGTATTCTTTATCTGAAGAACGATTGCTTAGGGAACAAATTGAATACTCTTCAGTGGTATGAATTCCTTTTTTTTTTTTTTTTTTTTTGTAGAAAAGTTGATTTTTTTAATAAATTGTTTTGAAAAATTTTTTTACAAACTCTCTCTTATTGAGAGAGAGAGACTTTAAACACCTCTCTCTTAGTAACAAGTAAATGTTCTGTAAATGTTTGCTTTTCAGTCAGCATAGTTTTAATGCAGGGAAGATAATCTGTCCTTGCTACAATATGTCAACTTGAAAATAAACCTTCATATTAAAATAGCTGTTATAGTTAAATTTCTTTTCATTAACAAAAAAAAATACAGTTATGTACTATTAATACCTTTTCAAATCAAAATTGTATTATTATTATTATTATTATTTTTTTTTGGAGAATGAGTTTGTTGCTAGTATATCGTCTGTATACTTGCAAAAAGTGCATTTTCCCAATTTTCTGTAAATATAAGCAATTTTTAAAAAATTAAATGTATATATTTTTTAAATTCCTCATTATTTTATTGAATTACTTTTTAATGTATTATGTGTTAATAATATTTTGATGTAATGTTATGAAAACTTGTTTTATTTGTATGGCAAAATTAATCTCAATAATTTATAATGCACTATTTGAAAATTCACATAATTTGAGAAAAAATAATTTGAATACGAATAATTTCATGTAGCGGAATGGATTACATTTGGCTTAGGAAGCAGAATAAAAAGATCACTTTTTCAAGCAAATGCATTTATTTTGAATATGAGTTACAAATGTGTTTTGCTTATAACCCCATTTAATAGAAAAAATAAGAACTGAACTTAAAAAAGTATTAACTAAAGGAAATTTTTTTTGTATGTGTCTTAGTTTTATGATCTCAAAATAAAAAATTTAGAAGAAAGCACAGAGTGGAGTATATTTTCAAAAATGTTTATTCAGAACACTGAAAATCATTATAAATATTTTATTAACATATATAAATTTTAGCTGCAGGTACACTAGTAAAAAATTGAATAATGTCGGAGTTATAAACCGATTAAATATGCCAAGTGTTTACAATATTCTTGGTATCAAAATTTGAATTTCTCTGATGTTAATGCTGTTCATGTTGATTTATTTTGTTAAAATTTTACAGACGATACAAGTTATCCATGAGGATCAAGATGAAAAGATGCAATGTAGAGTCAATGACTGTGATACAATAAGTCAAGTAAAGGCTAAAATTTTAGACTCACTGTATAAAAACACTCCATTTTCTCAAAGGCCATCAATATATGATGTAGATCTTGGTTAGTATTTAATTTTCTATGTTTGATAATACATTTGCCTGAAATGTGTAGATTATTTGCATTTAGTCTTTGCTTTGTGAAACTGTTAGTATTGAATTTAATAAGTGGCCTTATTAATTAAAATGTTTAAAAATATCTTGGAAATAATATTTTAACTATTTTATATTATTGTTTATGTAAACTTCAGTTTAATAGTTTCTTCATATGCATGTATTTATCAAACAAAATCGTTGAAAGGTTCTTATTTTAGCTTTTCCCTTTCGAAGTCTGAAAAAAGCATTTTGAAAATACTAGTGTTTTACTGAAATTCTTATTTTTGTTTCTCATTTTTGAAGTCTTAAAAGGGGGGGGGGGGAGACACTTTCCAAGTACTTTTTAACTGAGATTTTTTTTTTTTTAATTTTAAATTTTCTGAGGAAAAAAACAAACTATGTAGTAAATACAGCACAACCTCGATATCTCAAATCTCTTGGGACAGGGAAAAAAAATTCCAGATATCGAGTTTTCGAGTTATTGAGGTTTTTAAAAAAATTACACTAGTAACTCTCACAATTACACACACCTACGCTATATGCACTTATATATGTACTATGGGACCACTTCGAATTGCGATCTATAAAGTAGTCTTCAATATTTTATGAGATTTAGAAATGAACAACATTTTCAACTTGGTTTTTTCACCTAAAAATTTAAAAATTCTAATTTTATCTTTAACCAGTAACCTCACATTCAAAAAGTTCTCAGCAGCCATTTTGTAGGAGTTAAAAAAGCTGAATGATGAAAAGGAGGAACGCATTTTCCATTTTCGCTTGAAAACTGACGGACAAAAAATCGAACCCCTTTCCTCAAAGTAGACAACATGTTCGAGAGAAATGCACAAAGATTCTAAACTCTGGAGAAAACACAGCACACCCCTCATACCAACACTCTCCTATTATCTTGCCCCAAACCCCTATTCACAAAATTTTCAAGAAAAGGGATGAAAAACATGAAGCAATTGTCCCTGGAACTGGTTTTACTACAAAAATTGTCAAAGCAAAACGACAATTGAAACTTGCTGCTGTGCAAAAATTTCGACATATCAAGAGTTTTGAAAAATAAATTTTGAGATAACTATGGAAAATACATGAGGTTTTTTTTTTTTTATAGAAAATGCTGGGGAAATATTTTTTTTTTTTTTTTTTGAGACATCAAATGTTTCAAGATAAGGAGGTTCGAGATATCAAGGTTTAACTGTATTATGTGAAATTATTTTAGTTTCCTCATGGCAAACTAATTTCCTAAATAGAAATACATGCTTGTACTTTTGCTAAATGTATAGTAGAATTACTTTGCATATAATTGACTAACCACAAATTACAAACTTTAATAATTTAAACTTACTAAAGTTAAATGCACTGAAAATAAGTTGTCCTTGGAATTTATGAGATTTAATAATAAGTATTCTTTAAGACGCATTCCATTAAGTTTCCCTCTGGGGATTTTATTATAAAAAATTGTATGACTAAGAAAAATTCACAAGTAGTAGTTTTAAAATTGCTGGCAGCTAAGGTTTTCGTACAGATGATTGATATAAAGAGAAAAGTTGATACAAATTTATTTCTACTTAGAAATCTATACAAAAATGCATACACTAATTGTACTGGAATCATCATCATTTACTTAAAAATTAATATATACTCTCACTACTTTTAGAATGGAGGCATGGTCGGGGAGGTCATCTCATACTTGCTGATGAAGATCTCACAACAAAAGTAGTCAATGGATGGAAGAGAATCAACACACTCGCTCATTATGGCATTCATGAATCAGCTGTCATGTGTTTAGTTGCAAGGAGAAAAGAAATGCTCAATTGCCTTCGTAAGTTTGTCTTTAAATAGAAAATATTTCTAATTCATGCATTCTGCATTGTGTAACTAAAAGACAATGGCGTTGTTTCCTTCAGTCAAAAGTACTACTTTTAGTCACTGAAATTGACAGCATAAACAAAAAGAAAAAACATAAAGCCAGAAAAGAACTTCTATTTTTCGATTTTGGGAATATTGCATGGTCTTTATGATGTCACAAGTAATGTACTTTGGCACGCTGAATGTTTAAACTTTGCTGTCTACCGAGTTTGCCAGGATATGATAATTTGCTGCGCTGTGTGCTAATGGCATCATTGAACAGCATTTCAGTGATGCTGTGACAGCACCTTAGAATTAGGGAGGAGAAGAAGCAAATATTTACTTTGATAACACAGTGAAGGAAAATATAAAAATTCGTGATATAATTTTCCTGCTTAAATTAGCAAACCTCCAAGGACCGCTTTTTATTAAAAGCTTGTGGATCCCTGGATTACCCAATTCATCATAATTCAGAACGAACACGGGACGTCTCCAAACTCTACTCTTTCTTCTATCATGATTGTTAGCAATTCTCCAAAGATTGCCTCAAACTATGCCTAAATTTTCAATTTCAAAACATTCTCAAGGGATTTTCCCAACGTGGGAGATTCCTCTCTCTAGAAATAGAATCAAGTTGTGATTTTAAAACTCCCAACTTCAATAAATTTCAGGGAAGCGGCCCCGAACCTTTTATCCCTTTCCTTACGATCACCACTGATAGCTCTAAATTAGCTTTAAGACAATTCCACGGAACAGCTCTCCTCAACTTTCCTTGAAATAGACTTAAATTGACGTCAGTTTCGAAAAACATACTTGAGGCTGCCCTCTCCTTTTTCCATTGTCGTTATCAAAAAACTAAAATTGCGTTTCCACACTTTGATATTGAAAAAATTCCAGAGGATCATCCGATCCCCTAACGTTGTCAAACTTAGCTTAAATTTGACTTCAGTTTTGAAATAATTCAGTCGAGAATTTTTATTATCTTTCCCTTAATTTGCTATTTTGGGGTCAGTTTTCAAAGTTTTTCTGGGAGTGGAATATGAACCCCACTCCCTTCTCGAACTTCTTCTGACTAAAACTGAATTTTTAAGTCTTCAATTCATAAACTTTTCCATGGAAGGTTGCCCCACTCCCCACCTTTGTCCTATTGCTGATGTCACCAAAGACAGTCTAGAATTTCATTTTTAAGTTGACTTTTCTGTCAAAGCACTAAATTGCGCTTCAAGAATTTCTCTGTGTTAAACTTGTCTAACTTTTTTTTAAATTCGCTCTCATTCTGTTTTTTGTCTCAAATTAAGGCAATCTTTACTAATAATAAAGCTGAAAGTCTCTCTGTCCAGATCTGTGTCTGTCAGGATCTCTGTGACACGCATAGCGCCTAAACCGTTCGGCCCAATTTTCATGAAATTTGGCACAGGATTAGTTTGTAGCATGGGGGTGTGTACCTCGAAGCGATTTTTCAAAATTTGATTTTGTTCTTTTTCTATTCCAATTTTAAGAACATTTTCCTGAGCAAAATTATCATAAAATGGACGAGTAAATTACCAAGTTATCATAACATGGGCAAGTCAATTGGTGAGAAATTCACCATACATTTTTTGTAAATATACAGGCGAACGAAAAGACCTTTTAATTTTCTACTACGGGCAAAGCAGTGCGGGTACCAATAGTTATTCATAAGGGGCCCCGCCAAGGTTCTCCAATCAGACCCCGCGTTCATTAAGGCCTTTTCTGTGTGGAGGAGACTTTGGAAAATTTCACTGTCTTCAGAAAATTTTACTTGAGGCCACTTGCACCCCTGGATTGAAATTACTCTATAGAAAGCTTATAGATGTACAATTATGAACTTACAAACGAAAATCACAACTAAATGAACTGTCTCAATCATCATTTTCAGGTTCAGCTTACAACGGACCACTATTTAATGGCTCTCCGCAGTTAGGGAACTGTATAGAAGATGGTCCAAGAGTAAGATTCTGGCATCTAGTCAAAAACATTGATGATCATCATGACTACCATAAAGATCACAGTCATAAAGCCATTCCAGAGATCTTTCTAACCCGGTTGCTATCGACAAAAGTGAGTACAGTGTTTTAAATTTGATGCAATATATATCCTAAAATTGAACTACACTTCTTTGATTTGGCTTAAGATATCTGGGTGTGCATGCTTTTTTTCTTTCACTTTTTATTAATTTTCTTAAATCATTGGTTTTTTTACATCTTTGAAAATTATTTTAGCAGCCCTCATAGTTTTAAATTTCAGTCCTTAACGAATCACTTGCATACTTTTCATGTTATATTCTTCTCTCAAATAGCTATTGATTTCTGTTGCTTAGTTTTCCTCAAAATAATGTCAAAGAAAAGTAATTGTTTCGATCTGTATCAGTTCCAATGCATTTCAATTTAATGAAGAATGAGTCAATAATCAACCTATGTACTAGGACTTTGGCGTTAATGAAAATGAATGGTGCAGTATGATCTCCTAAAAAAGAAATGCCGTTCTTTTGAACAATGATATTTATTTCATTGTTTTCTTTGTCTTGTTTTACTTGGAGAAACGGTATTTTGATTCAGAATGAATGCACTATTTCACAAAATTTTATATTTTATTCTTCATTTGCATTACTATTTTTGTAGCATTGAAAATGTTTTAGAGGGCAGCATTTAAAGTTCAATTTTGCTAATTTCCTGATGTCACGTCAATTTTATTTATATTAATTTTTTTATAATACAATAAAATTTATTTGTTTAAATTTATACCAAGTTGGAATCAAACTGCGACTTTTGGAACGGAAGGGAGATGTCTTACCTCTCGACCACGAAGAAATATGTTACAAAATGAACTATAATTGCTTTAATATATCTAAAACTAAATAAAATATTTCTAGATTAAATTTTCATCAGCGTGTTTTCTTACTGTTGGCTAATTTTAATTGATTTTCTTCAAAAGAATACTAATGATAAAGTGAAGCATTTTCAATGTACATGAGTAACTCTTGCAGAGATCAACCGCAACTTTTTTAAATGAATGATGTCATTCAAAAGAACAAGTTCAATGAACACGTAAAAAAATGAACAATCCTCTGATCAACAGCTCATTAAAAAAAACAACGTTGCCCACCTTAAGTTAATGCACATGTTTATTATGATTCATTCAATATTTTTATATAGATACGAATTAACAACTTTACTTAATAAATAACGTATTTAAAGCTCTTTATCCAGGAAATATTATTTTTCAATAATAATGACAACATTAGCCAGAAAAAATAAAATAATTTTCTTACAGGGAACCATTCAGAAGTTTGTGGACGATTTCTTGACGACCATTCTCTCGGCTAAAGAATCATTACCTCCAGCTGTAAAGTGGTTGTTTGATCTTTTTGACGAGGCGGCAGCTCGGTACGGCATTTCTGACCCAGAGGTTGTGCATGCCTGGAAAAGCAACAGGTATTGTCCACACTTAAGATTCATTGCAAAACAAGCTTCTATATATTTTGTCATATTGCTGTAAATAAAACCATTGACTTCATTCCATAAAATATTAATGTGGTGAATTATTTACCGTCTGTCCATCACAAGAAAAGCCCCAGCCAAAATGTCTGTACCTGTCTGTTGCTTTAGCAACGAGGCATGTCTCATTTTTCCTATAGAAGCTTAATGTTAGAAAAACCCATACGACTGCACAAAGAGGAGAAGACGAGTGGGGAAATGGCACTAAAAAACCCCTCCTGCTAACCCTTGCAGAAAATGAACAAAGTCCGTTTCTATGGCAATCGATGGGCTCAGGCTTTAAGGGGCTAGCTTTTCTCATGAAGGACAGACAGTATAATAGACAATATGTCAAGTAAGGATTGTTCTTCAATTCCAACTATAACTATGTTGTATTGAGCAAGCACCCACCCCCCTCCTTTTCTTTCTTCTGAAAATTACTTCAGCCCTACAAAAGAGATTTCAAAATGTTTTATTAAGATGTAACTAAATTACTGGTGGATTGCATTGCTGCTTTAACACGCCAAGTCATTAAAACATCAATTTTTTTCCTGTGTCAATGTTGTTAAAAATTGAACACAAATTCTAATGCAAATGTTGTTTGCATATTTTATTATCTCGCTTATTTATTAAAACTCGACTGTTGAAAGTTGGTTTCTTAATATCGTTTTTTTGTTTTAAATACATCAACATCAATGACCTTTTGATGTTTACTTACTTTCTATTTTGTAGCCTACCTCTAAGATTCTGGGTAAATCTTGTGAAAAATCCTGATTTTGTGTTTGATATCGAGAAGACTCCTATTGTCGATTCTTGTTTGTCAGTGATTGCTCAAACGTTTATGGATTCTTGCTCTACTTCAGAACATAGGTTGGGAAAGGTAAATAAGTACATAGAATTTTTTCTGTTAACCTTTTTTTAGTGTAAGCCATTTTGAGCAGCATTTTCTTTTATATTTTGGCCTTAAACTTTAAATTTTTTTACAGGATTCCCCATCTAATAAGCTTCTGTTTGCAAGAGACATTCCTACATACAGAAAAATGGTGAACAGGTTTTACCAAGATGTTGCAAATTTACCTCCTGTCACGGAGCAAGAAATGTGTGTTTCTTTACAAATGCTATCAATGGTAAGAAAGTATAAATTTTTTTATTGCATCAGTATAATTACAGTAATTTCCAACATACTAAAGCAAAAAAGACCTATCATAAGCACTAATTAGTATACATCTTATTATGCCTTGTTACATGAAAATATTTTTCTTGCATTAAGTTACAGTTATAAAATTATCATCCAGTTTTTACAAAATAAAATACATAGCAGGGGCGGCTCGTCGCTATGGGCAGGGTGGGCCCGGCCCACCCAAAAAATTGTAATTGATAAAATACATTATTAACAAAAATATCGCTTTGTGTTTCAGTTAAAAAAAGTAAAAAGTAAGGCGCACAACAGATTTCAAACATCTAGCCCACCCCCCTCTCCGCATATCTCTAAACATAACCAGAAAGTTTTTAAATCCCATTAATTTTAGCGCTGTGCACAGTTTTGGGAGCTGTGGGCTCGCGTGAAGCTGCCCCCGAAACTAAGAGTCACGCCTCTGCCCTTAGCCAATCGCAATGACTGAATCAGAAAGCGAAAAACGGCGGGTGATAACACCCGAAGGAATTCATTGCAACACAAGGGTGGGCAAAATTCGCCAAGCCCAAACAAATCGTAGTTGTTTATAGCGGTTTGGAGGGAGGAGTCGAGGTCAGCGGAGAAGAGTCTAGAAACGTCGCTCACTAGAATAACATGTAAAAGGGCAGAGAATCGGCTGCCCATGCCCCAGGGAAAACCTTTTATCATACCGTTCTGCTTCGGTTTTTTCTTCTTTTTTTTTGTATTAATTTTTTCCTCTTCAACAGCTATTACTATATATATATATATATATATATATATATATATATATATATATATATATATATATATATATATATATATATATATATATATAAGGCATGGAGATTGCCGGTTTCATGAGATTCCGTACATTTGTTTTACAACGCATGCATAATTTTTTTAGTTATTTGTTTGTTTTTGGAGTTAGAGATGCTTATTCTCAAAATTTCTGTGTAAGGACTTTCTTTTCGAATAGTAGAGCAGCCCGGTGGTCTGACGCACCGGCAAAAAAAAAAAAAAAAGGCTGATCCTCAGATTTTTTTGGTCGTCCACGCAAAAAATTTAAAAAAAAAGGAAAAGAAAGGAAACTCCATAATACCTAATGATAATATTATCCAACACTTGATCTTTTACGTCAGTTTTAAGATTAATTTTCATAATTTTCTATGATTTCTCAGTAGCTTTTTTAAAAATTGTGTCCATTTTTTTGACCATAGTTACTTCTTGTCTTAACATTTAAATACTTGTGTAGCAGTTATTTAATAGAGTTTTATTTATATATTTACTTATTCATTTATTATTATTATTACTTTGTAAAAAAGGAAGGGGGGAAAAAACTTCAGCCGTTCGTAATTTTTTTTTTCATTAGTTTTTAATGGTTCGCGAACATTTTTTTTTTTTTTTTTTACAAGTTAACAAGAAAACAGCACAAGTCCGCGTGAATTTTTTTGAAAAGCTTTTTCAGGCCCGCATGTCAAAAAAGGTCGAGGGACACTGTAGAAATTACATTACTCTTTTTCATCAGATCGCAGTTCTATTGGTACGTACCTTAGCTTTTTTTTTTCTATCATATAGGATAGGTATAGTTTTGACATTAATTAAAATATTTAAGATCCTTTCAAGCTAATGTGCCTTATAACTAGTCGATTAAATATTTTGTTAAGGGTATATGTGTGACCGTAATTAATTTTTCAACCACTCTTACTCAAAATTATTATTTAATAATGATAATAAAACATAAGTTAAATTTGAAAGTCGATTAGTAAAAAATGCAGCAATAGAAATATTATGTTTATTTCTATTATTTCATTTGCTTATTTTTGTTGTTGTTCAGACGGACCTTTTAGACGCTATTTGTCAGTTATTCATGTTTTAATTTTAAGGTTGCTTGAATTGTTATGTCAAGATGCGTATACTGTAATTAAAGTTTTTTTTTTTTTTAAATATTGTTGAATACATTTTTATGCCTGTCCTGAAAATAATTTAATTCACCAAGCAAAACCATTTTTCACGGGGGTGTTTTTAGTGGTAAGGGGTCTTTCTCTTTTTGAGAGTCTGGTTCCTTAATGTTTCACGGTGTGCCACCCCTCTTGGAGGGAGGGGAATGGCACAGTTGATGAGATTAATATTTTTATTACAACATATTATTATTATTATTACTGCTGTTAATATTATTATCAATTCGATCGCTTAAGGGAAGCCGAGTGTTTCATTTAAAATATGCAGGGTGTTCCGTTTTAACCAATAAGACCTTCATTTTCGCAACTGTTTGTTCAAGGTGCATACTTCCAATTGCAGAAATGTTCAAAATCAGATGCAGAGTTAAGATACTAAAAGTTTAAAGCGAAAAAAAAAAAAAAAGTCAAAAACTAAAAATAACTTTTTATACTGACCCTAGGTCTCCTAACTTATATTTAGGGAAATAATCTCAATTGAAATATATTACTAACAGAAACAATTTGACATTTATGCGACCAAAACTCAAGGAGATATTCGAGTTCAAAGTTTTAAGGGACCAGATAGAAATGAGATAGGAACTTATCGTCCTTTCAGAAGAATGATAGGTTGTCAAAGTTAAAAAACAAAGTATTTATGTTTTTTAATGCTATTCAAAAACAAATGCAAATTTTATGCTGTGATACGCGAAAACACTACAAAACATTAATCAATTTGAAAAACCAGTTTTGCACACAAAAATTTTAAGCCTTTTTAAACTGCTATATTTTCCCTCAAAAGGTGTTATTGACAGTGAGTGTGAAGTGGTGTAAGTCACGAAAAGCTGCGTTTCATATCTGGGTGAACATTGGTCGTACTAATGTCAAACTTTTTGTGTTGGAATTACATTTTAATGGTGATGACTTCCCTGAATATAAGTTGGAGAACCTAGGGCCCGTATAAAAAAATTGAATTTTGTATCATTTGACTCATTCTTATTTTTGCTTCAAATTTTCAATTCCTTAACCTTGCACCTGATTTTGAACATTTTTGCAATTAGAAGTATGCATCTTGGACAAACAGTTGCAAAAAAGAAGGTCTTGTTGGTTAAAACGGAACACCCTGTATAATCTATGTACACACAAACCTGTTTTTGTGCGGTCTTTCTTTTTGTACAATTTTTTGTGTGATTTTTTTTTTTCCCGCGATATATGAAAATTTCAATCAGATTGGGACTCAATTGACGAAATTATTTATGAAACAGACAAAATGTTTTTTTAAATGAACGAAGTTATCTTTAAAACGAACAATTTGTTTTTATGAGGTTCTTATCCACCGCACAAAAACAGGTTTGGGAGTATTAAATCAAGTGGTATAATTTTGTAGGGCTATCTGAAGTTTGTATTAACTGATTTAAGTATCATTTTTTGTTCCTCAGCATTAGTTTACCAACCATTGTTTTCATCATTTTATCTGTGTAAACATATAAGGGTCATTCTCCAGAAAACCTAACTTTTGAACGCAAATATTTTTCAATTTCGAAACCTTTTGTTTTCTTTTTTTTTCATTCTTACAAGAAAGTGTTACCTTCTAGAAATAACCACAAACAATGGCCCAGCTAAGTTCCAATTATTTTACTCATAAATAACAAAAATAAAAATCATAAATTTTCATATTATGACATACTATGTATATGTTCACGTTACACAAATTGTGCTTAGTAGATTACTGGGAGTATACCCTCAGGAAAATTGATGGGAACATCACTGCTTTTAATTAAACAAGTTATTAAGCAACAAAAACAGTCACACAAGGTGTATGACACGCCACGAAGGTTGTGAACCAAAAATTTTCTTTAAAAAAAAAAAATTAAAAAATTGTTGTCAGGTTTAAATAGATATATTTTTGATGACATTAAAAATCATCGTTAAATGAATTGTTCCCTAAAGTTTTTACTGTAAAAGCCGTGTGACAGAAAAGTTACACTTTTTGAAGAATGACCCATAAACATAACTGCGTGCCCACCCACTAAATTAAGGCACGAGCCGCCACTGATACATAGTCAATTTGAAAACTATTTTTTTAATCTTCTGCTTTTAAAAATAAAACTGGCTAGTGCTCTTTTGTTTTCATTTCATCCACGGAGCGTGAGTTTTCATGTTATACGCAATTCAAATTATACATTTCCTCTTTATAAAGTCTACTTTCTACCTTTATGACTTCAAAATTTAATCCTTATAACAACGTGTAACGAATATTTCGAAAATATTTTTTTTCTCTTACATTGAAATATGAAGTAAATGTACCAATAATAGGCTCCTTAAAGGCATTAAATCAGTCAAATCATGCAATTTAAGTTTTGAAACATTCTGTAATAAGTCTATTTTCCCATCATTGTTTGAATCTTTGCATAATTAATATACAAAATCCCTAAGATTAAAAAGTAGACATTAATTTAAAAATATACAATTCTTAGCTTTCTCTGTTCTCTAATAGTGGACATAATGAATTTCATATGAACAAGTATTGCCCCCCCCCCCCCTCTAAATTAAGCCAGTTAAATGCAGTTAACCCTCTGTTTAATGACACTCAAGTTAAAAAGTTTTTCCCTGCCCCACACCCTCCAACGTAGCAGAAAGATTGTTTTTAGACAACTTCTTGTGGTCCCTAGAGAGTCATTAAATGCACATCCAACTGTATGTATATTTATTACAAATAGGTACAGTTATCCCCATTTATTGAGAAGCTGTATGCAGCAAATTTACTGCTATAATGTGTTAATAGTACAAATTCTGCTTCATGTTTTTCTGTGTATTATTGAACTTTATATGATGAAATTACAGTATAAAAAATTCTTGCTTGGGGACTGTCCACAAATGATATAATGCTTTGAGGGGGGAGGTGGGTTTGTAAAATTCCTACATCACGCTTTTTTTAGTGACATTGGGAGGTGGATCAAATGTTTTGAAAAAAAGTGTGAGAAAGTTCCAATTTACTATTAATGAGAACGGCTGTAGTTGCTATTTTTTAATGCATTTTAAATAACTAAGAAGAACAATTAAAAAGTAATTGAGTACTTCATAAGAAAAATAATGATAAAAATTAACCCTGAAACAGGGCGAGGTGTTGCATTGGGGGGGGGGGCATTGCGTTTTATAAAAATTTCTTTACAGATTAATAAATGTTAGATGAGGTATTAAAATGACATCCAATTAAAAATAAAAACTATACATGCTTTTAACAAAATAACATATTTAAAGAAAGCTGTTGGAACTGGCTAGAATTATACCTTAAGGGATTTTTTACAAAACCATTTTCTTCATAAACAATGGAATTTTTTTTTTTTTAATTATCAGAAATATTGTTTTAGTGGAAAATTGAAGTGAGCAACATGATTTTTTGCTGTCATTCCAATTGAACATGAATTTGTTTGGTTGAAATGAATGATCCCCTTCCCCCTCAATAATTTTTCCTAAGCGAAACTACTCTGTACAGTTTTTTTCCAATCACATCTTAGTGCTAAAATAGCGATGTTTTCTTATTTTCAACTTATATTGGGTTTTAACAATAATCATTGCTTAAGATTTTTTATTGCTTTTACAAATTTGTAGAACTTCTTCTATTGTACTTTGAATTGTAATAGAAGAATTTCTACAAATTCAGTGAATTATTTTTTTCTTTTGCACTGCAAACAAATACTAAAAGTTATTGTATGATTGACCAATACTGGAGTAGGTCCAATATTTATAATTCATGTATCATAATATTTTACAGAGCAAATATACCCACTCTTTGGATAACCTTGTTCGCTCTATTATTTGTAAATTCTGAGCATCACATAATATTTTACTTTCTTTCCAGGCTCATTCTGGAGAAGTTGATACAATAAATGCCTTAAAAGAGCTGTATATATATGTATCGAGATACGCAAGTCAAGTAAGTATTACATAAAGTTACTCAACAGGTTTGATTTTTTGCTGTCATATTTCAATTTTTGATTCAGTTAGCATTTCTGAGAAATCTTTCTTCGTCTGACTATACATACAGAACTAACAGTTACAGTTATAAAATCATTTTTAAATTCATGCTAAGTTTCTTTGCTGTAGTTAAAATGTGTTAAAAGTAGGGATGCACCAAATATTCAGTTGGTATTCGGTATAGTGCCTATTTGGCAAGACAAACCAAATATTCGGCTTCCGAATAAAATTTGACAGTCGCTTTAGACGCATTTTATTAGCCCAATAAATGAAAGCTACAGTAACGTATCATAGTACATAATTAATTCAAAGTAGTTTTGAGTCAAGCTTAGTAACTATCCTTTGCACTTAAATATAAAAAATTAAAATGATCTGTCAATGTTTAGAATTTGATTCCTCCATATCAATTTTGATAAAATTGTTTAACAGTTACTGAAGATAACAGAATATCACTTGAATAAAGTGTAATTTTTGTGTTTTAAGCAACTTGGGTTTGTATTTTTTTATGTTAGGTAAATGGTGGATTCTTTAGTTTTAACAATTATCAAATCATACATCAAGAAATTTATCCAAGATTCTGTATAAATTGATAATTAACACAAACCAAATAAACCATCATATACTCTATATTAATTTGCTTTTGCTTTTGGAATGATTTATTTATTTGAAATTAATAATTATTCTCATAGTTATGTTTAGATTGTTAAATGGAAATGTACTTTCATTTAACAAAAGTCACAAAATATATAAATATTTTCTGTTTTAAATTTATGTGTAACAAAATACAATGCAGTTTTTTTTTTCTTAAATGTTAAAATATTTGGAATTTATCTGAATACTCGGTTAGAATTTTAACCAAATATTTGGCTAAATTTGGTATTCAGTGCATCTCTGATTGTAAGTCTTATTATTTTGGAATGGAATACATTTTATATCTCATTTTCTCCATATAGTTATTGTCAATATATCTCAGTACCCTTAGAGCAAGAACTACCAACGTCAGATTTTGACCAAATTCAGTTTGTGATAGATGTGTGTTTTATAAAATAGTAAGCTTTTCAGTGCAACCAAAACTGCAGCGTGCTAATATTGGGTGACAGTTACTACATTTACTAATGTCCCATTATCTATGTTTTTGCAACAGTCAGTTTTTATTTAGGGCTAAAACAACCAATTTTATTTGTTATTTAAGTATAATTAGAATAGTTTAAAATTATATGTGCATTCCTAATGTTGCATAAGACAATAATATTTTGAAGTGCTCACAATATCGTTGGGAAGTTAAATATAACCAGAAAAAATTGAGAAACATTGACCTTTTTTCTCAAAACTGATTATTTTTGGCATTGTCTATTTTTGCTCCGAAGTACAGATTTGAGGGTGAATGTTAAAAATATTGGTAAAAACTGATTCAACTATTTTATGTAAAGGAACTTTAATTTTCTGGATTTGAATGAATCACTGAGGTTCTGTGTCATTCATTGTACATTACTTTAACCAGGTGTATTTACAGTCTTTTGAGCAATCACGATTGCTAATTGTTTTCATTTGACTGTCCTTGATGTCCAGTTCCTTTTTCAACCCCACCATCCTCTGCAGACGCGACTCCTCCCAGTAGCCGCTGCTCCTGGTCGTTAGCTTTCATGGCCTACACACACGCATGCTCATACACACACATGTGCCTTTACACATATACACACACGCCAACGTGCATACACTCAGGTCTATGCACACACACAAGCCTACAAATACACAAGTATACACTCGTAACCTCTCAAAAGCAGGGACAGGAACCGTTTCTAGAAACAAGCGAGTGGGGTAGTAACCAATGAGTAGGGCTTGTTGCAACTCATGATTGCGAAAAACATAATTTGAATTCAAAATTTCAGAATTCAAATTAATTTTGAAAATTCAATTTTTTTTTTTTTTTTGTATTTTAAGTTTTAACATTTTCATTGCAGGAATAGTTTAAGTTACACTTCATCTTTTGCATTAATGTTGTACTTTCAATAATATTCTCATCTCTCCCACAGATTTTGGAAGCTTTGGATACAGACCCCATCTGTCAGTCACAGCATCTGGCTCGCAAACTCGAGACTGTCGCATACACAGTGGGAGGTGAAGCATCTCTGTGTTGATCAATTCTTCTTTCTTCTCAAGTGCTCCTCGATTCCTAAGCATTTCGAAACAAGAAATGCACTCTGTTGGTACAGTTGTGTACAATCATACGTTGGACTACAGTAGTGAAACTATTCAACAAATTAGCGTTGATACATTCTTGGTTGTCGAAAGCATCAGAGATAGACTATCTCACAACTTGTGATCAAGCCATTTTGTACGACCGATGACAGATGTCGGTGATGTGTACATATATATATATATAAATGCATATATAAATTATATATATATAATATATATAGTTTTTTGCTCCTAACTTTGTTTTTTAATTCTTCGACACGAGGACTCCGGTAGCGGTCACCCGTATGCATGGTTGGTGTTTAGTCACAAAGAGACCAAGTCCTGGATGACTTGCTGGACTCTTGGGGTAAATTTTCTGTCAAAACTCCGTGCCACCTCCTTTGCCAACTTTATGCACACATCGGACCCTTTACGAGATTGCAGTCTTTCGGAAAAGCATTTTTTCCATCTTTGATACCGTTAACTTTTCTTCAAAGAAGAGTTCTCACTTTTCATTGGACGTCTTGCTGGAGTGTGGGGTGCAGAGGACAGTTGGTGTATGGATCCAGCAGCAAAAAATACATTATACGTACTTAATTTTTAAATGCATCTTTACAAGGTGTTGTGATTTTCTCGCAAGAAAACATTGTTTATAAAGAAAAAATTTGTAATTGCATGTTTATGTGCATTATACTTAAAACAATCACCACGTTTTTTGATCATTTAGTGCATTAATGAACTCATATTTATTTCAGTTAATCAAACATGTTCTTCCATGTTTGTTTGCTTTTGTTTTGTTTCAAGTCTAAGACTGGTTTGAAGAAAATGAGGTGAATGTTACAAACAGGTGCAAGTGAACTGCCTTTATAATAGTTGAAGATATAAAGGAACGATAGTAGCTAAATAGGTGATGAGCCTTTTGGTGGCAAAAAGAACATGTTTAACTATCATGGATCTGTGTAGAGATTTTTTTTGGATCCGAAGGAATACCCTTCAAAAACTATTATCATTTTTGCATTTGTTTATTTCATAATTTTCATAGATTGATATTTCTTCCACTTGTCCAATATCATAATTGAATATTTTACCTTTTTTTCCTCTAAAAACGTAACTTCCCCAAAATTATCGCTTTCACAAAATTTTAAAAAACAAATTCACTTGTAAAAAATTAACCGTGGATAGAAATCTAGACCAGTCCTTGACAATGCTTTGATCCATTGTTGAAGATATCCTTTTTGAGTCTGTTGTCAACTCAAAAGAGAGAAACGCTAGTACTTTTGACAACGCTTAAAATTTACAATTTCATAATTTTATCAATTTTCTCTTTTATAAGTTTTATCCTAGTAATATTCTGAAAATTCTTAGTGTTGTATTGAAGGGTATAGGTAACTGTACGAAATATACCTTGTTCACTCTGTTGAAAAAGTCTTATCCTCCCTTCTTTTTAATGAATTTCATATTTCATTTTAATAATATTTTAAAATAGTAATGTAAAAAAAAAATCACCCAGCAATATCTAATAGACATAAATGTCTGTTTTTCTATTTTAACCCTCATTATTATTATTTTTCCCATGTATTAAAAATTTATCCTAGTTTATAGATGAAAATGCATTTAGAGAAGTATATCCAAAAGAATAAAAGTTCTCATTACCTATTACAGTAGAAGACCGTTATAACGCATACCTTGGAACCAGAGCTTTTGCATTATACAGGTTTTTGCGTTATATAGATAATTTCTCAATTTTTGAAACTAATGTTCAGAATATATCTATATATTAGCACTTCAGATTGAGTTTTATCTGCAATGAGTATTAAAGCATCAATATTACAATTTGTTATTCACAAATAAATATGTTTCACAATCGAAATCCTACACTTCTGCTAGCTCCATGGTTTGCATAACAGCTGCATTTTCAAAAGCCATCTAGTATTTTTTGTTTACTATGAGTACTAATTTTCAATTTAAAAGCTTTGAAATAAGATGGAAAGATAAAAAACTTTCAAAATTTAATTTGCCTAACAATTTTTATTTTTGCAAAGCAAAACAAAAGGATTTTTTAAACTTCAAAACCTATTGTTTACTTCTGAAAAGTAGTGCTGTTTATAGAGAATTGCGTTATATAGGTCGGCGTTATAACGATCGTCTACTGTATCTACATTTCTGTCTAAATTACCCATAACTTTCCCTCTAAAGTTTGATCATATACCCTGTTATTTTTTAATTCATGTACAATATACCTTCTGCTATTTTTACAACTACAGCACTAAAAATTCTGTCACAACCATTATCATAATTTATGAAAAATAATTAAGATAAGCTAAGGGGAAAAATTGATTATTTATTCTTTAAATATGTGTATGCAATAAATTACAAAATCCTCTTCTTAGCTAAAATTCTATTTTGAAATCCAAGCGCCAAGATCATCAAAAAGGCTCTTCACCTTTGATACATCTCATCTACAGGAGGTATCTTATAGTCATACACCTGGACTATGGGTTTTAATTTGCATTTCCTTGCAAAGAAATCTGTATTCCATGTAGCCTGCCACGCGGATTTGTGCAGGTCAAAATTATTCTATACTTTTTTTCACACAGTGACGAATGTAAAGCTTTGTATGAAACTATTTACCGTGAAAGGGCAGTGATCAGTTATTGTTGAACTAGTGAAATATAAACTATAAAGTGCTCTTTTATATATTTTATTCAGCAAACCTGTTTCTAAGCTATTTGTGTTATATATTTTTCTGCAGAATGTCTATCTAATCGCAAAGCTTTATGAAAAGTGTAAAAATATCATGTGTGGATACCTTTGTAAAAGTTCTTTCCATAATGTACATCTGTGCTGCAAATGGTTTGCTTAGGTACTTCACCAATGCTGACATTCAGTTTTGTAATTTTGTTTTCAACTTTATGTTGATTTTTTTTTTCATGTGGAGCCTTTTTATGTTTTTTTCACCTGTAGTTGTAAAAAATGTGATACTTAAATACTTTAAATCTCTACTACATTTTTTTTTTCACACCCTCATTGTAAAATAAAAATAGAGGTCTAATAAAGAAAATATTTTTGTTTTAATTTTATGTTCTATAAACTTTCTTTGTGTTTTGTGATATTTATGTCAAAGTTAGTGTATTACTTTATAAAAGTCAAATTTTCATCAGTACTGAAAATGATGATGGTGATACATTAAATATTTCCCTAATTCCTTCTCGAAGGATTATATTTATTTTATATTACTATTATATAGTCTTAAAAAATATTGAAGATTAAAAGTCAAACTTAATTGTTAAACATGTATAAACATTAAAAATAAGGTCTTTAAAACAGTCAGATAAAATTTCCACATGGAGACATGAAAACATTGTTGCTACTTCTCCGCTTGGACTCATAGTTACTAATTTTAGGATTTGTGTTCAAAACTCGAAGATTCTCTCCCTCCGCAGCATGGAATTCTCTGCATTACTCATGAATACTATTTTCAGAAAATAAGGTTTAAGTTAAGGCAAAAGAAAATAGTAATAAGTATTACATTTAAATTTGTTAGTAAAATGATTTAGACTTTAGGATATCAAATTTTAAATTACTCAAACATAGCTGCCAACTTGTACAATTTAGCCCTACATTGTAAGATTTTTGTACGTTTTATAAAATTGTACAGCCTTATGGCAGATTTGTACATTTTTAGGTTTTTGGTTTTAATTTTACAATAAATTGCGAACGATTAAAGTTTCCTTTTACTTACAACACTTTTGAGAGCAACCCCTAAAGGCGTGACATAAACAACGTTGAAAAGGGCAAAAATTCTCTTATTTTTTAATTTATTTATTTTATTTTATTTATTTATTTTTGCTTATAAAAGCACAAAGCAAGTAAAGGTATGGATTTCAAAATATCATAATACTAATTTTAATACTTTGCTTTATAATGGTCAAAAAAGCGTAGAAATATAGCCACTGCGTACATTGTAAGATTTTTTAAGTTGGCATGTTGGCAGCTATAAGAAGAAAATTTTTCATTTAATTGTCAATTACAAGAAGAAAATCCTAAAATTTATCTTGCTCTCATGTTAAGATATGTTTCACACACAATCAGTTATCAAAAGTTAATTACTCATTCTTTAAAAAATTAGATTTTAAAACAAACTCACTAATGTAAAGCACCATTTCAGATTACTTGTAAGTAACTTCAATGCAGCATTTATTTCTGAAATATAATTATTCTTATAAGAGTTCAACTGTCAGATCAAAAATGCAATTATAAGCAGAACAGTGCAAATAGTATGTACAAACTAGAATAGAATCTTCATAAAAAAAATACTTTTTTTAAGGTCATAAATGACAAAACAATGAGTAAAAATTATGAGATGTTTTCCCTAAGTACACAGAAATTGAACAATGCATTTTAAATAACAATATTCTACCCATTGCTTAAAAATGAGTGGTTCTTCTGTATTGTTCTGGCGACCATTTTTATGAAAACTAAAGCTTTGCCAATAGTAATGGAGTCTTCGAACGTGCTCTTCTCATTTGGGAACCTGTTCAGATGAAGATTTTTGGCGAGATTTTATAATCTTAGTTTTGTTTTAGACATAAATGATCGACAGAATAATATGTAAGAACTAAATAGCTACTTTTCTTAATTTTGAAGTTTTGATGCAAGTAAAAATGTCTGAGAAATCAAAAGAAGCAGAGCTTAGATTTTTTTTTAAATTTATGTATTTATTTTTTTTAAAAAAATTTCTTTGGTTTTTCGAAAAGGTATTAGGACCTGTTCTCATTACCTACGCCGTTATGTTTGCATTTTGGAAGCTCCTTTATTAGTTATGCATAACTTTCTTGAAGAACTGGAATTGTACGACCAATGGCATCATCATAATTGTGTTGCATTTCTGCCGTATTTTAAATTCCTAGTTTATGTATTTTGTGCCTAAATATTTGCCAATTGTTTGTTGCATTTTTCAATTTAAATATAGGGGCAGGTTGTAATATAAAATGGGTTTCATTAGCCAACTTTAACATCTGTTTTATTGTTATTTATGTGCGAATGTGATGCTGAAAGTAACAATCTTGTGAGTAAATTGGTGCAATCATTTAACATAAGCTCCATCTCAACCTACTGAATCTAAATTCAAAAAACTTAAAACTAAAAATTAATTTATATTTTTATTGCTTCAATTACTATGAAGAGTATCCAAATCAAGTAGTTAGTCTTATTGAACCATTGAACTTGGAATTATTGATTGATGCTTAATGGTAATTAATTTTTTAAGTTTTACTTTTAAGAAAACTGGAACCATTCCAAAAACTCGATTCTTGATTTTATAATGCACACTGTGCAATTACTTTATTTACAATATCAATCTTGCAACGTCGGGTACTTTATAAAGAAACATGTGTAAAAGATATGTTATTATAAGAAATTAATTTAAATTTCATATTTAGCAAGCTGATACAAAGCACTTGGAACCTTTTCCAAAACAATGAAATTGGTGGGTCATACTTTTTGCCAATTAAAAAAAAAATAATAAAGCAAAATATTTCGAAAACGTGTATGTTTATAGACCTGTTAATCAACGAACCTCACTGGAAGTTCTAACTATAGTTTTGAAAACTACGATCGATTTTCTACCAACTCACTTTTGTAGCCATTTTCAATCTTCACTAACTTTGCTAAATAAGTTCCAGAAGATAAATCAGTTTCCTTTTTTACATGGAGTAACGAGTTTCACTGTATTGATGTCATGACATGAAAGCAGATGAAGACTTAAGCAAGAGTTATTACTTTCAGCATTTTGTTTTCTATTCATTGTTTCATCAAATGCATCCACTATTAAAAGTAATTCTGAATGCCTATCATTTTCTTGTGGACATGTGCTGAAGACCTGATTGCCCAGCTCATCAGCTGGAAAATATTTTTTTACACTACCCACTGTTTTTGTCCTTTGAATTGTGGGATGATGCCAATAAATTTTAACATAACAAACTGGACTCGTGTCACTCAATCCTTGTCTTTTTCCTTTTACTTTTCCTTGCAGAACTATTTATGGGGGATCTCTCAAGACAAAGTCAATTGTTATCAATTGTTGCACAGCACACAGGTGGGTCATTTAATTTTTTTTCGAACTGTTAAGAGGCAGATGATTAAAAAGGTGCTAAATGGTCTCAAACGAACATGAGTGAAATTTTTTTCCATTCTGACAAGTCTTTTTGCCTCCAGATTGAGTTTGGATTTCCTTACCCTAATAGTATGCAAGATTGCAATGATAAATGTTACTTCGTTTACAGAAACAAGTGATCAAATGTTCAATTTGCACCTGGTTTGAATTCATACCTGGCATTTTAGGTGTTGGAAGTGGCTGGAATGTGTGAATTTGGTTAAATGCTTCCTTCCTACTGTGCAACATAAATGAGTAACAGTGCTAAAAATCTACCTCTTGAAATGCAACAATCTTTTGAAATCCTAACCGAAAATACCTAAGAAAATAATTAAAACCATTTTACCAAGCTAGTAAACTGTCAGGACCTGATTACCGAGCAGCTTCAAGTAATTAGGGGTCCCCCCTTCCTAGGAACCCCAAATTACTAGAAGAATTATGCATCGCGTTACAACTATACAAAAAATACAAGCATTTTAAAATTAGCTAAATTTAATAATGACTTGTTAATTGGAAAAAAACTTTCTTAATGCAAAATTTTTATTCATCAGCGAACTGCGTCATCACTGCGATAATTGCACATGAGCAAAATATCTTGCCTCCGTAGAAAAATCATCTTGCATTAATCGCCCTCGATATTGTTATGTTACTCCATTTATGCTCTCAGCAGGTTGCCACAATATTGACTGACAAGGTGTATGCAGCATAATATAGGAAAATATCAAGGTAGGCTGCTTTTGTAATCCTACAAACGTATTGATCTGACAGGATAATATCAAGATGTTGTCATGACAGCATGAAATCAAGGTCTAGGCAAGATGATCTTGCTTTTGTAATCTTGCATACGTATTGATATGACAGGAAAATGTCAGGATACATTGACATGACAGTATGAAATCAGTACGTTTGCAAGGTGTTTTATCTATTTATTTATTTGCATTATTTTCACTTCAAACTCGAGAATTAAGTTTCATTCTTTAATTATTTCTGTTATTCTTCAAGACTGATTAGTTCTCTAGCCTAAGAACATTTTCTTAAAGCTGACATCTGATCGGAAATTCATATAAATATATTAATAGTTACTCGCAATTTAATTTAAAAAACGAAAATTTCTTCGTTTTGAGTAATACTTGACTTATTCTTTTAAACTCATGCTTCTAATTGCATTATAAAGACATAAAATGCTTTGTTAGGAATAATTGCGGAAGTTTTTATGGCACATTTAAGAGTAAAGATAGCAATAAATAAATAGATAAAATAAACAGGAACGGATGGGACCGGCGGGCAGCCGGGCATTTGCCCGTTGGGCCGCCTCTGTTTGGGCCGCATTGAAATTTACAATTGCATAGTGTAAAAATTAATTCATGCTTTTCTTCCTTTTTTTTTCACTTAAATTTCTATGAAAATTTCATTATTCCAATTTTTTAAAAAAAAAGAAAACTTTACAATTTACGTGAGAAATAAGATGTTTTCTGTGTGTCGGGAAAATTCATCGGTTGATAAGATAACTTTCTTGTATAACTGCCTCTTGTTATAGTGCCTAGAAAGAGGCACTTTTACGCACTATACTCTCGTTCGTAAGGGATGGAGTTAATGAACACGACAGAGAAACATCGACTGATGTCAACCAGGGGCTGTTGCTGATGTTCCCATAATGGATTGACTCTTGTCGTTCACCTGAAGCACTTCGAGATGGTAGTGCTTTTCTATCTTATAAAAGCATTTGGTGAACGATTCCTGATCCTATCTGTTTTCTTACCATCATTCAAAGAAACCTAAATGTACAATTTTTGAACTTCAGTTTGGAAATTTCTGTGGGATGCACTATCCCTAACCAAAGACGTTTTCGAAGGGGGGGGGGGATGCTGTACTTCCCATCCAGATTTTCAGTAATAGAGCCACCAATTTCATTTTAGTGATTAAGAAAAAGAAACCCTCTGCAGAGTTGAAACATTTTATTACTGAATGAAAAATTGGAATAAAACACAGCGGAGTGACAAAAATTACCTTTCTGCAAATTTTTCAAAGAAAATGTCGAATTTGAAGATTATTTAGGAACTTCCAAGATTATGCATTATAATATACCTAACAGAGGGCCGCCGAAACATATCACAAAACTGTTCCAAACATTTTTTTACGAAAAAAAGTCTTCAGTGCATAACCCAGTGACTAACCCATCCATTATTTGCCTACAAGAAACATGGTTACCTGATAATAAAATTCCCAGCCTTAGAGGTTATGTAGCCTACTGTAGCCTACTGTAAAGAAAAAAATTTTCCCCATAGAGGAGGTGGATTATGCATGTACGGCGAAAATACCCTACCTTCATACTATAGCCCTAGTGTAATAAATGGCATAGAAACAAGCAATGTAAATGTAGTTCTACACAAAAAAACTTATAATATAATTAATTGTTACAGACCCCCTGGAGTTATTAGAGAGGACACAATAGAGGGATTAAACAGTTTAGCAAACGACTCATCTTTCTCTGTTGGGGACTTCAATGGGAGAATTTAAAGCTTAGGGGAACGACTTACATCCCCTAGTGACTGGAAGACTGGATTCTTAATAATAACCTACCCCCTTATATTAAATGACGGTGCACCAACGAGACTAAACAAAGGGATAGAAGACGGGATATTAGATCGAGCAATCATAGAAAATAGTATGGTCAATAATTTCTCATGGATAAGGTTAGACGAGCACGGCAGCAGCGATCACTTCCCTTTCTAGGTAAAATCAAATATAGGAAGAAGAGATTATTCTTACACTACCAAATCCTACCCCAAGTAACACTGAAACGTTACGTCATCGTTACATCACGTTGCAATTAGTTGAAACATCGTTACCGTTTCCCACACAACGTGATATCACGTTGCTTTATCGATTGGTTACAAAAAGCGTAATTTTGAAACGTTACATCACGTTGCAAATTTCTTAAATTTGTAACGTTGACAAACAGTTACAAAAGAAACGTTACTTATCATTACTTTTCGTTGCACCTTGCCTCGTCTTCGGCAACCTCCGAATCCTAGTGGCCATTTTCGGTAAACAACTTCTGGCTTGCTATGCCGCCATTGTTTGCAGCTTCGCAATCACGATCTCTCATCACTTTTAGCGGTAAGTACTTTGTATTATTGTTAGTGTATTATTGTTGATATACTTATTTAATTAAAAAAAAAGTGTTATTACATATTTTTATGAAGTTAATGAACCGCCGTTGGTCGGAGTTTGAGTATTTTTCCCACCGTACTTTTATTTATAATATTGTTTGAAAGAATTATGTTAGATGTTTTTATTTGAGTATTTATTCATTGATTTCTTAAAAAGAGGCTGAAGCTTGGGGATATGTTCCATTAATAAGCTATAAAAGCGATAAATGATACCATTTTTTACTCATTTAATCGGCTTTTTGCAGAATGATTTTGACGAAATAATTGTAGCAAGTGTTTGAAAAAAAAAATTGTCATATAACTGAAATTATCTTTAGTAATAATACTTCAAATTTTTGTTTAAAGCACTGATGTAAGAGGATTTTTTCAAAACTTTCATGCCTTTCGAAAAATATTTCTGGAGTTCTTTAGTAACAATAATAATTATTTTTTCAAGGATTTATTTATGAAAAAAGTTTTTATTTAATTTGCAGTAATATCGTTAATTTTGTCTGTTAATAGAACTCTAATTGATGTAAATTCGGCTATGCTATGTTATGCTCTGTTTATTTTTAAATGTCAGGAATGCTCTTACAAAATATTGTGAATGAAGCAACAGTGTGAGAATACTCGAACGCCTTTAAACGGAATGAGACATTTTATAAATTAAAAAAAAAAAGAAAAAAAAAACAAATATTTTATAAAAGTATATTAACACTAATTGCATTAACAAAAAATACAGAATACTTACTGTATCAAAAATTAAGGGTTCAATGAACCCACCTCCATTCTCACCAAGAAAAAAAAACTTAATTCAAGCTTTGAAAAAAAAAAAATCTTAATACAACGTTTAAAAGCAACGTGATGTAACGTGATAAATAAAGGTTGATGTAACGCTTCAAAAATCGTTGATGTAACGTTACTGAAACCGTTGATGTAACGTTACTAAAACCGTTGCTTTTGCGTTTTGCAACGAGACATATTTTCGCTCTATCAACGTTACCAGTAACGTGATGTCAACGATTCAGAGCAACGTGATGTAACGTGATTTATGTTACTTGGGACACAAACTGGGAAAAAGTCTCAAAATCAATAGAAGACAAATTCAATTATGTTTCCCCCTCCAACTCAATAGACAATAATTATGGATTTATCACCAATAACATTAGAGAAATTATCAAGCTACATTCAGTTAACGTCCGCTTCAAGAAAAACAATAAAATATGGTGGAACCTACGATGTGCCAAATTGAAAAAAGACAAACAAAAAACGACACAAAGCAAAAAGAACTATGTTAATAGAAAACTGGATCAATTACAAAAAATCAAATGCCATCCTCAAAAATAACATAAAAAAGACAAAAAGCGAGTTTTGGTCAAAACAAAATTTTAATATTAACAAGCCACAAGAACTCTACAGAAGTGTCAACAGAATTAAAAAGAATCTCGAACAAGAATCAATAACAAACAATTTAACAATAGAAAGTAATGGAAAGAAAATTACAGAAGCAGACGAACAAGTTAACCTATTTGTTAAACATTTCTCAAATAGAGAAAATAATAATGATGTCATTAGCAAAATTAATATCACCCCACAAGAAGGAGAGAAGGAGAATGCATAATATCTAATGAGATTACGGTTGAAGAAATAAAATATACGTTAAAACGATAAAAGATAAAGCCCCGGGTTCAAACCAAATAACCAATAAAATGCTAAAATACCATACCTTCTAGGTATGGGTTTAGAACAGACAAGAGACATTTTCAATCAAAGCATACAAAGCGCTAAGATTCCAAAAGACTGGAAACTAACAAAGGTAATTCCTATCAAGAAACTGGGGGAAAATCCAAACCAGGTTTCCAGTTACAGACCAATTGCCCTGATCCAGAATCTGAGCAAACTAATAGAAAAAATCATCTTAAACAGAATCAGTAAAAGAACTGCAACCAATTTATTCCCCAACTACATCTATGAATTCGTTAAAGAAAGAGGTACAGAAGACTATCTCTTCGACCTATACAACTTGATTAATTTTCTCAGAATGAAAAAAGGATTTGTTTACGCCATTGCAATAGATGTCAAAGGAGCCTACGACAACGTCTGGACTCCAAAACTAATCCAAAAACTAATTCATGCTAAAATTGATCACAAAATCATCATGTGGAGGTTATGTGGATCCAAAACTTTTTGTTTAACCGAAAAATTATTGTACACTGGAACAAAAAATACCTTCGACAGCATGACCATTAATCACGGAATAGTTGAATCACATTCAACACAAAATTCGTCCCAGTGTGGTTGTCTGGGTATATAATAAACAGGTAGATAAAAAGAAATTCAGAGAGAGATACTTTGGAATAAAATTCTGCACAAAAGTATAAGCGCTTTCTTTTTATATTCATTAAGGCCACATGATTCAGTACATTTTGGAAATGGCTTGCTCTCCAATAGAGACAGTATGTATGAGTTCGTGATCTGTCACATTGGACAGTTACACATCTGAGGATAAGGACATGCAGACCCGGATCTTCGTACCCACAGTGCGGGAGAACCAACAGCCCAAGAAACCATAGTAAATAAATACACTGCTCGACATTGAAAATGCAAAACCAAAAGGAGGAGTGTTCAGAAGTTTATGCAAATTTTAGAGTAGACGTACATCACTGCGTTACGTAAATGATGTGAAATGCGCAGCTCTCCGACGCACGTGAAGCAAGATATAAGGGAAAGAACTTGCAGAATGGGCAATATTCGTGTCGTTATTTCTGACTGGAGAATTATCGAAGAAGTTTTGTTTTTGTCTTGGAGGATACGTGTAACACGAGAAAATGCCAGGCCGCCGTCAACAAAGGCACTTCCAGCAGATAGACGATTTTACGAGGGGTATGGTGATTGGACTGAGAAGGGGAGGTTGGTCCGTACGTCAAATCGCAGCTGATGCCCTCATGGATGCGAGCACGGTGCATCGGCTGTGCCGAAGATGGTTCGAACAACGAAATATGGAAAGACTGAGGGGGTGCAGGGGCAGCCAGAGTGACGTCAGAACGCGTGGATCGACGCATCCACCGACAAGCTGTAGCAGACCCACAAGTAACTTGTTCTTCGATTGTGCAGCAGATGCAAAATACCCTGAATGTTCCCGTCAACCAGATCCATTTTCCCGTCGTTTGGTCTCACGTGATCTGCAATCACAGCGTCCGCTAAGAAGACTGCCATTGACCCCACAACATAGACAGCAACGTTTAGTATGGTGCCGGACTAGAGCGCCGTGGATGACAGAATGGCGAAAATGTCGTCTCAGATGAATCCCGCTTCTGTTATCCAGTGATAGTCGTCGCATATGTGTGTGGCGGTCGACGTGGAGACAGATCTAATCCGGCAGTAACTGGAACGTCTCACTGCACGTCAACGTGGCATAATGGTTTGGGGCGCAATTGAATACAATTCCATATCACCTTTAGTTCGTATTCAGGGCACTATGACGGCCCAACGATACTTGGATAATGTGCTGCAGCCGGTGGCAATCCCTTACCTTCAAGGGCTACCTAATGCAAATTTTCAGCGGGATAACGCCCGACCACACAGTGCTCGCATCTGCCAACATGCTCTCCAAGGCGCACAGATGCTTCCCTTGCCACCATAGTCTCTTGACCTGTCACCAATCGAACATATGGGGGATGTGATTGGACGCCGTTTGCAGACTCTGTCCCTGCCTTGTTCAGAAGATGAACTGTGGCAAATAATTGAAAGGGAATGGAGAGCCATCCCTCTGGACACCATCCGCACCCTTATCGACTCTATGCCTAGACGTGTTTCGTCGTGTATCGCTGTCCGCGATACACGACGAAACAGGCTCAGTAGGATGTAGAACACGGCTCAGTAGGATGTAGGAACATCCTACTGAGCCGACGCCGTTCTCGCTCTGTATTCTGCCTATCATTTTGAAATTAAGATCATTTATCATTCCTTGCTGTCTCTGACTTTTTTCCAAATTTCATTACTTTCTGAGCACTTCTTCTTGGTGTTTCATTTTCAATCTCGAGCAGTGAAAATATAATAAAGAAGTAAACGAACCTATATAGGGTAAGGTCGCCAGTAACGAGGGGTCGCCAGAAGAGGGTCTAGTAACAGACAGTCATAAGTTTGGTTTTAAATAATAAGCCTTTTAAGTGGGTAAAACTGGCGCTGCTGCGGCCCATGAATACAGTGCAGAAATTTAGTGTTACCAGAGTGAATTTTATAAGCCAGTTGTTATTTACAAGGCAGCAGTGGAAGGTTACGAACTGCTACTACGAGTTCTGCTGGTGTTTCATGTTCATTTGAAATTAATAAGGCTTAAAAAAAAAAGGACTTCTGCTAATTTTGAAAAGAAAAAGGGATTTTTGTTTCTATTTATCCTTTCCTCATCCTGTCTGTTGCTGGGTATCTACAGATTTTTCGGTGTCTGTTACTGGGGGATCGGACATTTTTTTTGAAATCAGGAAAAAAATAGAATTAACTAACTCAGATGATCCAGAAGTAGTCAAACATTAGATGAGATGCTGTTGCATGAGAGAAAAAGAGTTTAAAAAGTCTAAAGGCTCAAAAAATTGAGTTAACCCGAGAGCGATGTCTTAAGCACTTCTGTTCCGTACCCTACGCAAATTTTAAAAGTCGATTTTTTTTTTTTTTTTTGCAATGCTTTTAGCAAAAATTTGCGGAATTGCTAGAAATATTAAAGTAGTTGAAAACAAACAACTATCCTTCGTTTAAAAATGTGTTTTTTTTGGGGTGGAGGGTGGAGTGGGGTGGGGGGGGGGGAGTAATTCAGTGGTCCTCTAAGAGCCCTGTTGATATTTTGAAGGGGGTCCAAAGTTTAAAGAGCCGTGCTGCCCGAGGCCATGCTTTTACTTGTCGCGTCACCGCCCCCTCGCCGAAAGAAGCATACTTTCCATATCTTGACAAAACAACAAACATTGGAAAAATTGAGAGACTGAATTGAACTATGTTTGTTTTCGTCTTTCTTTCTTCTGAGTTTTTTTTTTTTTTTTTTTAAAGCGTTAGCATTAACTACTGTTTCAATTTTGAAACAAAATTATTTCTTTGTTTACTGTTAGCATACATCCTATGTATCTGTTAGATACTTGAAAATTCAAATTTTGGTTAAGAAACACTTTTTTTTTTTAAATTTTGGAATCACAAATAAATTTTAGCTGGAGAAATTGACACTGCAGACTGATATAGGAAATTCTATTATACTAGATTCTTGGCTATGTTCTGTGAACTTCTCAAGTTCTACTAGAGACGAAGAGTGTTCTTTTATCGGCAATAAAAGTGAAGATGATATATAAGCGAAGTAAATTACATTTCCTTCCTTGTTTTTAGCTTTATGGGTGATTAATTTTCGCTCTACGAGACTTAAATGTCCTTGTTGCCGCATCAAGGTCAGTGGCTTTGAGTCCCTGAAATACCTAAACGCGGAGAAACTATTAGTCGCGATTTTTTATCCTTCGTTGCCCATCACGACTACTTTTTTCCAAATCATCATTTATGACGAACAATGGAACAGAAATTTATATGCACCATAAATCGAACGAAGACAAAGAATTAGAGCCTCTTAATCGAAACTGCACAATAGAATGGCAATCGTTTCTTGTACCCAAATCAAAGGACGATGCCTTGGAACAATTTTGGAACTTTCACTTGAAGAATCGCCGTTTTCGCCAAGAATGGAGCCAATAAAAATTCAGAAAGTCTATGTGGACGGGGAAAATGCCGAATTCCGAAACTTAAACCCAGGAGGCAGAATGTTGTTATAGACCAGCGTTTCTTAGCATTTTTTGACCCGCGGACAGGCAAACATTTGTGAAAACATTGCACGAATCGGTAAAGTTTTTTTTTTTTGACAGAAAACAAGAAGTTCCGTCCAAAACTAAACGAGCCTACTTCCCTGAACACCAATATCGACTTTCTAGCATATGGTCAATATTCTCTTAGTTTGCTAAAAGTGCAAATTATGTCAAACATTATCTTCTTAACATTTATAGTTGATTTCTAAAAACCGAACATGCCTCTCTCATCTGATGTAATAGATACGACAAAAATTAAACGGTCAAATAGAGTAGTAGCACATTTTAAACAATGGAGCAAAAAAAGTTTTTTTTTTCCGTAACACAATTCTTTAATTGTTTTCGAAAAAAAGTAAAAAATAAAAAGCATATCAAAATTTATGTATAGAAAGAAAAAATAGTTTGTTCTTTCATTTGGGTAAAATAAAATACCTAGGGTTTTACCTCACCTCCGTTGCCAAAAATTTAAAAAAAAAGCGTACTTTAGCAAATAAATAATAACTTGTCCTTTAAATAAATAATTTTAGCAAAAATCATCTGCACAACTCTTTCTTTCTGATCAAAAATAAAGAACTTCAAATTTCCTTTCAATTCCCGTTGTTGAAAATAAAATTAACTAATTAAATTCGCGGTGATTTACAAAATTAAACAGAAAGGTAAAACATTGCGTTCCACGAGTGTCTGTTGGTAAACATAGGCAGTTTGTGTTTTTTTTTTTTTTTAATCTTAAGCTCGAAAGAAGGATTTGATAACAATAGCAGAAGAATTAGGGCTTTCATCTAAACTCTTCTAGTATAAAAATGATTCATTTAACTAACCTTATTTTACTGCAACATTTAGTTATATTGGACAGTATGCAAAATATTTTCTTGAATATATTGTAACGGATTCGGTGCGACTTCCACTTTCTTGAAATGAAGACACAGTTCTTGATAAAAACACAGGAGCTTTATTTACACTATGTACAGGAGAAATCGTTAACAACTGCTAAATTAATCATCAGCAATTAAGCAAATATCACTCAACACCGTAAACTTAACGGTTACACACGTATTTGCTTCCAAATACGAAAACAACACAGCGAAATGCCTCGCTATAAACAGAGCAAATATTTCGAGCGCTCTCCTTTCGAAATCTCAATCGAAACTCTCCTCTTTATCCAGCGTAACGGTTTATATACACACCGAAAAGAAATCTCTCAAATATTCCACACGCTTCTGGAAAATAGTAGACCGTTATCAAATTTTATCAATGAACAAAAAGGAAATAGGGGGGTCGTATACATTAGTCATATGAAAAGGGGTTGTATATTCATTACGGGAAACTATTTACAGGTTACGTTACTACAATAATTACTATTTACAGGATTTGTAACATTGCCCCCTTCCTAAGGACTGCATGTCCCGGGCAGTACAATCCCCAGAAAGGGTGCCAAACTTCTATCACAAGTTCACAATTACATACATTAAATAATAACCAATAGTGCAAAGGAAACACAATAATAACAAGAAATATTATTAAACATTAAAAGCAAAAATTATCTACAACTTTTATGTTATCAACCATTGTTGTTCACGTAATACTCATGAACTATGGCCATAGTATGGGGCTAACCGATCATAATATACAACCCTAGGTTTTGCATTAGGTGGTTTTTGGATCCTCACTACGACGTCATTTAGTCGGTTAAGGACTTTGTAGGGTCCATCCCAATGCGACTGCAATTTGGGTGACAGACCTTTCCGTCGGATGGGATTCCATAACCAAACCTTGTCGCCTTCGTTGAATTCATGTCCAGTAGACCTTGTGTCGTATCGGGTCTTCATTTTCTCCGCCGCGATGTTGATTCGCTCTCGTGCGAAGTTATGAACGTCTTCCAACCGGGCCTGGAGATCCTGGATGTACTCCTCAGGCGATGCAGGCGCATCCGGAGGACGACCGAAGACGAGATCACAAGGTAGCCGAAGCTCTCGTCCGAGAGCATCTGAGATGGGGCATATCCGGTAGTCTCGTGGACAGCACTGCGGTAGGCCAGCAGGAACAAAGGTAGCTTCTTGTCCCAATCCTGTTGATTTCTGGATACCATAAGTGAGAGATTATTTAGGATTGTGCGGTTAAATCTCTCCACCATGCCGTCCGATTGTGGGTGTAGTGGTGTTGTCCTAGTTTAATCAATTCCGAAAAATTGACATAGGCCCTTAAACACAGCAGAGATGAAATTCCTCCCTTGATCGGAATGAATCTGCAAAGGTGTTCCATATCTCGAGATCCAATGTTGGACTAGAGTCTCTGCTACGGTGGTAGCTTCTTGATCTGGAATGGGATACGCTTCGGGCCATTTGGTGAAATAGTCGATGGAAACAAGAATGTATTTGTTCCCATCAGCAGTTCTTGGTAGAGGACCCAGGATGTCGATCCCAATTCGTTCGAAAGCAGCTCCAACGTTGTACAGATGTAGCTTCCCTCTGCTTCTTTTCTTCGGTCCTTTACGAGCAGCACAGGCGTCACAAGAATGGCACCACTTCTCCACGTCATCCTTCGCCTTGCTCCAGAAGAAGCGCTCCCGAACTTTATTGAGGGTTTTCAACACAACAAAATATCCTCCAGTCGCACTACTATGTATTTCTTTCAAAACATCTGAAATCCTTGATCGGGGAAGTAGTAACTGCCACCTAGACGTTTTGCCATCATCAGATTCCCATTTTCGGTACAGTACGCCGTTCCGTAAATGGAGTGAATTCCATAAAGCCCAGTATCTTTTTGTTGCAGGACTGAAGATGGAAACGTCCTGCCAGCTAGGTCGCCGGCTGTCACTCTCCATGAACTCCAAAATTGGTTTCATGTCGGGGTCTTCAAGTTGATCTTTTCGAACTTGGTCGTCACTCCATGGATCAGATTCTGAAGATGTTGGAGTCACTGTCACCTGATAGGCAGTAGGGCTAGTCGTTCCATACTGTTTCTCGATTCGGGAACAATAATTGCAGTTCTCAGGACAGGGTCTCCTTGATAAAGCGTCTACATTACCGTGAGACAACCCTTTTCGGTGCTTGATCATGTCATATTCCTGGAGCAGCTGTTTCCACCTGGCTATCTGGCCTTCTGGATTCCTGAAGTTCAAAAGCCAAGTTAACGAGGCATGATCTGTCCGAAGCAGAAACTTTCGGCCGTAGAGGTAATGATGGAAGTGTTCTACAGCTTTCACTATGGTCCGTAACTCCTTTCTGGTGACGCAGTAATTTCGCTCCGACTTTGATAAACATTTGCTCCAGTAAGCGATGACATGTTCATTGCCGTCAATCTCTTGGGATAAAACAGCTCCGATGCCCTCGTGGCTCGCATCAGTGTCCAGGATGAAGGATTTTTCAGGCTGAGGATAGGCGTGGATGTTAAAGCCTCCTTCAGTCGTAGAAATGCATCTTCGCATTCTTTGGACCATTCAAACTTTTGCTTGCTCTCCGTCAGCTTATGCAAAGGTCGTGCAATGTTGGAAAAACCCTTTACAAACTTCCTGTAGTACGTGCAGAGCCCCAGGAAACTTCGCAGCTGATGGATGTTTTCGGGACGACTCCAACTCTTGACTGCAGATACCTTTTCTGGATCGGTTTGTACACCTTCAGAAGAGATGATGTGACCAAGGTAGTTCACTTCCCGGCGGAACAAATTACATTTGGACGGGCTTCACTTCAGAATGGCTTCCTTAAGCTTCTGCAGCACCTTCCTAAGATTTGCCAGATGTTCTTCGAAACTGCGTCCCACGATGATGATATCGTCTAAGTAGACCAGACAGGATTCGTAGGAAAGTCCTCTTAACACTGTCTCCATAAGACGCTCGAACGTAGCTGGTGCATTGCAGAGGCCGAAGGGCATCACTTTGAACTGTCATAAGCCTTGTCCAGTTGTAAACGCTGTCTTCTCTCGGTCATCAGTGTGTATCTCAACCTGCCAGTAGCCGCTCTTCAAGTCCAGGGTCGAAAACCACTTGTGTCCGGAAAGAGTGTCCAAGGTGTCGTCTATCCGTGGAAGAGGGTAACTGTCTTTCTTGGTGATTTCATTCAGCCGTCGGTAATCGACACAAAATCTGGTGGAGCCATCTTTCTTTCGGACCAAGACGATGGGAGACGCCCAAGGACTGGATGAAGGTTCGATTACATCGTTCTCCTTCATCTCTTTCAGGAGGGTCTCAACCTCTTCCTTCTTGGCGAACGGTAGTCGTCTTGGATGCTGTTTAATAGAGAGGTGTTCTCCAGTGTAGATCCTATGCTGCGTTAAATTCGTCCGGTCCACATCCTCCGATGTAGATGAAAACAGATGCTTGAAGTCGTCCACCAATTGTTCCGCAGCAGTTCTTTGATCTTTCGATAATGGCGCACTCCCAATTAACTTCGATGTCAAGGACTAAGAAGACACAGTCTCGGGGGAATTGATTCTTCTAATGATGCAGTTTACCGGAGTACAAGTTGCCAACACTTCATCTTTTCGGATATTCCTTGGCCTTTCACTCACGTTGGCGACTCTCACAGGAATTACATCCTTAGAAAGGTCCACAAGCGTAGATGCTACCAGCACTCCTTTTAGGCTATTGCTTAGGTTAGGGTATTCAATGAGTCCAAATCGAAAACTACTGCTTTCTTCAATGGAGCCAGGTATTAATGATTCTGACCTTGAGGGAATCGATAAATCTGTTTGGGCTATTATTTGATGAGCGGATTTTACATCACTTTCCGCGGGGAAAACGGCTATGTCTTCTCTCATCGAGTGCAGCTCATTAGTCTTGAAGTCGAGGTTGAAGTCATACTTCTTTAAAAAGTTCAATCAGAGAATGAAGGGGTCCGTAATATCAGCAACGAATGCCGTATGATGGTAGGTGGCATTCTCAAACACTATTTCCAAGTCCACTTTACCCTCAATCTCAATTTTGTCACCTGTCACAGTCTGGAGACTTACGCGTGGCGATGTCCACAATAGTTTCAATCCAAATTCACGAGCCACATCTGACCTAATGATTGTCACATTGGCTCCAGTGTCGACAATCAGTTTGCAAGGATTCCCATTTACATGTGCGTAAATGAAAAGTCCATCACTGCCACTACTAGTAGAGGAAATCTGCAGAGCCCTGGTGGAGGTGATTTCTTTCCCTCGCGTAGCTTGGCGAGCCGGACAACTCCTTCGCAGGTGTCCTTCATTACCGCATTTCCAGCACTTCTGCTCTTGTTTCTTTTGGGCTGTTATGCTGCTCAGATGTCTTGCCAAGTCACCGAGTTGTCTCTCAAGTTCAGCGAGGTGGGACGACCTGGAATTAGACTCATCAGCTTCCTGAGTCCGGATTAGATGGCGATCCACACGGGTTGCTTCTTGGGCGGCCTCGTATCTCATCGCATACACAACAGCAGAATTCAGGTCTTTGACATCCGCCATCCGTAGAGCTTTCTGGATTTCCGGATCTCGAACCCCGTCGATGTAGTAGTTGAGTGCCAGGTTGTCTCGAACATCCGCAGGGCAGTCGCAAAAAGCAAGATGAGACAGTCTCTCGATGTCCGCCGCAAGCTCTTGCAGGGTTTCCCCGGTTTTCTGGAAACGGGACTTCAACTGGAGTCGGCTGAAATCTTTCTGGCACTTCTCACCGAAGCGAAGCTCCAACGCAGATGTGAGAGCGGCGAAATCCAGGCGCTGGCTGTCCGGAAGGGTCTGAAGAATGTCCGCTGCGTCACCTCTCAGGGATGCTGCAAGATGGCAGGCCTTGGTAGCAGAGTCCCATCCGTTCGCTTCCGCCACTATCATGAATTGGGTCTTGTTATAAATTATTTCTTCCTTAATTATTTCTTCCTTAAATTAAGTAAATTTCTTGTCTTCTTCTTCCAACTTATTTTCCACATTGGCGATACGCTCTTCCACAGTATCAAATTTTTCTTCCAGAGCATCAACTTTATCTCCCATGGCGGTTAGTTGATTCTCCATCATGGTTTTCATCGACGTTAGGTCACTTTTTATTTCATCTTGACTTGTAGTAATTTTAGCAGTTAAATCACTATTTAACTGTTCTTGGTTAGTCGCCAATTTATTTTTCAATTGTTCTTGGTTAGTCGCCAATTCATTTTTCAATTGTTCTTGATTAGCCGCCAATTAATTTTTCAATTGTACTTGATTTGCAGTCAATTCATTTTTTAATTGGTCTTGATTAGCCGCCATATCATTTTTTAATTGTTCTTGATTAGCCGCCAAACTTTCGGTCAAGTCACTTTTCACAGCATTAATTGCTTCAAGAAGTTGTTTTAATTGGTCATCCATTGCGCGAGAAATCACCATAAAAACAAAGTCTATAAATTCAAACAGTCTTTATGAAAAAAAATGTCCAAAGTCACACTTACTCCAAGAAAGTCCAGAAGAAGCCCCACGTTGGGCGCCAATTTTAACGGATTCGGTGCGACTTCCACTTTCTTGAAATGAAGACACAGTTCTTGATAAAAACACAGGAGCTTTATTTACACTATGTACAGGAGAAATCGTTAACAACTGCTAAATTAATCATCAGCAATTAAGCAAATATCACTCAACACCGTAAACTTAACGGTTACATACGTATTTACTTCCAAATACGAAAACAACACAGCGAAATGCCTCGCTATAAACAGAGCAAATACGCTCTCCGTTCGAAACCTCAATCGAAACTCTCCTCTTTATCCAGCGTAACGGTTTTTATACACACCGAAAAGAAATCTCTCGAATATTCCACACGCTTCTGGAAAATAGTAGACCGTTATCAAATTTTATCAATGAACAAAAAGGAAAATAGGGGGTCGTATACTTTAGCCATATGAAAAGGGGTTGTATATTCATTACGGGAAACTATTTACAGATTAAGTTACTACAATAATTACTATTTACAGGATTTGTAACAATATTATCGTAGATTGATATGAAAAATGTTTAACTCTGAGAATTTTCATCGCCAAAATAGTGCGCGCACACACACATACACACACACATACCCACACACTCATGCCCGCACACAGGCACAAACACACACACTTTTTATTGCGAAAAACATAATTTGAATTCCAGATGTCAAAATTCAAATTATTATTATTTTTTTAATTTGAATTCAGTTATAAAATAGTAAAAGAAATGTGTCCCTAAGGCAAGTCGGGGCCCGTAGCTTGGATGGAAACTTCTGAAGGGCGGCAAATTCATATACGTTTTTGCGTGAAAGCACTAATCCAAAAGATCCAATAAAATATAAAAAATGTTTTTTAAATCTCAAGATCTTAGCTCTCATTGAAAGGTATGAAATAAAATCAGTATATGATTTCTTGATTACAATGCTCAATAGAAGTTAATCTTAAAAATCTTCATATTAAGTTTAACTTTAAAGAAGTCAATAAATTTAAATTCAAAATTGAGAGAAGAAGGAATATAGGTATAATTTCAAAATTATTCGTAAAAAACTGTATACCGCCGCATTTTGTGTTAAATTTGCTTCTGACGAATGTATACCCATCCTCTCTTCAGCAGCATAAGTACCCTATTTTTATTGAAATTTTATTGAGGAAATATAATATAAGATAAAGAGGGGGGGGGGATTTGCAGGATTAAAGTAGGGTAACAGCACCAGTAACAGACGAGGGTCCAGTAGCAGACAGTCATAAGTTTAGATTTAAATAACAAGAATTTTAGGCGGTAAAACTGATGTTGCCGTGGCCCGTGAATACGGTACAATCATCTGGTGTATCAGAGTGAATTTTATGAGCAAGTTGGTAAAGCAGTGGTGGCAGGTTACTAACAGCCACCACGAGGTCAGCTGGGTGTTTCATGCACATTTTAATTTAATAAGGCTTTAGTGCTAAAAAATAAAGGATTTTTGTACATTTTGAAGATAAAAAGGGAATTTTGTTCCATCCTTTCTTCATCCTATCTATTACTGGGTATCATTAGATTTTTCGGTGTCTGTTACTGGGGGGTCGGACCTTCTTTCAAAATTGTTTTGTAAGTTACGACTTACAAAAATTGAATTTACAAGATTCGATCAACATTAATTTGTTAAACATTAAAAGGAGAGCAACTTAATCCATCTCATTCTTTAAAAAAAATGGGATTTCTGAGTAACCTCGCTTTAAAAATCGCAATAACAGGAAAATTTGATTTTCAATTATAATTTCCAATGTTGTACGCATCTTATGTTTGCAATAAAACACGACGCGAAAATTTTATAAAAAGGAACTAATATTTCAACCGTTTCGGGCTCCCCCTCCGCCTTCCCATAACAAGGAAAAATTGAAAAAAAAAAAAAAAAAAACGACTCCGCAGCCGTAACACATCAAAACCTCAAAATACCAGAGATACATCAGCAGATATCCAACTGTTGCTCTAAGGGGACGATATGGATTCAGTCTGGGAAAAATTCCAGAAACTAATGCAAAATAATTTCAGAATTAACGTTTAAAATATCGTGCAAAATATTATTAGTTGCATTTTCTTTTAAAAGAAAATTGTTTTAGGCGGACGAGTACAAATTCCGTGAACGGGGCAAATGTTTCCTCAGAAAAGTGCCATTCCGCAGGAACTGTGGTTAAGAATCGCTGTTTTAGATTGTGGTTGTTTTAGACATCTAAACCTTATGGATTAAAATCTTTCGTTTTAAGGTAAATAAAATAATTGAAAAAAAAAAAAAAAGGAAAAGTAGTAAACTTATAAGTCAAGAAACTAGGATATTAAAGCTTAAGTCTTAGAGACTCATGTTAAATCTGGATTCAACGTGTACGTGTAATTGATTATTCTGAATCTTGATAAAATAAATTTCCTTAAAAGACTTTGCCTATTCTGCCTCTGCGTTTATCAGTTCCTGCTTTATTCAATATTTTGGCGTAGAATTTAGTGTCTCTAAATTTCGGGTGATGTAAAGTTACAAAATGTCACTTTTTCCATGCATTGTTCCAGGAAAGAAAAGTTTGTAAAACAATGAGAGAAACAGAGTTTTATGGAAATACAGTAACAGTTTCATGAGAATAATGGAGCAATGATAAAATATCGCTTCAAAAATTTATGAGTGAACAATTCATGGTAAAAAGTAAAACAAGATGTCAAACATTTGAAAATAAATGTTTTTTTTTTTTTTTTTTCATAAAACTAACAAAGCATAAACGCCAAATAAAAAATCCTGATGTGTGAACGACGCAAACTTCATTGCGCGTCTAATTAAATAACTGTATAACAAATTGTAATTTTTTTCTATCCTTAATTTTAAATGAAACTATGGGAGAGATAGTGTATGTAAACATTTTTGTACGCGTGAGTGTATGTATTTAATAAATATTTCTTGATTTTGGAATTCTCATATATATAATAGCCAATATCACTGATTCAGTAACCAGCAATGACGTCACCAGCAATGAAACTCGCGCCATAGCATGTGTGACGGTATTATTTCATTGTTGAAGCACCAAAAATTCAGTAAGTTATTTATAATATGATAAAATGTTCTGGCAAAGTTTGACATGTAAGGAAATGCTTTGTTTTGACAAGACTGTGTCATTTCAGAGGAATGAAGAAACGAAAAGGCGGTTAACTATGAACGCTATCTACTGGAGTTGAGGGTTATTCCACTGGAATAAGGGTTCAAATTTCAACTATTAAAATATCACCTAACAGGCAATTGCTTCGTTAAAATGTAGAAGAGAAGCAATTTTCATCCATCATATCTTGACGGGCGATTTTTATAGTCTATATAGTAGTTTAGAAGTGTTTCTTCTGCTTTATATCATTAAAAAAAGAAGAAGAAGAAGAAGTAAACGAAAAAAAAAATATGAATAGACAGTTTAAAACACAGAAATTGTGGCTCAAAGTTACCCTGAGTGATTGCAATCACAGACTAAGTATTGACTTCATATTTCACTCTTAGACATATTACTTTTTATTTGATTGGACACTAAGCCCTGCTGCTCTAATACCCCCCCCCCTTTTTCTGCGATGTATTTTTTAATTTTTTTTCATTATTATTTTTTCAAATCCTATCATTTCCAAAAAAAGAAATGTGTATCGTAAAGACACGTAATAGAAGTGAATTTGTTTTTACATTCTGAATTGTCACTTCACCAGCACGTTTTCTCTCACGCCACGCTCTTGTTCCTTCTGCTCCTGATTTAGGCATATTCACTGCATAACTGTATATTTTAATGAAAAATCAGATTATAAACGACGGGAAAACTAATTAATGCTCTAAATATCCCCTTTTTAATTATTGCCAAAAACAATGCAAAATGATAGTAGTTATATAGTAGTAGTTACAAAGTTAGTTTTTTGTTAGTTTAATGAGGTTCAGCCTTGAAATTAACTCGTTAAATTTATTAGCAAAACCAACTCGATAATGACTTATTTTTCATTGATTTTGGTAACCATTAAAAAACAATTAGTACTTCACTTCCGTCGTATAAAAAGGTTGAAGATCAGAATTTCGAAGTCCTTGTACAAAAAATATCACTTCAAAGAAGGGGAAAAAAAGAGAGAAAGAGAAAAAAAAAGACACAAAATGAGACAGTTTTGCAAATAAATTAGTAAAAAAAGAAATTTTTCATCATGTCAACTCACATTTTTTTCCGAAAACTAAAACTCTTTCACAAGATTTATTATTATTATTGTTATTATTATTATTATTATTATTATTATTATTAGCCAAATGTACTTTTTAATTACTCAATGTTTTTGAAGGGAAAGTTAAAAATAAAGAAGGAAATAAAATAGGGCAGTTCCATATATGACGGATAGTTATTTTGATGCATGGAAAAAGTTTATTCAGTTACAATGAAGCGTGAAGCAGTGATGATTCACCAAAGAATGCTTTTCCCCCTTAGCATCCTATCATTAGTTATTCAAAAACTTTCTAAAAAAACTGTTTTAAATTTCTTAAAGGAAATGTTTAGATGTGTGACTAAGACATTTGTGCCCAGAAAAAAAAAAATACACAACTAAGTAAATGCAAAGTATTGTCCCGCATTTCAAAATGTCAACCGGTAACTTGTAAAATTGCCAAACGAATGAGAAGCAGTTTAAGAAAATAAAAGGTAATGCATTAAAGTTTTTGTGCAGCTGATAAATATTATTTTGTTCTCTGGGGCAGACCGACAATTGAATGAGCAATGAAAAGCTTGCCCCCTCCCCCCTCAAATAAGGTTTCAGTTTTTTTAAATAATAACAGTTCAGTTAGTAGTACAAACAATCTTAAAACCAAATTGTAATCACAAAAATGACCTTCTGTAATAATTACGGTCATAAATATGAATCATTACAAAAAAATTCAGTCCCAAAACAAAGCAAAATGCAATTTCTAAGCACATAATTACCAAAGAATTTACGGGGCAGGACCCCCGGACCCCTTTTCATTGTTAAGCTGAAAAATCTAGAAGGAGCCAGTCCGGACTTGGCATTCATTGGAAAGCTATGGAAGAAAGTTTCATGATAAACGAAATTTAAAAACTTGAACTTTGAAAGTCCAAGGTTGTAACTTTAATTTCTTTCTTCTTTTGAAGAGCTTTTATTATTTAAACGTTCGACTTGAATAGCTAATCATTTACCATTTTAATTCTTTAAAGACCACAATGGTAATAATTTTTTAGGTCACGATAAGGTCACTTAGGTCACGCTGAGGAAATAGCTCAGGGAAAGAGACGGGAATTAATTGAAAGTTTGAGCAATCCCATCTTAACATTAGATTGATAGAATTTTATTTTAATGAAACATATAAATTACACAGCGTTTTCAGACAATACTCAAACCATTTCTTGATTTTTTTTTTCTTTTCTTTAACTTCTTCTGATATTGAATAAACAAAAAAAAAATAAAATAAAAAAATAAGAGTCGGCTGTAATTATAAAACAACTACAGCCGTGCAATGGTAAGTAAAGAAATGTAATAACCGAAAAATACATTCCATTGTGATTGCAAAAAAGGTATCAGAAAGAATAATGGGAATAGCATTTAAAGATTTTGCTTAGGGGGGAAAAAAACACGAAAGCT